>NC_134184.1:33174855-33513397 GCF_964188355.1 Buteo buteo | reverse complement strand
ACTGCACAGCAAGGTGCTGACTGTAAAAACAAATAAAAAATTACAATGCAGAGGCAGGAAAAAACTAAATCCCAATCACACAGAGGCAGAGAAGAAAAAAATTAATCAAGTAATGCCAAACCTAATAATAACATAGTCCTCATCATCAGCCTCCCCAAAAGAGAGGAAAGGAAAACAAAGGCGCTGAAACACTAAACACAGGAATTAATGGAAAATATCAAACAAATGTAAGAAAAACAAGGAGTCCAAGACTGCACACTGGTCTCCACTTCCCTTTCCCCCCTTATGCATACAGAGAGGGAAAGCAAGCACCATTCCCCAGTCATGGTATTTCTGGAATTGGTAGATTGGAAAATTATTTGTAAGCTCTTTGAAGCAAGATAGCTAAATTTTACTCTTCTGAATGGTCTTGACTTGGTGTAGCTATTCTACTGTATTAGGCATGAGGTCAACGTGATTGTATTTGAACCCTGCTTTGAACGCTTACACTGAATTGAACTTAGCAGTGTAGGGAATCCCCTAGCCAAGAGGTGATTGCTTAGAGAGGTAAGGATATTCCTGAAAAATAAAAGACTCGGGCCGTCCTGGAGGCAAGCATCCTGTCCTGCATTGCTGATGCCAGGGTTTCCTACACTCTCAGTTTGTGTGCCATACCAGCTAGGGCCTGGAGTGAAAGAGAGAGCAAGCCAGCCTGGCAGTCTGTTTGTACCCAGAGGTGGCTGTGGGAAGAAGCATGGGATTATTCTGGGATTTTGGGTGCCTCACGCTGGACAAGCAGTGGCTCGAGACAGACAGTGCCAGAGAAAGGACCGGGGAGAGGGGACCTGCACGCCTGGACTCAGGTGCTCTCGGGGAAAAGCCTGATGTGGAGCATGTTCCTCCCTGCTCCTGAATGGCATCCTCCAGCCAGGCATGGGGTCACACACCTACCACCTTCTGCAAAGCCAGTCTGTCAGGGCCACCATGTTGCATCCCACCCAGCATGGTGCCCAGGCTCAGGGCAACATTTTGCTATGTCTCTGGCACCATTCCTGACTGAGGGATGGGATTTGTTTCACCTACCTCTAAGCCTCTACAGAGGAGACATTTCCAGCTGAAACAGTCACCCAGGGGCTGCCCTTGGTATGCACTGCAGAGAAACAAGCCTTTCTAAGGTGAGATTCACCTCACCTTAAAGGAGGTGTCTCAAGTAGGTCAAGTGAGTCAGTCCTAACAAGTACCAATTGCTCTCCATTGCCTATTAAGAGAGCGTAGGTGTCTAGTTCAGGTGAAGATATATGGTTATATAAGATTAATTCCATCCCTTGTGACCTTTGGCATGTCTCCACTTCAGTTTCATCTTCAGGCCAGCAATAATGACACCTACCCTGCTCTGATACTTCTTCTCCAAGTACAATGCTATACAAATACCAAGGTTTGATTATTAATTTTATTGTCCTTTAAGAAAACAACAAAAGTCTCTCCCACTTCGGGATGAGGGGGTGTTTGTTTTAGCTGCATTTATTTTAGCTCCTTAATTTCCTGTGCACATATTCAGGGAATGTATTTATTTATATTTAATTTATTTTCATGGAACAAAGGAAGAGAGAGAGAGAAAGCACACTCTCCTCAAGCAATGAGACCCACAGCTTATATTTGCCATCCCTTCTAGCTCCCAAGCCTCTTTCCGTGATCCTTTTTCCAAACTCAGCCACCCCACAACCCCAGCATCCTTTCAGGCATGCAGTGGTTCCTCCTAAACCTCCCCTTTCCACTTCAATCCGTTCCCACTGGCTATCCAGCCCACCCAGCACAAGTTTCCCCACCCAGCACAAGTTTCCCCAACCAGCCCTCTCACTTGGCTTTCCCAAAGCTTGCCCCTGCTCCCCCATTGCAAGAGCATTGAGACTGCACGAGAAGCACCATCGCTGCTCCCCATGCCTGTGTTTGGACATGGACGTGGCAGGGGAGGCAGCAGTCAGACTGGGGGGGAATCCCTGTTCACTCAGTCGCTCCCCTCAGCATGACCATGCGGAAAGGAGCGAAGCCTTTGTGGATATAAGTCACAAAGCCTCACTGAGCCAACTATTTATAAAGGGATGAGAGTTTTACAATCACCAGCAGATTTCCACACAGATACAAAGGTACATACCTAATGCAAGACCACCATCCTGCCAAATTTTGAATTCATGTCACAGTGTGGGGGAGGCAAAAGTTCTCAGAGAAAAGGCCAACAGAGCTTTTTAATATTGATGAAATAGTATTTATTTCCCCAGTGTTCCTCTTGGAAATGGATGAGTCTGGCTGGTTTTTTTTCCTTCCTCACATCCCTCCACATCAATGTAAAACACTTGAGGCAGGTGAGGAAATTCTGACATGGTCATGAGGACTGTCTCCGGCAACCTCTGTAATAGTGGGGCTGTTCACACTCCTGTTCACAGCTAATAAAACACAGCATAGCATCATTTACTCACAAACTTCATTCAGCTCCAAATCTCAGATGACTGCTTCTAAAACTTTCTAACCCCCGCTTTCCAATAGACAATTTCTACTCTCACAATGAGACGGGCTTTACAGACAACCACACCAAATCTTACATAAACAAGGTCCAAAGATTGCCCACACTGGGTCTTCATCTGATTTATTCCTGGCCCTGATTTAGTACATGTGAGTAAGCTGAAACACTGAGTTCACACACCTCACATTTTGGGGAAGTTCAGCTCAGTACCCACACATGGTGCCTTGCAACATGCCTTTTTCACAGAACCCAAAGTAATGTTCCTAAAACTTGTTAAGAGTGCAAGCATGACATTAAAGGAAAAGCCTTTGAAAAGCTGGGGGGATATCCTCATATACTTTTAAGGAGCACTTCTTGTATGTGAGCTTGTGAACCTGCTCCCTGTGTTCTGGTTCTCCACCCTGGTCCAGTTTCTGTTCACTTCCCATACCAATGAAACCCTACACTCAGTGTCATATCAGCCACTTTTCTCACACAGCATCAGAGGGCCAGTCATTAAGTTTCTCCAAAGCAAGGTCACCCCTGTCTGCACACTTCTGAGTGTCCAACCTAGACCAAAAGTTGGGGATCCACAGTTCCACAGTTTCCCCACACAAACTCCTGCAGTATTTCACTATCCCTGCTGCTGATCTAACCTCAACATTCCTTGCTGCTGTTTAAACCCAACCTATCCTCCCCACCACGGACAGGGAAAACAGATGGCTTCCTTCCATTATGCATCAATCTGAAGGCTGTTATTATCTCCACACCCCCAACCGCCCTTTTCTTCCCATTAAATCACCCATCATTCAGATTTTTCTTCATGGCACAGGATTTCTAGACATTGACCATCGGCACGGCTCTCTTCTGAATTCCCCTCTACAGATCTACTTTTGTCTTGAAGCCCCACCTCCAAAACCAGATATATGTCATAGCTGAGGATCCACTAGCAGTGGGCAGGATGGACAACTGATGGAGCGTGTCAGGCCAGACTTCTCCATGCACATCACAGAGTGGCATCATGCCTAGTTGATAGCATGTGCCTTGCCGTGAGGTCTGGGTTGTTACCATGACACTTACAGCTCTGTCAAGCCTGTATGGCAGAAATCGAGTTATAATATTGACTGAGGCACTTCACCTAGCCTGCCCAGGTGGTGAGAGAAAGAAGATGTTCAGGAGGGAATGAAGAAGAGTAGGCAGAGTGCACCTGGACTGATGTCAGAAGGAGCTGGCTAAGAGGCCCCAAGGTGTGACTTGTGATTAAATAGTTGGAGGACATTAGTTTTTGGTTCATGGCATGTAGGTTGAGTGCCTTGCAGAGAGGATAGCCACCAGACCTCCCCTGGGAAGCTGGTAATCCCCTCCCAATGGCACCAGTCAGGCCCCTGCATCCGGACCACAAACCATGGAAGGGCAGCTTGCCAAGTGGTTCTTCCAAGGCATCCACATACTTGGCATGGCTATGCTTACCGGTTTTCAGCCAGCTTCGAGCCTTTCCTCACAGCATCCTCTCAAGCCACAAGGCCTGGCATATCTCTGCTTCTGCTTATATAATACTCCCAAATTGGCTTGCACATTCTCTCTGAACCGCACACAAAACCTTTGCCTTAGAGCAAACAACTCTTCTCGAGAAACGAGGAACCGGAGCAGGCACTGAGGTTACAGACCTGGACTCGGCGAAGGGCAGCCCCACGACGCAGCATCCCCTGTGTCCAGGGGTTAGCGAGCTGTGTGAGCGGAAGCAGCTTTTCCCAAAACACCTGCTGCTCACCCAAACTCCCCCGCCTCAACCTCAGCATGCATATAAATTGTTGCAACCATGTCAGAAGACCAGGAATGCATCATGGAAACCCTTTCCCTGTAACCGTAGCTGGGTGTAACGTTTGCAAGTGTTAAGCGCTTATGTTTGTGCAACAGCGCTTCCGTACACTGTGTTCCACCTGGACTGCGGGAAGAGGAGTTCACCGTGACCCCATCACAGCATCGTATTTAGGCACAGTCACACTCTCCTGCCATGAAGGAGGTGAGGGAGGGAGCAGGGAGCTGAAAACTCCCATTTAGTGCCAGCTGAAGCAGTAAGTTGAAGTGACAAAATTCAGGTTTCCACCCACTTTCTTCTAAATTTGACATTTCACTGCTATCATTTTCCACAATTTCTCTCAGGAAAATGTACTTTTAGGAACAGCAGTATGAATCTAGTCCATAAAACTCAAATTAAAAAAAATCAAGTCATGTTATTGATACATGTGCCAAACAGCAATGCAGACAGTTCGGAGAGGACATCAGTAAGAGGGACTTGGGCTGCCAGGACACCTTAGAGGTTAGTGCAGTGGGACTGCAGGAGGGATCACATAGTGACTGTCAGATTGTCAACAAAAGCACTCAGATGTACCTCAAATTCCTTTCTTCAAGGGGGAATCTGGTATTATTCCAGCAAATATGAGATCAACTCTACTTAAGTAAGGGATAGATATACCTCTATTTAATCTCCACTTAAGCAGAGGCAGAGAATGCTTTTATTAGATCAGCTGTCTCTTAAGTGTAACTACTGCATGGCACACGGCAAAACAAATGGAGGAGAGACCAGGCAGCAAATAAGGCTGAGCACTTACCTACCATTTGTCACTGTTGTGAGACTCATGAATTGTTTTTAAACAGCCAAAATACACTGGCAGAGCAGCAGGGAGTTAATGAAACGAATGAAAACGCTGCACCGATGGAGTGACCTGCAGCCGGGTGTCATGCCGGGGTTTGGGGCCAGGACGTGCACTGCAGCCCAAGGGTCCTAGGAGAGCTATGGGGAGGTGTCTCTCAGTCCCGGGTAGAGGTGCTCCTCGCTGTGAAACAGCTCAGTGCTCCATGGGAGGAAACGGCGCCTGCAGACTGGGTGTCAGAGCATTTAAGCAGGGATGGAGGGATTCAGCCAGCCTTCACTGTTCCAGTTAATCACTCTGTGCAGAGTGGAACAGCCTGAATATGAGAAACTGGAAAGAAACCATCCAAAAATGCTGAATGACCTGGTGACTGGAGGAACATTCAGGTCCCATAAGAAAGCAGAGGAAGCTGCCGGATGAAGGGTGGCACGTTGCTCCCCCCATCATTTTGTGTATTTCTCAAGGGAAAGTTTTCCATCTGTACCACTAATTTAAGTCAAATTTACAAACTATTGGAGTCTGCTCAAAACTGCATTTCTCAATTGTTAAGTTATTGTCCAGGAGAAAAACAGGGAGGAGAAGGGATAGGGAATGTGGAATCCCAACCTGCAACTCTTGGAAACAGGTGGAGCTGAAGATTACTTCAGAGAGCAGAATCAGAGTCTTCTCCTGCTCTTGGGGAGCTCAGGGCAGTGAGGCATTGTAGCAGTGTCCTACTTCTGCTGCTGCTTCACGTGACAGCAAAGACAAGAGCTTGTGGTCCCCCTGTTCTGCTGCAGCTCCAGCTGCTGCGGTGGGTAACACTAGACATTTCTGCCAGGGCTCCAAAAACACTACCACACCTAACGATTGTGTGAAACCCTTTCCCATCCTTGCCAGAAGCATTTTGCAAAGGAATAGCTTGGAGTTTTGTCCTCCACTTGGCACCTATCCTGCCTTCAATGCAGTAATATGGTTTTTAAGATAAATGTGTTTCCCCAGCTGGAAAAACTTCATAATAAGAGTTTGTTAGAAGCTTATAGATTTTGCCAAACAAAGCCTAGGCAAAGATCACAAGATTTTTGTGGCAGAAATCAGAATTTTCTGTTTGTCTACATAATGCCCCATGCAGTGGAGTCCCAACCTATCTGGGGCCTCCAGATGCTCTGAAAATAAAATGGGATACTTAAAATATTAATGTATTTCAATAAAGCTACTAGTGTTACTGATTAAACCGCTATTATGTCAATACTCCTCCTGATTATTAGTACCATTAATTATAAGAATAAAGTAATAATAAGTACAACAGAACTGAAACTGACTTTTTAAAATGGAGATTCCTGAAACCTCTTGCATTTTGAGCTGAAATTCAGGAAAGAGTCCCATCATCTTTATTTGTTGAACAAATTGACGGTAGCCCATAAAGGAGCAGCTCATTTGCTAACAGGTCATCAGAAAGGCTGACAAAAGTCAGTACACTGAACATTAATATATCTGTAATAGTGCCAAAGGTCAATACCTGGATAGACAGCTCTAAACCTACCCTTATACTACCTTTTTTCCTAAAAATAAATCAAAACTGTCTCCTTTGGTAACTAAAAATAGGTGTTCTCAAGGGTTTTAAAATCTGGTATTGACCTAGACAGTCCAAATGCAAGAAAAAGTCAACACTGAGAGGGGCCCAAAGCAAAACCTCAGACCTGAATAACTCTGGTTTCAGGGAACTTCTAAGTCTGGTTCATATAGATGTTTCACATAAGAGAGATGTGCTCTCTGAGCTTCTTTTGTCTTGAGGACTCTCGCAGCCCTGCCAACGGTGACATGCAGGTTGCACCTATATAATAACAGGGAACTTTCCCAGGCACGGAAGCTCAATCACCTACATTACAAGGAGGGCTCCTGGCGTGCTTTCGGCTCTCAGCCACCAGCCCCCAGGACTGCCTCAAGAGCTGTCTGTGTTGTGAAGGTCCCTGAAGAGGAGAGAAGAGTGCTACTGCTGGGGGTGGCCCTTGTCCCCCCCACCTGCCTGGCACTGCAGAAACGAGCTCTGTGATGCGAAGACCTGCGCAGACCTTCCCATCACTTGCAGCCCTGATGCTCACTTCAGCCTCCAGCTGTCTCCTGTTGTTGTTGTCGCTGCCTCTTTGGAGGAGCGCGGGAGATGTCACCACCCATGTATAAAAACAAAACTCACTTTATGTTACATCAGTAGTCTATTGACATGGAACAGCAAAGTAAGCTTTCTTACTGATAAATAAAAATGATTAGCCTAACTGACTGTTGTATATTCATCATTCTTGATACCTGGCAAACATTCTGGTTGTCAAGCAGGCAATATCTGATACATCTGCCCTGTTGTTTATCTCTCAGGCTACACTAACTCAAGCACCTTGTCCTTGTCTGCATTCTTTGCCCACTCTCTCAAAAGGCCTGATTGAAAGTATGGCCATCTTTTTAATGTATTCTTTAAAACTCAGACAGTACAAGGCTAACAGTGGACTTTTGAAAGCTTATAAAAACTGCAGCTCATACTTAGTGCCATTATTAATTCCAACCATTTGCTACCTGCTAATATAATAAACACTTGCTTAGGGCTATATTCAGACTACCTAAAATAGCACCTAACACTCCAACTTCGGAGCCAAAGCTCAGGGGAGCAGGAGCAGTTTGGGTTGGCTCCCCACAGAGCCTTTGGAGATAAATAGTCACAGTGTCCACATTAGGCACTTTACAAGTACTGGTTAGAAAACACAGCCCCTACATCTCTGTTGGCTGGATAAAAAGCCAGCTCTGCAGCCCTGGATAGCAAGCAGCTTGTTCAACTCTCAGGTCCCTTGAACTTACGGTTTGTAACTGGCATGTAAGCGTAGCTCATGTGAGGCTCTCTAAAAGGCAGACAGGATACTGCTTGAAGGGCTACATTCAGATAAAGTGGAATTTTAGCTAAGTTTGTATCTAAAATCAATAAAATCTGTCAGGCACTTACAAAACCTTTTCAGAGCAATTTAGAGAGCTTACTCAAGGTGCTGAGTGCCATCTTGCTATGTTATTGGCATAGATTCAGAAGGTAAACAATTCTTACATGATAATGTCCATTTCTGATCAATTAAACTATGTTCTGTACATCTAAAAAGAAATGACACGTGCCTCTGATTCCAGTTTTCAGCTTTTACAATCGACAAAGACAAAACTGTGGCCCTTCACCCTTCCACCAAGATGTAATGAATTTTCTTTTAGAACTATTAAAAACAAGAACAGCAACTGAAATATTAGCCTTAAGAGAAGATTGTTTTATACCCTAATTACTTTAGCAACAACTGGAAAAAAACCATGCAAAACTAGAGAAGATCTTCAGTGCTGGGTCTCACTTGGGACTGGGTCTCAGCCTCCCAAAATAGATGCAATGCCGTACGCTTTGTCCTGGGATCATTAGTTTTCCCAGTTCTTCCCTCCAAATTGCCACAAGGTATAATGTGACCCTAACCTAAACATGGGAGAGAGAGACAGAGGAGAACGCTGATGTTTTCAGGTGATGAGTGGACAACCAGTTGTGCCAGTCCAAAAGCAGCAGCGCCGCAGGGTAGGCAGGAATAGAGTAGACAGGGCTGTGGGACCAAGTGGATATAGATGGCCCCTGCCTGCTCCCTACCAAGGGGAGGCTCTGGATAGCGGGGCAGCTATCCAGCTGCATAGGAGGGACAGCACTGGAATTGGCTGGGCTTTTCCATTTCGGAAGTAGCAACTCTAATGCTATGTGATGCTTCACTGACCGTATAGGCTCTGCCTCTGACACGGCTGGTTTCTGCAAGAAGAAGACATGCAGATGTGCATCCCTTTGGCTGAGGTCATGTCAGGCAGCTGTTCTGCACAAACTCTACACTACACCAGGATCCTGGGCCCTTGCTTATAGCTCGCCCAGATGGGTACATATCACAAGGAATCCAGGGAGTCGGAGTAGCATTGGAACCCATGCAGGGTGAGACGCCCTCCCCTATCAAGGAAAAGGGAGAATGGATTTTTTTAATTCACCTATTGTTTTCTCCACTTTAAAAAGTCCTGCCCTTTCCTTTGCAAGGCTGTATCAAACGTTCCCATGTCTTGATGACTGGAATAAGAAAGATTGAGAGACAGAAATTGAAAATGTGTAGAAAAATAGGAAGGACTGCTGGCAGCCAGAGAATGACAAAAAAGCCTGAGACTGAAGAAAGAGATGGGGAGAGCCCCTCACTTCCCATGACTGACTGTGAAATGGATGGCTGAGGATAGAAAGGCAATGGACAACCTGACAAAGAGCCATGTTGCACATAAGAACTGGGCCTAATTGGGCAGATTCACACTGGGCAAAACACTGACATTAGACAAGCAGCCCCAGAAGGACACCAGCCCATGGAGCTAATCTGGAGAGATGACTAGGAGCACAAGTGAAGATGGGGAATGATGAAAGGGAAGAACTCAGCAGCAAAGAGAAACTGATGGCAAAATGAAAGTGCTACAGTGCCAACCAGGAATGACTGGTTCCAGTCAAAACCAACTGGGGAATTTGGAGTGGGAAGTCATTGGAGGACCTGCTGAATGATGAAACTGGAACTTGAGATAGGAGAGCTAAAGATGAGAGAATGAAGCTGGCTGGACATGGAGAAAAGGATTGGAACAAGCAGCCGGATTCGGCACAGGACAAGGCAGAAGGATGTGTTAATCCTGTACACTGAAGTAAGCAGTGCTTCTGAGCCCTCCATCAGGAAGTTAAAGACTGTGCCAGGAGATAGACATAGGAAATTATTATTAAGTTAAAAATCCAGAATGAGCCTACACTCTTGGTCTAACTTGGAAGAGCTGAATTTTGCAGCCTTGGAGTTCTTGTAACATGCTGTGTGGGTATACATTTGTACTTTATAGCACAGGATGGGGTTGGTCTATTCTATGCCAGAAGCCAAGAGTGCGAAACCAGGGCTTTCCTTCTTTATGATTTACTGCTTCTGACTCTTCAGCTGGAAAAGTTCATTGGCCTGTCTTGTTTGTGCTCCACATTACAGCACCTAATCTCACGTCTGATCAGTTGTCAGACAAGGCTCGTCAGAGCTGTCTCATCTCCATTACCTGTCCCCCATCCTAGTTTTTCAAGCTTACTGCTCCACCAGTTTCTCCTTTCTGTGGGAGGAGACCTTACATCACCTCTAGAGGACTGGCTTATTTTTACCTACATTGAATTACATTGTACTATGTTTTCCACATATTTT
The DNA here is from genome assembly GCF_964188355.1 of Buteo buteo. Classification (NCBI taxonomy): domain Eukaryota; kingdom Metazoa; phylum Chordata; class Aves; order Accipitriformes; family Accipitridae; genus Buteo; species Buteo buteo. Next base: position 33,503,051 of record NC_134184.1, on the reverse strand, counting down.
AAACACTGATGTATCTCTTACTTAGTGTTTTTCTTTTCTCAGTGGGGCTCAGATCATCAGTTTAGTTTCCTCTGGAGACACCACCTTCAGCCACGAGCCACCATTCAGCAGAGTCCTTAGCAGGCCACTCCTTGGGGGTGCAGGTCTTGGAGGCCACGGGATAGCCAGGTATATGTGAAGTGGCAGGAGAACAGACCTGACAGCAGTACTAAGAAGTGGGCAACAGTACGTACAGCCCCAGCTTTCCAGTCCTGCTTCACAGGCAAGACCAAGCTCCTTGTACAGCACCCAGTGGTGTGCAGACACATCCCAGCCCCATCGGAGCACTTTCCCTGGGGCTCTAGGCAATTCCACACACATCTAGCTATGGATTAGGAGTAGCTAAGCAGCTTCAATGTTGCCACCAAAACTTTCATGGGCTAACAGCCTTTTCCCCTCTCCTGCCTATTCCAGTGGAAGCCCTTTTCTTACCCCCCTTCAAATGCCAGCTCCCCAAGCCAGGACCCCCAGCCTATAGATAACAGGATTTATGATTCTCTCATTTCCCAAACCCCTACTGCTGCCCACACAGCCCCAGTCCCTCGATTCCTGCTTCCCAGCTTCTCCTATAATTACTTCATAGAAGGAGCACTGACTGCCGACCTCTTCCATACTCCACGTCCACAGCCCCTTTTCCTTACTTTCCGATCCCATGCCTCTCCCACACCCTCAGCTGAAAGCGCTGAGGCCAGCATTAGCTGAATTCCTAAATTCAGTGCTCCAGAGATGGCTATAAAACAGATATCAGAGCCAAACCTGCCACCTTACACAAGACCAAGTTGTCACGTGTGAGCTGATCCTTGCTCAGCCGTAACAGTTCCTTTGCTTACCCACATCGTTGCTGCACAAGAATTTCTTCTCTATTGCTATCCTAGTGTTGCTAAAGTCCATGCAGTCCCAAGAGAGTAGGCAGGAGCAGCTGATATCTCCTGGCCACCTCAAAACTAAGACATATGGAGAGAATTGCTGATGAATTTTGAGATGTATCATGTGACAGGTGCTTTTGGCTCTGGTTGTCTGGAATGAGGGGGAAGAGGTGGAGAGGGTCTCAGATGGATAGTTTTCTAGTGAAGGTTTAAATATGCCTAGCCATGAATCATTCTTGTCTATGCTGACCACAGAGCATCACATCTGTTGTTTTTATGGTCAAAAAAAATAAAAAAAGAAAATGACTAATACATCCTTATTTAGACAAGCCACTTGAGTCAAGCCTAAAGCAGAGTCGGCTAGTTGGACAAAACCATGGCTTCCAATAGCATTTTAACATTTGTCCTGCTTAATGTTTGTGTTTTGGTTAGTTACTGAAGGGTGTTAACCTAGAAGTGGTCACCACAAGGGTTTGAAGTTACAGTAACACCCCATTAAGCAGAACATGGCAAATGCACTTCACACCTGGCTTGCCAGTGGTAGTATTCACACTCTGAAGGCTGCCAGCCAAGCCAAACAGCAGCACAGGGATCCATGCAATGACTGACAGTTTTACAGCCAGGAAAGCAGGCAACGTTCTTCCATCTCTTGAAGAAAGCATGGGGGGATTCAGGCAAAGACTGTGAATTGACCATGTCCATATCTGCAGCTCTAATAGGTCTTCTCTGCCAGCACTCATTGTACAGGTACATGCACACATGTACTCCATGATGGGCAAAGCTGCTGGTGAAGAAGAGCGGTGGGGAGCCAGTCTTCATACACTGTCTGGAGCTCAGCACATAGATTCAAATCCCAACAGTGGTAAAAAAAAACCATAATAAAAGCACACAAACATGGAAGCTGTGGCAATAGATCAAGTGAAAATGTTGGCTTGTAGGACTCAGCCTCGCGTTCCTTTGCTATCACTGAGTTAGAGCCTATGAAGTTTCAATCACGCTCTGGGTAGTATTTCTGTGCACTCCAAAGCACTCTTCATGGCTGGGTCTGGAGTTTTCAGTCCTCTTTGCCCTTCTCCCCTACTGATACACTTAATAGATTACACCACTGTGGCCTCAAATCTCCTCTGCTGCCATTCTACCAGTAAACATACAGCAAGGGGGAAAAAAATCTTTCTGTATTGCTGTAGTTCCCCAGGCTCAACTCCCAAACTTCCTCTGAAATAATGCCAGCTGCTTTACATAGCGTACATTCATGTTTTTATTTATATATGAAAATTTATTTAACCTACAGGGTGGGGTTTGCTTCTTGTCCACCAAATAGTGCCGCCTTCAAACATGCAAACTTGATCTGTTTGCAGCATACAAAATAGAAACACTGCTCTAACAGTAATTAGATCACAGTTTAAAAGGATCAGATCCTCATTAAGGCTTTTCCTCAAAGACTTTACAAGCTTAGAGCTTGAAGCTAATCTTCAGTGTCAGCTGAAAGGGAAGCCAGGGGGGTTGAAAGAGGGGAACAACAACCGTAACTTGCATTGGTTGCTGTTGGTGAAAAGAAACAAGGGTTTAGTGCTGCAAATACTTAAATCCATAAGATCCTTGAGGGAGAGCCACAGCCTTGAGACTCTCTTAAGTATGCCTGCTTTCAACAAGACTTTGGTGTATTGTAAAGCAAAAGCTGAACTGTGACTGCCCTGACTTTCCCACCCTCCCTCTCCCCCCAAAGCAGCTGTCACTGCAGACAGCCACACTGAGCATGCGGAATATCTCTGGAGGAAAAATCCATGAGGGTGCCGAACCAGCTAGATTTCTCTGGCCTGCCTTAATTCAGTCTTTCAGAAGCTTCATCCTCTCTTTTTTCTCTCTATTTAGTCTTGGTTGTTTCTTCCCTTCTTCCTGCCACACTGGTGCCCCTTCTTCCACACCCTGTTTCTAAATAGCACAAATGAGTCATGAAATATCCTGGTGAGTTAGCAGGGGTTTTATCACCCATGTTTTATAGATAGAAAAATGAGGGACAGAAATATTAGGTACCTGACCTAATCAGCTCTAAGAACTGTGTGGCAGGGCACAGACCCAACCTACAAAACCATCTTTCCTGTCTCTATCCATTCATTCGCACACAGCTCTTGCACAATGTGTTTCTTGTTTACTTTTCTGTCATTACCATCAACTTTCCTTCCTTGCCTCCTGTCTAAATCTTCAGTTTCATCACCCCTCTGCTTCTTAATGTTCTTATTTCCTTCTTGGTGTTTTGCTACAGTCCTCACTCCCACAGGTTTTTATTGGTACCCCAAAACATCCTCTTAGCAGGGTTCAGGTGATTTTCTTTTGTGTCAAAGCTTTGCACACCCGAGGAAAGCCTTCCATTTAAAAGGTATGAAAGACAGCAAGAAACCTAACAGACACTGGCAGATTTATTTCAAACTGTAGGGATGGCTTTAAGATACAACTGATTCTTAGGGTCTGGGATTTAATATGGAAGATGAGCTGGGGGAAGTAATCCAATTGATCTAAGCCTTAAATATGGCCCAGTTCTGCTTGCTAATTGAAAGCAGTAATTATGCATAACCTATAAAAGCATTTGATTTCATTTTAATGGCCTTTGCAAATTGCATTACCAGATCATTTGTTTACAAAAGCAACAGATTGTAAAACAAATCTATCACCTCTTACCCCTGTTATCACATTGATTACGATGAGTTGTGCAGGATATAAAACTGAGTGGAAACACATCCATATCTTTGATAATGCTGAACTTCAAATTTCTATCATATAAAAAGAAGACCAGTTTCCTCTTTAATACCCAAGATGGTTCTGGTCTAAATCTTATAGTATTAAGAATTGTATTTGTACCAGACGAATGATGTCAAAATGCTGGTAGACAAGTGAACTGATTGTAAAGATTGATGAGACATAAGTGCAGTCCATAATTAGGGGCCACCGGTCTACTATGAAGCCAGGATCAGAGTACCCTGCTCATGAGCCACTGAGTATGTGTGATATTGCCCCTTGTCTCACCTCTTGACACTCCTCAAATAACAGGGAAGCACCTAAAATTTTTTTTCAGTGTTGAAACAATGCTTCTTCCACATTACACTGCACTTCCATTTATTAAGATGGGTTATCCACTTCATGCTAAACCCTGACATCTTTTTAGTCACTAATTAGCTAAATTCCCATCAGACCTGCTGCTACACAGTTCTGAGATCTGTGTAGTCAGTTAGGCCTGGCCTAATCAGAGCAGTTTCATTGTACAATCAGTCCTCAAAGGTATAAAAGTACATAAAAGGATAAGAGAGAAAAAATGGAGTGTTTCCTCACATTGAATTCAGTGAGTCAATGGGAGGTCTGAATAAAGACTGGGTAAGAGCCAAGGAAAGAACCTGATAAATCAGTGCAATACAGAAGACATTGTCAGTCTATAGAAATGCTTTTCCAATAAAATAAAAAGAGGGTCACTGACATGCTGGGAGAAATATTTTAAGTGCCTCCAACTTAAACAGAAGTAACAAATAAAAAGAGATTATCCATTCTGTACAGAAAGCAAAGGATCTTAGGCATCGAAGAGAAACAAAAACCGCAGTGAAGGATCCTCTAGTTCAGTGGTCCTCGTAATGGAGAAGGAGGGGAAAGAAGAGCAGACTATCCAGACTTCACTCCCCACCCCTTTTTCCCTCTCCCTGAGGATCATAAGGGTTAGCTGAGCCACGGAGAGCCGGCGGCAAGGACGGTGTGGGTGATGGCAGCCAGCCCTTGGACCAGTCCCATCTCCTACCTTCCTGTGGGATCTGGGGCCAGGCCCCCGTAGGGATGTGCCAGAACAGGAATTCAAGGATTGCTGCAGGGAAAGAAGGTATTGTTAGCAGATACTACTGACTGCTATACTCGGGGAAAGGTAGAAAGTTTGGAGAGGATGTTAGCAAGACAGAGTAGAGGTTGTGTGTCTGGGAAGATGGGGACTGGAGAGTGGGTAAGAGGAAGGAGGACAAATTATTGAAATAGAAATCATTTTCCAATTGAATTATTACTGAACTGAAATAAAGTCAATCATTAATTAATTTTTTAGATTATTGAAATCTATGTTGAGGAGAGGAAAAAGGAAAACCTGACTGAGAATTGCTGTTCTGCTTTACAGCTGAGCCTTTACGCCTGCTGAGTGAAAACAAAAGGGATAGGACCATCACCTCATGCAAGATAAGTGAAATAGGTGTTCTGCTCACCCACCCCAGCTAGGGCTCTGGGCCCAGATCCAACCAGTAACAAAAATCATAACTTCTTTTTTGCTTCTGACTTCTTATTTCACTTTTAAATTATAAACACAGGTTTATGCATTTTGTTTGGTCATGAATCTGGCCCCTCAAAACGGGCCTTTTAGATTTAAATCTTCTGGAATGTATACCAAAAAAAGAAAGCAGTGATATGAGAAAGAATGAAGAATCTGTGCAGTGAGACACCATTATCTCAGAAATGCTCACAGAGAGCTTTTTGCCTGTGCTAATGAGTAGCAAACCAGATCATATTCCTATCTGAACTAGAATTGGGGTACTTTCTTCAAATCTTGTTTAAAAAAAAAAGTAGACAGTAGGAATGAAAGAGGCAGAGAAGTCTCATGGGCCAAAATCTGCTTTCTGAAGCCAACAATGGCTCACCTGGACTTCCATCAGACTCCTCAGAAACATCTTGGCTCACGCTGTGCCTGCAAGTGAGCAGGCACTGTACCCAACAGAAACATGCCATGTCAGAATGAGACAGATACCTTTTTGCATGTCAAAACTTATTTAGTAACTGAACAGAAATACACAGATATCATGAAGCACCTTTCATTAACCTCACAGAGCCTCTCAGTGTTTGAAAGCAGTCAGATTTTGCCTTTCTCTCTTCATGAAGTTTTGCAATCTTACTTCCCAGCCATAAACACTGAATTTCATCCCTATTCTGGTTTGCTGGGGTGCAGCCACCCTGCCACCCAAATGCCTCCCAAATACCCTGCAGCAGTGCAGGGAGAGACCCGCAGCTGGAGCCAGGTCACACCAGGGGAGGACAAGGAGCAGATCAGGGCCTGTTGGGGAAACTGAGGCACAGTGCTTAAGCTCATTTGGAGGTCTACTCTTCAGATAAGATATCTAATTCACTCTAAAGATTGTCATGATAGATGGTTTACAATGATTGTCACGATATATGGTTTGAAATGTATTTTCTTCGTTTTAATTTAAATTGATTTGTGGGTTGCAAAGCAAGGCACATTTGTTGTTTATAGCATAAATGCAGTAATGTATTAAGACCTTCACCAATTAAACAATTAACATCAATTCTGGCTGTAGGATTAGTCCAGTGGTTGATGTTTATTACTAAACCCAGCATCCTGGAAACATGTCCAACATATTCCTCAAAGAGACTTTTAAGCCCATGGCCAAATACCTTAGACATGCACATGGGACACATGCACGGTGAGCCTGCACTCAAAGCTCTGCTGCCATGGGATAAAGGTAAGAGTCATCCCATGCCCTGGGAGCTGGAGAGGAACATAGCCTAGCGTTAAGAGACCCCTGGTTTTCTGCACAAGGTGAATTTTACCTCAATTACCACATAAACAGTCTCAGTTCTATACTTCAATATCACACTTCGGTGCCTTTAAGTTGTTAGAGCCTCTTGGGATGCGATATAATGTTTTATTTCTTTCATATATTTTGAATGAGGGGTTCCTATACAGGAAGCTGTGAAATAAATTTCTGTCTCATCATGCTCTGTCTTACATGATGGGTCTAAGGCTCTGGAACAGGTAGCCCTCTATACCTGAAAGATCTGGGTAAGAGATGAAGTACAGGTATCCCCATGTAACTTAAACATACTTTAACAGGCCATCTCAAAACACATTCTCTGACTGTGTATCTCTCCCTTATGCCCTATAAATGAAATGTCTAGACAGTAATTAGGCTTTCCTCAGTTTGTTTTTCTGGAATGAGGGTTCTCCACATTTGTACCTAACTTCCTAGGTATGTATCTTCATAGATGCCTCTTCCTCTGACGATTCAGATATTTTTTTAAATGAAGTGTCATCTACAAAGTGTGCTTTTTATTCTATTAGTACTTTTAACTCTTACACAAACAAAAAAAACTTGTTCCAATTCCCTGGTTGTGATTTCTTGTTGGTTGGTTCATTGTCCAGCTGTACGCTCAGTGATCAAAATATTCAAGGGGCTTTCAGGAGGTCATCTAGTGGTGCCCAAAGGCAGAATTGACTATACATCAACCGTTCTTAGCAGCTGCTTGTCTAACCTGTTCTTAAAAATCTCCAGTGATGAAGATTTCATCATCTCCCTAGGCAACGTGTGTCAGAGCGTAACTGTCCTTATCATTAGAAAGTTTTTCTTCCCAGTATGTAGGATCACCTACTGGAAGACATATCAGTCACTGAGAAATGCTTTGAGATAATGCTGTGCTGTCATCCAAATCCACCAGGTGCTTGCTTAGGTCTAACATTCAGTCAGGAATATGCCATCCTTGAAAGATACAGAAATGTTTTTGAGCCACTCCCAAGACAACAACTGATAGCAACCAGTTTAGATTCAATTAGCTATTGGCTCCTTAGAGGTCATAAATATCTCAGTGGCTGCTCCTGGATATCTTCCACACAATGAATAGGAATGAACTGGGACGAACGCTTCTCCAAAACACTTAATTCTTAAAGAATAGCCATTAAGGGGGAAAAAAAAAAATATAAAGTGCCTGGATCAAATACTGAAAGCATCCAGCCCCTGATGAGATCCAGATGGCATTGTGAAACAGATCAGATTAGACTGGATTAGGCCAAATATATATTCCAAGTTCTTTTGCCAATGAGCAAAAAGAAGCAGCTTCCAAGAAGGCCTACTGAGTTTGCAGTAAACTGGCACTCCCTGCAACATAATCAGATCACTTTAGTGACAGGCAGCCTTGTGAAGGCATGCTCATTTCCTGCATGGCTGTTCTAATGCGAAAAAATAGTTGTTTAATGGCACAAGAGAAAAGGCATTTCCAATGGTGTTCTGACCAGCAGCTCTTATTTGGTGTGCACATTTCAAGAAGGAAAATGGAGGCCAGGAGAAACCGATCACTCAATCCATTTTGGCTAATTCAATTTTCCATGCCTGAGATTCCTGACTTTAAAAAGATACAGAGGTGTATCTTATTTCTTCATTAACTTTTGTAAGAAAAATATTGAAGCTGTTCTCCTGCTCAATTGAAAAAGCTTTCCATGGAAACCAGATAATGAGAGTTAAAAAAGAAAAAGAAAAAAGCAAACAAACAGAAACTTTAAGTCTCAGTCACAAGCCCTCCATTAAAATTTTATTCTGTTCAGATCCTAGCACTCACTTGGTCCTCATCCAAATGATGGCTGAGAGATCCCGCTGAGCCACCTACTTTTTTGCTTCCATTATCTGGCAAGAAAATCAGCAAGCTCTGTGCTTGTGTGAAGGCTCAAACACGTGCAGGGAGGCTACGACATAGAGGAAAACCCTACGACCCCAAGAATGAACCAGATGGCACACGAAACAAGGCAGTTATCTGAGCAGATGAACACTGCAGTGGTTTTCAGTGTTCCCACACTGGACTTCCAGGGGACTTGTGCCTGAATTCACCCCCTCTAACTCAGGCACGTAACTGAAATCCCTCTTCGCCCTTGGTGACTTCATTAGTCAGTGGAGGGAGACAGGTATTTCCAGCCCACCCAGGACCTGCGTTGCTCTTTGAGGTCTCACTCTTCCACCACTGTTGACAGGAGAAGTTTGGAGCACCCAGGCTCCTAAATTAGATATTTCCTGTAAGTGTCCAAAATTAGATAGAATGCAATCAGGGCTTACTGCACAGTGGGAGGCAAACAGGGCAACTTAGCTAGGCAACTGAATGCCTTGTGCAATGTATGATGGCAACTGGGGGATACAGGAACCTGTGAAAGAGTGCAAACTGTTCTAAGACATAACCTCTAAGAAAGTTTAGGGCTTGACTGCAGAGTGCAGAAAGGGCTTTTCACCCCTTTGAGACTCTTCAGGACTTGGACAACATGGCAATCAAGACTCAGCTGGAGAAAGGCAATGCAAAAGCCCCCTGAGCAGAGTACTCCCTATGGACAGAAGAATGCTGGGGCAAGCCCTCCTCCTGCCTGAGGGCGTTTCAGACCACTTCTACAAGACAGCTGTAACCACAAAGGCACAGAGTATTCAGAGGTTTTGGCCACATAGTCCCCATCTTGGCAGGCGAGGTGATCAGTTAATTTCTGTAGCTGTGATCAGAACACCTCAGAAGGGTAGGTCCTAGAGCAAAACTGAACTAACACCTAGCTAAGGGCCTGCTTTCTGGCTCTGCGAGTGTGTGCGCACATACGCATGTCTGCCTGTGACTTTCCCTGTGGATTCCTCACCAAGGACCTAAAAAACTGAAGTCAAGACTGTCCCCAGATAATGCGTCCCATGTTTTAGATCAAAACTCTCATTTCCCAGCAGTAGGAACTTAGTCAGCATTTTGGTAGCGTTCACACATTGCAGACATGATCATTAAAAAAGGCTTACGGCTGGCTGCAGCCAAGACTCCCTCTTAGACCCTTCATTTCGCAGCGCTGAGGCTGCGTCCCGGAGAGGCTGTGGCAGCATCCCCTAATCCTTTAAACTCAACCTTTGCAGGCTGCCGAGGACGAGCCGTCACAGGATCGGTACGGTTCAGCCTGTGGTTTTTCAGCTGCACGCGAGACTACCTCTTTCTCGCTGTCCCCAGCCTGAGGCTGACGTCTCAGGCAGCAGCAGCTCTGCCGTTTGCCTCGCCGAGGGCTGCCGGCATGGCGGCCGCCGGCCTGCCCCGCGGCAGCGCGGCCCGCGAGGAAGCAGAGCCCTGGGTGCAAGATGGCTGCTCTCCGGGCGAGCGGCCTCCGCGGCCGCGGCCGAGCAGCCTGGCCTCGAAGCGGCTCCTGCGGGCCCGGGGAGCGAGCAGCCTGCTGAGGGGAAGGCTGTCCCGGGCCCCGCAGGGCCTGGAGCACCTCGGCTGTCCTCGCCGTCCTTCATCCCCTCCCGGCCGCCGCTTTTCCAAAAAGGAATAGCGACTAGGTGCGAACGCGGGGGAAGCAGAGGGTCTAAGCTCTCCACGGGTGTTATTTCGCCCAGACCATTGAGTCTGTAAGAAGGAAACCGCCAGGAAGAATTATTTAATCTTAGTTTGGGCAGGACTAGCGGTTAAGAAAAGCTTTCTATTACCAATCCGCACGTCGTCGTGAGATCCTATTTCTCGGTGATAAACAGACCTAGAAATTGTGGTTAGACATAGGGATATTAAATTCTATTGGCTGAAAATCTAACCAAAGATTATAGGCCTAGGTCTGCTAATTGTTCTGTCTTCCATGTATTGAACAGCAAAAATCGCCCTGGCGCTAATAGCTGGGAAAAGAAGAAAAAGAAACGACTAAAGTTGTCTCTCTTTTTCCTTCCCACCATGAAGTCATCCAGAGCCGGGTCCTTATCCTAATAAGGGCTAGTTAGCAACTCATTTTAGAAAGAATAAGTATGCACGCTTTCATCTTGCACCCTGATTACTTGCCAATGGTAAAAATAAATCTGTTCAGGTAGGAACCTAGGAGGATTTAGAGTGGCCACAAAAGTCACAATTTCCTGAAAGGGTTTGCTGAACAACCGACATTAAGTTATTTTCCTAAACCCTTGGTGAAAAGCAGCCGAGCTGCAGGTCTGACACTTCAAGGTGGGTCAGAGCTCTATGGTCCCCTATGAATTCAGCCCCATCAAAATTATAAAAGGTGCATCCAAAGGGAAGCCAATCAGTGGGAACTCAAAGATTAAATAATGGGTCTAGTAACTCTCAGCCTCCCGATTCCTCTCCTGAAGGTACTAAACCTGTACAGAGCAAAAACCCACTTCAGTATTCCTTTCTCCCCTTGCTCCTTGCCAAAGGCAGGTCGGATAAGCTTGTTCCATGTGAGGCTGCTTTCCCTGTTTGATTGTAAGGTGCTTATTTCAGTACCACTGAAGCAGGAATTAATATTAATCATTCATTGCCACCACAATCTTGACTCATCCAAAACTGCAGGGGTAGGTTTTCTTTGCAGCTCCAATTAAAAATAGAGGTGACTTTATCCTTCTAAAGAGGAACTGTCAGCAATGAAATACAAGTGACAGAAACTTTGATGCCTCGGGATCTTCTACCATTCTCTGCTGTGAGGTTCAAAAGGCCAGCAGGTTCCTGACAAAAAAAAAGTATTCAAACACAGATACCCGCTAAGATTGGCTTTCAGCTACTATAAAAAGTTTATTTATTTCTCCGTGACCAAACCGTTGTTATGATTGGCTAGAATCTGTGTGTTTCCAAGATAAATAACTGGCTACAGGGGATGCTCTAATGGGTGGGGACTGGTATCCAACCATAAAGGAGTATCCATTTTTAAACAAAATTATATACTTGTAATTGCGTTTTGGCTCTCATTTGCAATGGACCAAACCACAACAACTTCTCAACAAAAAATTCACTATCAACTACTGAGGACCAACCTGGGACCCCCAAATGAATTTGCCCTGAAGGATTAAAGTCAGGAGAGCACTTCTGCTAAGACACGATGCCATGAAGTGTTTCAAAACACCAGTGCTGGGATATAAGGTTGACTTCGGGGAAACTTGCCAAGTTGGCTTTGCTTTCAAAGCCTCGCTTCCCACTCACCAAGGCAGGGAGGATCTGATTTGGTGTCGATGTCGCAGATTATGCAATATCACGCAGCAGAACACTAAAATGCACGTGTCCCACTCTGACTCAGCAGAATGGGGTGACAGGGATGTGGTCTGGTGAGGAGGGATCACGCACAAGCTCAGGTCACTGGTTCCCTCTTTGTGGCCTTCCTCCTCCCAGGCAAACACCCGACCAGCTGACAGCTCCTCAGGCTGCCACGCAGCCTACACCCAGGGCAGCACAGCAGATGTGCGGGCACCCAGGCACTACTGCACCCCGAAATGCACCCGTGGGTACGGGACCAACCGCCCAGACAGCGGGGACCCTCTTTGTCAGCTCCAGGATGCTGACACATGTGAATCATCCTCCTTCCCTCTTTCTGGGTTATTTCTTCCCGCCCCCGCCGCCAAAACCACTGTCCCTCTGCCTTCCCCCTGCAACCCGCTCCCACCAGACCCACGTCATGAGCAGCACTTCTCAATCCTTTCTAGGGGCCCCCACTTCCCGGCCATGAGCTGTTACGTGTGAGTGCAAACTTTGGCATTTCTCGTGGGTAATGCATTCATGCCCCTCTCTTCCTGAACTTGAGCTCAAAACTCAGCTGGTGGGGACAACTGTCATCTGTCTTTTTTCTTTTCGGTTGCTTGCCGATTGAAGGGACCACCCTTCACATCTGACTCACCACCCCGCAGGCAGGCCCAGAAGGAGTTAACTTCCTTGTCACCCTGCTTTGAGGTTTCCTGCTTTGTTACTGCAAAGAGTCTTCATACAGTGATGCAAAGGAAAAGGAGGGGGGAAGCCCTTCTTGTTGTAACACCTGGTCATGATCTGCTTGCGTGAATAAAAATTACATTCCCCTTTCGCTCGAGTTGAAGACAAACAGGACTACTTCCCTGCAACCAGAATTAAATAAGCATACAGCCGTGCTGAGTGGGGAATGGGGAACTGCACATCGGTCAGTGCCTGAGATACAAGCCTCCTCAGCTGCCATCGGCTTCAGCTGCTCTGTCTATACTGCTGCAGTGGAAGGATGTACAGACCAGCCCACACTCACAATGCTTTGGGAGTAGCCCCTTGACGGCAGGCAGGCTATGGCTGTACAACACAGCGCGTGGCCCTGGATCTCTGTCACTGTGGTCCCCTATAACAGTATCATAGACTCACAGAATATCTCAAGTTGGAAGGGACCCATAAGGCTCATCGAGTCCAACTCCCTGCTCCTCGCAGGACTACCTAAAACTAAACCATAGGACTAAGAGCATCGTCCAGACACTCCTTGAACTCTGACAGCCTTGGTGCCATGATCATTTTCCCGAGGAGCCTGTTCCAGTGACAGTGTATTATTTTTCATGCTTTTCTTAACTGAAAATGCCTGAAGTAGTGAGGACTTGGCTCCACCCCAGGGGCATAGCATTATGGCACCAAGAGTCCATATTGCATACTCCTAGGCTGGCAAGAAGGTATGTGGGCATGTTTGAGGATACATAACCCTCAGATAGCACTGGATGACTGTGTAGGGTGGAGGCACCCACACCGGGTGCCCTTCCAGTGGGCACTATCAGCCCTTCTGAAGACTCTGCCCGGTGCTAGGACCGTATCTTGGAGACAGCTCGTTGAAGGAGTTCAAAAGAGAGCTGGGGAATGAGCTATGCAGTAGAGTCAGTCATGGCTTCAGTGCTCAGGCTTCTTTCCTGGCCTTTTCTATATAACACTATGGACATACCCTATGAGGCTGAGGGTGAGGAGTGCCATGTGGACACACACCCTCTCCAGGAATGTCCACAGTGGCATGCCTGCAAGGCTTTTGTCACTGGGAAAGACGAGCTAGCAAGGATGTAGGATCCACTTAATCCAAATGAGCTGATCCGTGGCAGTTATGTATGAGTCTGCTTTCTGTCTGCAGTAAATGCAAAGAGGGCCCGGCTAAACCATAGTGATAGGGGGTTAAGCTGGGTCAGATTTCCTCCCATGTGCCATAGGGTAGGAGCATGCACTCAATTACCGTGCCCCAGCTGATGCTCAATGTATTTATTGTGTCACAATATGCTGATCATATGTCTGAGCCTCAAGAAATGATTAACATTTCTGGTTTGATTAAGTAAAGGTCCCTTTTGAAGCTGCAAATGATGCCACTACAATCTATCAAGCAAATATGTATTTATGAATATTTAAAAATGCTAGTTATGCAAATGTGCACTTAGGGAATTTAAAAATACACGTAATTAATCTCTTTGGGGTTGCTGTGATCTGTTGAGTGAATACATATCCAAGGAGAATAGTCAAGTCAATAAGCCAACAATGACTATTGCAGATGGATACTCAGTTGTATCTCCCTTCTCCCCAGGTGATGGTAACACACAGTGGTTCTGGAGTAGACAGTTATCTTACGTCTTGAGTCATTTCTCTGCTAGGTGGCAATAGTTCAGGCTGGCTGATGAAGCATTCCCTGCCACAGCCACACCTAATCAGGGAGTTAAGACTCATTACGAAATCATTACTGAAAAAAAAAAAAGAGTATGCAGCATCTTTTCTAGATTAAATGTTTGTGTTCACGTCCTTCATCCCACCATTCACTTCAGACTATGTCCTCAAAGGTACTCAATGCTTATTTTTGTAATGTCTGACCCCACAACACCCCAGTCCCTGGTGGAATCCTCATCCCCAAGTGCATGCAATGCCCAAGGAGTGTGGATTGTCTAAAGAAAGAGGTCCTGGAAACCAGCCAAGTCGGGATTCACTTAAGTTAGCAAAGACACAAAGGAAAGAGACGGTGCTTAAGTTATATAAGGGTTGTTTCTGTTATCTAATAGCTTAGCTCCCATGCTTGCTCCTGCATCTTGGTCCCCTTGCCACCCATACTGCATGTATATTACTTCACACCTGGGATCTTTTTTGTAGAAGTCAACAAGGTAAAGCATGAACGCAGTAATAGCAGGACAGACATAGCCTGAGAGGCTAAATGGAGCAGCAGTGCGTGTCTGCTGACCAGTTAGCATTCACACACTCGCTAGCTGTCCAGCTGCTCTCTCCTGACTTCTACCTAAGCCTATCAGCCTGTTCTTGTGGAGCAAACAAATGGCTATAGGAGCCACACATGATCTGGAGGCTATACAGCGTAAAAGCCCATTGAAGAAATCTGGTATCTTTGAGACTTATTTACATTTGCTGAATTTGACTGAAATCAGATAATTGATTTAAAACTTATTGGGGGCTGGGGCAGGGGGGCAGAGCTAGCAAGAACATACATGCAGAATATAATCTCAGAAGGCTTTTGTACAATTTTCTCAGCAGACAGTATTTTAAAAACTGTCTTTTCTCATAAATCTCCTGGTTACTTACCTGGTAATCTGTAGGAGATTTTTTTCTACCTGAGCTGCAGCAGACTAAGCACATCTCCTCTTAAGCTTTCAGATGTTCTGGGGTGGGCTTCTAGCTAGAGCTATTTCACTACTTCTTCCCTTATTCCTTATGTCAATTGGTGATTGGCTCTACAATCTGCTCAACAGGGCTTTCATCTGAGATACAAGGGACTGAGGAGCAGATCCTCCTCATAACCTATTTGTACAGTGTTCAACATCCTCCCTGTGCGTGGAGCCAGCTCAGCACCCATCCTGTGTGCATGCTTAGGATTTGATTTTCTGGGTTCAGTAGGCATGATTTTCAAGACACCAAGAGAACTTCATTGAAATACCTTTAGATTCAAGGCCTCATGCATAACTGCGGTAATGGTGGGAAAGGCACCATGGGAAGTACTGTTCTCCTACCTCCATGGCTTTCGTGCCACGCCTTGCCTGTTTATCCAGTGACAGAGCTTTGGTCCATATAGGCTCCTTCCTTGGAATAATCTCCCATGAAAACTCTGGGTTCACATTCACAGGATTTCTCACTCATTCTGGCCTTAGGAGCATGTCCTTGCCACAAGGCTTGCAGAGGATTCAGCCTGCAGCAGGCGAGCATCCCTGGGGGTCACTGGCATCTACCAGAGCTGGCCTGGCCATGGAGCCCATCGGCTTCTACTGCCCACACGCTCCAGCGGTTAGGGTCCAGCACAGGAACCCAAGAAAATGAACAACTATTTAGTCAGCACTGACTCACACCCGGAGGATAATGCTAAGCCTCAAATATTACACAGTCAGCTCTGTATAAGCAGCATAGCTAATTTTTTATTTATTTCGTATATGAACTAAGACAGGCAGTCAATTTCCAACTCCAGACTTGCCAGAATAAAACAGAAAGCAGAAAAGAACCAGCTAAATTTTCAGTGACAAAACTGAGAATGCCATACAGGCATTTAAAAATAATTGCTTTGAAAGCATGGGAGCTGTGTCCATTCTTTCTGGAAGTGAGAAGTATATCAGGATCCTCAAAAAGGCATTTGAACAGGCTACAGGATACAGAGAGTAAGGGCAAAATTCATCCTCATGCAGATGTCTACGGCAAGCTTAGGCTCCACTGATGCCCACATGGTCCTGGGTACTTTCCATCACAGACGTTGCAATGCTAGCACTCTGCACTTGTGGTAGGCACGCCACACAGGACCAGTACCGGTCCCAGAGCGGGTTCGGGAAATCTAAGGGCAGCTGAGTACCAATGCAGTGCAGCAGATGATACTGTGGATGGTTACATTCACTTAGCGATTACTTTCTGAAAGCAAGTAAAGGCAGCACAGCCGTTCACAAAATAGTTGCTGAAACCTCAGCCGAGGGCCAGGCTTGTGCAGAGAGGTGAAGTTCAGCCTTTAGGGAACAGGCATTAACTTATAGCTGCCTTTACTAGCCACATCTGTATCCACTATTACCACACTTGTGACCACAGGAGCAGCAAATGCACCTCTAAACCCTGCCTGGAAATCTGATCGGTGTGAAAGGGACCAATGCACTTCACCAGAGTTCAGCAGAACCAACTAAAGTTTAGGAAACAGCAGCCTGTTTCTAATTTCAGAGATCTGTGAGAAAAGGCAAAATCAGGACCATTATGTTCAGCAGCGCACTGACTGACATGTTCATATGCTAAGTTTCACTCACAAAACCACTTATCTCTAGTGGAAATATTGACACATATACGAACAGCAACACTAAATACTTTTAGAAAAGCATTTTATTCCTGAGCTTAAGACCTACTGTTTCAAGTGGCCACAACTAGTAGTTCTCTTAAGCAAATTAAGTCCAATTATCTGATGTCTAAATTATAATCCTCTCCCTCCTCAGCTCCATTTGCAGCAATTTTTAGCACAAGAGCAGTAACAGTTACACACACTTTTACCTAATTATAGATAATGATCTTTATAAAGAGCTGCTAGAATATGCTAAGCATCTTAGCATAAACATACCCATTCATTCCTACAGCAAGAATATGGTAAAGCCTAGTGATCATGGCAAATAGTACCCCCTTGCAAGCAATCTGCTCAGTACAAAATACTGTCAGTCAAATGACCTACCTCCTCCCTTTCTTCCATCCCATCGGCTGCAGGTGTTCCCAGCTCAGAGAGAAGATCTGTCTGTCCCTCACACCAGCAGTTTTTAGGAAAGCATCCCTTATTGCCTCTGACTTGTGACACTTTCTCTCATTGCTGCCATGAGGCAGGCCAGTTTGAAGACCCATTTTGTCCCAGACCCCACACTGCTCACACTGTTAGATAAAAATTAATGACCAGATTCTTCTGCCAGGGCAGATTAAAGGCACCACTTGTTACAAAAGAGCCAGATTTCCTCAGTATGATTGGGATGGGTAACATAATAGAACTCCAGTCCTGTCCACTACTCTTCCTTCCCTTCCTTGACCTTTGTAGTCTGATTCTGGACACTGATGTCCCATAGAAATTAAATAATAGGTGAACAAATCCTTTTGTACCCAATGATTTGGGGTGAAACTGTATCTGCACCATACCCTGCATGCTGAAATTTACCCTGCGCATTATAGATCTTTCCTCACAGAAATGTTCATTCTGCTAGGGACAGGTAAAAGGAAGAGATCCACTGGTAAAACTAGGAGCCTGAGCCCAAATATGGTGCTTGTGGACCTGTGGGAGGCCATGGTCACATGAAGAAAAGCCCTACCTCTGAGCAGCCCTATGTCCCAACAGCACTCAAGGCTCAGCCCTGTACCCCTCTGATGTCCAGGACTCCTCATCTACCGCTGCTCCCCAACCCGCAGCAACCCCACAGGTAAAGAAAAAGGCTTCCCAGCAGCAGTAAGCTTTCCAGGTAACTTCAGGGAGCTGGAAAGGGAGAGGATAAATGCATTGTAAATACAGATTCCCCAGCACCTGGGCAGTGGAGCAGGAGACTATCTTGACATTAAGATCACAGCTTTGCCTCTCCTGGCATTGCAGCCTAGGAGTTCAGGAGCAAACACTGCCAGTTGCCAGGACGGTCTGTGCCACACTTCCCAGCCCTCCCTGCGTGACAGAAACAGCCTCATCTCACAAAGAGCAGCTGCTGGAAAGACAAGCTCTCCTCTTGCCGCCATGAATTCCCATCGGCACATCTCTGAAAAACAGCGATGCTGCTAATAGCGAGCTAAAAGGAGCTGAACTACAGCCCCTGCATGAGCAGGAGCAGCCACCGAGGGCCCAGGGACGTCCTTTGGCAAGTTTTGGAGGGCCCAGCCCCTAACATGCTGTCTGAAGCACGCACACTTTTTCAGCATCTGAGGACCAGGTCTGCAAGCCCCAGGGAGGCAGGCTGAGAAGCAAGTGCATTTCCTCCCCTCGCTGCCAGCAGACCTGAAAAACCACAAACCGCAGGGCTGGGAGGGGCTGTGGGAGCAACTTCTTCACAACAGAGTGGTCCAGCATCTGCGCCTGATGCCAGAGCCTCCTGAGAGAGATTGTACTGGCCAAAAAGCTTCTGCCAGAGCAGTCGGTGCTTTGGAAGCTCTGACAGCACTGGGCTCACCCCCCCTGAGAAATTATTCCTGCTTTGTATCCCTGCAAAATAACAAAACAGAGGAAGCCAGTTCCCAGTTCTGTGCTCTGGCCCATCAAACTGCCAGCAGCTGCCCCAGGGTTTTAGGCAACGGGGGTATGACAGCAGCCTGAGGTAGCAAATTTTGTTACCCTTGTCACCTGGTAGAAACAGAAACTTCTGCACAGGGCGTTGGTGAGAATCATCACATGGGGCACTTAAAAGATGTGTTTCCATGAGCTGTTGAGGGTCTGTGTCTCTTGACCATATAAATAAGCCACTTCTGTCAGGGGAAACACATAAGGGAAGCACCTTTGCTGCTGTCAGGAGCAGAAAGAGATGCAGCAATAAAAGAAAATTAGAAAATGGCCCCATTAGGGCCTCAGCTGTTTGATCCTGCCAAATTAAAAGGTCTAGTCAGAGAAAGGCATGGTGCGGAAACAAAACTGCTTTGAGAGGCCAATGCCATGCTTGGGAAAAGCAGTGGAGATGAGGCTGTTACAAAAGAAGTATGTCTGGTGAAGGACCTGCTTCTACCTGTGGTACACTATCTGTGTGAATATCAGCTCAGATGCAAACTCATATGACAAGTTACTGTACAAAACCCTTCGTAATTTAGAGTTGAGGTTGCAAGACTGCTAACCTTACCGGCACAAACCTCAACACTGCGGACAAACCCATCTCACGGCTGCTGTTTGCAGCCTACAGCCAGACCCTCCCCACCGCCTCCGTACAAAACAACCATACAACGTGTTTTTAGGAAAGTCACACTAATAGCGTGCAGAACGGATGAGCGTGTAGCTGATGTGCTGGGTTACGAAGACTTCCTGCCTCTTACCCAGGAAGGGCATGGTCTGCAGGTGTCATCTGGGTGAAAAATACAGCGCAGCTCCCAGTGACTTATTCCTAGTTACCACCTTGACTTTCAAGGTTTGTCTTAGTGGGAGAAGCCCTTTAGCCATGTTGTAGTTATATGGAAGCATATACATCTAGAGAACACATGTGATAGTGGGAAAAAGAAACCTGGCATTATTTTGGGCAGGCAGAGAGGAATTGAAGCTACACACACACAAAACCCCATTCCTTGCAGTGATAGAGGAATGGATGGGCTGGAAAGGGTTGCTGGAAACAACCCTTGAAGCTGTATCTGCAGTGCCTTTGCATGACCGACCTTTGCATGCCCCAGGCGAGCGGAAAGCAAGAGACCCCGGGGCTGAGGGAGGCTTTCCACCGCCACCAGCTGCTCACCATAGCAGCTCTGTGAGAATCACCCAAGAACGGCCTCAGCTGGGTGGATTTAACTGTCAAGAAAGAAGTCATTTCCTGCTGATATGAGCAACAGCACTAACTCTCTCCTGCACAGAAATTTATTTGTCCCATTTTACAGATAAAGAAACAGAAAAGGGCTGTGATCCACCTGACCTGGAGTCAAGACCAGCACCCATCTGAATCAGCCAGGAGCTCACACTACCCACTCCCGTGATCCAAGACTTTCTCTTCAAGGGAATACACCCGCAGAATCAATTTTAATAGTGTCAGCCAGGAGCTATTCTCTGGTGAATGCGTACAGGTGTACATTTTTCAGTATCTGAAACTATGCAGATTTTCTACCAAATGGGCTCTGCTAAGTGATCTGAAATACTCAGTCAAATAAAGTCTTGATTAAATGAAGCTTTCCATAAAGTACTTCCTTTGCATAACTGGGAAATGTGAAGGGCATGTTTTCTTCTGCATACACCGGCCTCTTGCTGCATAGGTCCAATAGGCATTAATGATCCTGGTGTTGGCAACTATTTGCCATAGACTTAATCTGGAACAATAACTCTTACAATGCCCTTATATAGTTTCAGACGATTCACCGCAGAGCTCATTCTTTACTTTCAATCACTAATCTTTTTCTTCCCCAGTTGATACTATGCTTTGCAAAAAAGATGGTGTGCCTGATTTGTGTTATTCCTACAAGTATTTACAAAAATGATGTTTTAATGAGGTCAAGGAACAGTGGGTCTGGTCCCCATCTCCAAGGCAAGGGCTGCAGAGCACAGTAATGTCTGTTTTACTAAGCAAAATCTAAGCTAGCAAGATGAGTTGGCGACATCATGCATGGGCATGAGACATTTTCTTCCTCTTATCCCGTCTTTTTCAAAAGAAAATCGAGCCCAGCATGCTTTTTGCACTAGCGGAAAGAATAAGGAAGTTGTTCTATAGAGGACACATCAATGGGGACTATATTTCACCCAGGGACAGCGAGGAACTCGGCTTCATTACATCATGATCAGTGGAGAGGATTAAATCTTTTTATCTACTTCTAAGCACAGTTTTCATCTGTCTTAGCCAACGGATTAAACGGAAGCAAAGGAGCAGCACCCACAGTGATTTACAGACTGCTGATGATATCAAACGTGACTGCTCAGAGCAAGAAGGTATTCCTGGCTGTGCTGCACTTTCCTGTTACGATCCCCCCGGCAGCACCCTCCAGCCTCAGTCCCCAGCCACCACCTACTTAGCCAGTCTCTGGGGACTCCTCAGCCTACCAAGTGAGCATGTCCCTTGCTACACCAAGTGGGAAAGTTTGCAAGCACCGTTCTCTTATTTTGCGCTCTCTGGTCATCTATCCTCACACGGGCATCTCCAACAGGGAGGTAGGGCCAACAGAGACCACACAAAGCTGTGCAGCATAGTGCACGCCGTTGCACGAACATCCTGTAGCCCAGCATGCCCATGACTTCAGGCCTATGCAAAGTATCTGTAGCACAGGCAAGACATGATCATGGTGTAGCTACATCTTGAATACTGTGGCATATTTTGGCCCTTCCATCTCAAAAAGTATACAGCAGAATTGGAAAGGGTAGAGCGAAGGGCTGATATAAAGGCAAAAAACCAAAGCAACTTCTGTAGTAGCAATAGCCAAGGAGACAAGAACACTTCAGTCCAGAAAAACAGGGACTGAGGGGGAGTATGATATCATATATAATGACATGTATCAAATCCTGAGTGGTGTGGAGAAGGCAGGGAACTTTTCTTCATTTTTTTGCCTCATATGCAAAGAACTAGGGAGCATTTTATGAAACCGGCAGATGGCAGATTCAAAACAGAAAGAAATACTTCATGCACACACAGAGTTCAGCTGTGTCCTCACAACTGGCTACTGTGGATGCTAAACAGTTTAAAAAGCAACTGAACAAGTTTGCAACACTTGTGAAAAGTTCGAGAGCTTGGGAAAAAGAAATATAACCTATTGATAGCTATTAAGTACAAGGAGACTTGCCTCCCTCCCAGCTGAGGAAGTGCCTAGGCAGATAGCTGTTGGAGGTCAGGAAAACTTTCCCATGAAAAGTGCACACTTGCCCTACATATCCCCATCCTTAGGTGCCCACTGAGCCTTCTGGGAGAATTGCCTTCCTTCCTTTAGTCTTAGCCCTACAGATGCTCTTAGGGTGTTTCTCGTGACACACAGCTCTGGTGTCAGACCCTTAGTGAGCTGTTCAGACCGTGCCAAGGCAGCCCATCACCTATGGGAGTCACATAGCTCTGCAAGAAATCCCATACCCTCTTTTTCATCTGGAAGAGATATACATAGGTTCACAGTTTTGGGAAGGCCTTTTACAGCCACCGTGGTGTTGCAGAGAGATTACCTGTGTGTCACAGCAGGGTACAGAGGCAAGAAGGGACTCTGCTAGATGAAAGGAAATGCTGAAGAACACTTATTACAGGGCAAAATACACATAGCAGACCACCACTAACAAGCAGGATCCCAGCCCCTCAGCTACATCAGGCAATAAATAGGAGGAATTACCCTTCACAAGCAGCACGATGTCAGATCCACCCAGGCCCTCTGACAGCTCAGCAAACACCACCAGAGGGGCTGCCATGGGCACTCAGAAGGTCTCTCTTAGAGCCACCCGCTCCAGGAGGGAGAGGAGAGGCCCTGGGGCAGCCCTTGGGAACACCTTCACCAGGGCAGTGCAGATGTGGCCATCATTTCTCTGATTACAGCTCAAGCATGTTCACAGACTGCATCTGTTCCTGAAGTTCCCCATTTATTTCCTAGTTGTCTTAATGCATAAATCTTATGTATTACCTTATATGTAAGATTTAGGTTTGCGCCTGCTCGCAAAGCCTGTTTCCATTAGATGTTGCTTCTCCATAGCTAAGAATAAAGGACCTCAGAAGGAAGGTGCTGAGCTCCATCCACTTTAATTCACTTAGAAGGAGTCGAGCTGTGATTCACAATAAGCTGGAGGTGATGGCAAGTGCATAAACATCAGAAAGAGTGTTTTTTCTTTCCAGCACAAATCATTTCACTTGACTAGGTCTCTGTCGGCCTCATTTACAGAGGTGAAAATATTTACCCTCTTTGGAAATCTACAAACACAAAAGCATGAGATAAGTGCTAAGTATTAGCTGAGGGATTGTAACACTTCAGAGACATTGCCACCGTGCTGGAACTTCCTTTAGCAATGAGGAAAAGACATTGCCACGAGTAGAGGAGGAAAACATAATCCCTTCTCATTCACTCACTGAAAGCATAATTGTAAATCACCCTTGACCAGATGACATGAGAGGAAGAAATGCTGTTTCTAAAGTTGTTTAGAAATCTGTGTCAGTAGCACCAAATGCTCCAAACAGTTGTTTTTAAACTGGGGACAATAAAATTACAGTCCTTGCCATGCACATCAGCAATGATAGATAATGTAACTAAATAGCTTCTATCACACTCCTGCAAATTAAATGCAAGTGTTCGCAAAGGGATGGGATTGTATGCAATCAATGAACAGCCACAGGGCAATTAATTACTGAGCCTACACAGTAGAAAAATTCCCTTTCTCTGCAGGCAGATGGTTTAAACTATAGACCCTGCACTGCTACTTGAAGGTACATGTCCTAAGACTTGTGGCATTCTGTCCCTTTGTGCCAATGGAAAGTCTATCCAATTGTAATCAAGGTGAATATCATTGTTCAAGTCTCTGTAAAAGGTAAACACACATACCACAGGTTGGAGGAAATTGCAAGTGAGCTATTACAATGATTAAGTAACTGAGCAACCTTTTGATAAGTCCCAAGTAATTTAGTTTTCCCTGGAGCCACGCCATTGGGTCCATACAGTGAGCAGCACAGGCAAGAGAGTGAGGGGCTGGCTGGGAGGGCAGCCATCCTACAGCTATGCTCGTGCATGCAAAAAGAGTTTCTGGAACATGCGCCTCCTTAACCACACTTCCACTGAGCTCACTTTTTAAGACTACGATTATGTTATGCAGTCCTGCCAAAAAAGCAGGTGATATGTGATGAAATTTTGAAGAACTCTGTTTGCTCTCTGACTACAGCACTTGTCCTGCCCCACGTTACTTCTCTTGGCAACTCCATTGAAAGTCAATTTTATTTTTTGGCCGGTTCCTGTAAATAAGAATTTGGGGAGGGAGCACATGGCTTCAGACCCCAGGTCTGCCAAACTTTCTTTTAAAGCGCTACCTTTGAAGAAACAGGGAACATTCTGCTGAGTCAAAGAGTGACATTGATTGACTTTATATTGAAACTACTTCTTGGCCCTATTCTGCAGATTAAGAAACAAAGTCTTAAAGATGGGTTTGCAATTTAGCTAGGAGCAACCACACAGAAGAGGCATGTGGAAATGAGCATCCGGAAAAACCTGGATTAGCATCTGGAAGTGCCTACACTGCCACATTCCACTGACACAAACCCCTAAAGTGCTGGTGCCTGAGTAGCACTACTCCATGTGTACAGAAATAGCTGCACAGGACCTACACACAGACCTATTAGACAATTTCAAATGTCTCTCACAACATAGAGAAGTACCCAAAAGGCTGGAAGGAAGGGAATGGGTATGCAAGCACAGGAAGCGTTCCCTTCTCAGTGAAATCAGGTCCCTGGAACCATCACATCCAACACCCAAGTGCACATTCAGGTGCTAGATACTTCTGCAACTCCGATCCAAAATGGACTTCGGTCCCTGGGGATGACATCTTCACAAGTGCTGTCCTCATCTTCACAATTCTGTCCTCATCTTCATCTGCAAAATAACCAGGCTCTGCTCACCCTTTTTTCAAGGGTCATGTGTTCCCCTTAAAAATATCTCTTAACTTGCAGGAATATAGCAGCATCCCTGTAATTTACCTCACGTTACATGCAACCATAGTAATGAGATAGCAAAGCCTTCTGGCTTTAACCACAGCCCACCAATTAATGTTGCATAGGCAAATGTAGTTCAGAAGCAAATGAAGTTCTAACCAAAGGTTGTAAGCGCCACTTTGTCATTTTTCCAAATGGGAGAGAAGTGAACACCATAATTTGAATCTGATGTAGTTTTCCATGTTTTTCAGGAATCAAACCAAATATTTGGCTATGAAATTAGATCTGCTCTTTCAAAAGAGACCCAAGTGGCATTTTTCTGTGATATTAACGCTGGCCCATCATCACCAGCACTGAAGTCAAAGGCATGAGGAGACTGCAGCTGATTTCAGTAGAGCGGGGTTAACTCAGTGCTACCTGCCTTTGAAGACCCAGCCCAGCAGGTCCTCCACATGCACAGGTTGTGCAAAATCATGGCCCAAATAGCAGAACTTCAAAGTGGGAAGGAAGTAGGTGAAGAAGAGACAGCAGTGAGTTTTGACAAAAGGGGAAGCGTCAGTCCATAGAGAAGCTACTAATAGAATTACTCAGGGAGCAGCCTTGGCCCCATCTTGTTTAATGTTTTTGCAAGTGATCTTGCTATGCAAAGCGAGTGTGCTGCTGATATTTGCTCATAGCATAAAGGAGACAGTTCTCATTTTTCTAGGGGAGGCTTGCAAAGCCAAGTACTGGAGGAGCAAGGTGACTGGAGACACAAAAATGGGATGAAGTTCAAAGCTACTCAACACAAGATCATATATCCATGGAGCAATAGTAAGAACTGCTACCCTAAGGTGAGAGCTCATTAACTGGAAATAACTGAGGAGGAAAAGAAGCAAGGAGCATCGGTTAATTATAGGATGACTTAAGCTACCAAGTGATGCAACTACAAGAAAAAGCAAATGTGATCCTAGGATATGTCAGTCAAGGTATTTCCAGAGGAGACAGGTAATTGTTGTCATTGCATAAAGCAGTGGTGCAACACAGAATGGTAATAACATACAAATGACCGTGCTAGTTCAGACCAAGGGTCCTCCTACCCCATTACCATTTCTTCAACAGTGGCCAGCGTAAGAACAGGAAGGATAAGAATAGGACAAGCACATGTAAGACTTCCCTCTGATACTCCCACAGCCTCGAAACATTTTCAGCTCAGGGGATTTCCTTCACTCGTTGTGGTTTGACTATTAAGCAACCCACAATGGATTTATCTTCCAAATGATTCTCAATCTACCCTTGAGCCAGTGTAAATTCCTGGAATCCACTGTGTCCTTCAGCAAGGACTTCCTCACATTTACTGCTTATCACATGAAGAATCACCCTCTTTTTTGTTTTGAACCTAGTTCCCCATAATTTCATCATGTGGCCCCTAATTGTTGCACGGGATGAAACAAGGAACAGTCAATCTACATCAACCTTTTCCCAATTTTTTTAGACCTCTATCATATCTTCCCAAGTGGCCCCTCTTCCAGGCTGAACAGGCCCCCTGTATTCAGTCTGTCCATATCCCTGATCATTCCTGCTGCCCTACTCCCAGTTCCAATACACCCTTTCTAAGCTAAGAAGAGCAGGACTGCACTAAGCATTCAAGGCGTGATCAAGTCACAGGTTTAAACAGTGGCATGAAGATGTTGTGTTCTCTATTCCACTCCTAATAGTTCCTACATTTGATGGGGATGGGGATTTTTTTTTACTTTCTGATGGGTAGAAAAGTGATGTTTGCATGTCTAACTCAGTCACCTATGCCCAAGAAACATTAGCTTCACCTTGAAGAGGTACTGAAGTACAAAATCAGGCTAAGATAATGAGAGACATGAAGAGTCCATCATATGAGTTGAGTTTAAAAGAAACGTTATGATTCCTGTTTGTACATATCACTGAGAGCACCAGGCAAGGAGCAGAGTTATTGAGGATAAAAGGCAGTATTAGGACAAAGATGTAAATTGGGTTTGGATGTAAATCCGGCTTGGATATATTCAGACTGGTGATTAGAAGAAAGCTGGGGGCTGACTCTGGAACAGCCTCTCAACAGAAAGGGGGTAAAAAATGAAATTAATTCCAAGATGGGGCACAGTCAGTTTGTGAAAAGGCAGTTGCCTGCAGAGATTGGTACCCCAGGAAGGCCCCACCTCAGTATCCATTTATGAGGAGCTTCACACTCGCTCCCTCTGCGGCTTCCTTCAGGCCTTCCCAAGGGCGATGCTGCTTCTTTTCCTTTTAGGGTGGAGTATGTTTCTTTGCAGATAGACGTCCAGAGACCTACCGAAAGCATCCACAAAGAAGTGAAGGCAGAAAGCAAGACAGGCTGTAAAGCTTGCTGCTGGTTAGGGTTACGAGCCATTACCAGATGAAGAATTGGCTTGGGCAGGTACCTGGGAGTAGGAAACCTACATTAATCCTTCTACCTCAGAGCAACGTGGTGGGAGGAGCTGGTTACATAATCCCTAACCATTTAAATAATTCAATACTTAGTAAATACTTAAATCATTTAAGCAATTATTTCTGGACTGATTAATCCCCTTGTTTATTGCTCCTTGTGTAGACAATCTCAGAGTAACCATTACTGCAAATACCTGAGCTTATAGTAGGTCAGATAACAGGAGTGTGGAACTAGGCACTGGATGGACAAAGAAACTGTGTTGGTTTGGTATAAGCAGCTTTTTGGTAGGCGGGTTTTTTTTTTTCACCAGGCTCAGCACTTATAAAACCTCAGACTACCACCACATTAAAGAGGAAAAAAAAAAAAAAAGCCTCCAGAAGTCTTCAGTCTCACTGTTTTCCTCATCACTTGATATATGAACAAAACACGAGAAGATACATGTTGGAAAGTTAACTAGTCAAAGGTACTACTGTATACGCTGGCACAACACAGGCACATTTCAGAGAAGTGTAATGTGACTTTAAGACATTTCTTTTCTCTTGGGAGGTCAGAAAACTGGGAGGAGACGTTTCCGTATGCTCAAAGAGATCCTGTCTCACAGGCAGGAACAGTAAAAGTCTTCCTTACTAAATTGCCAGTAGAGATGGCAACCCTGATTCAAAAGAGTGAGACCACTCCTGTAAAACTCTCTTTACCTCAGCTGTCAAACAGCTGCCAGGGTCTTTAATGTCACTGACAATCTCAGAAGATTCAGCCTAGTGACATCGGTTATAATGCTGTGCTTTAGTGCCAAAGTCATCCAGCCAAAGCCAAAACCCAGTGTCCAAAGGGACAAAGATTTAGAGCTGACTACAGCGAGATCTTGTTAAATAATCTTAAAACATGAAAATATGAAATAAGAAAAAGTAATGTAAGTTTTCTATAAGGTGCATGGAAAAACATGCATGTAAAGATTGTTTAAAATTACCTATTTAATTACTTGGCATATATGGGCAATCCACAAATACATTCTTTTCTCAAGAAAAATATATTTTGCCCATCACAGAAACACAAAATCTTGGGTTTGATAATCACTGTCTGTATTTTTCTTTCAAGACTAGAAGAGGGATGGAACACAACAGTAACTGCAGAGTTTCAGAGGTCCAGCTTCACACCACCCAGCTATAGACACCTCACAAAGAACCCCCAGCTTCCACGTGAATGAAGAGAGATCAGCAGAGAGCAATGCAGCCTCCCTAAAACACAGTCCAGTAAATTAACATTCTTGAAATCTTGTTTGGAGGAGAAAAAAAAAAGAGAACAAAAACCCCCTCATGATTTCTGTTCTATTCCCACTGGGGCCATGTCTTCTCATCATCAAGAATAACAATAAAATCAATTCATTACGTTCCATTGAAGGCAGCCTCAGGAGAGAGATCAAAGAAGGAGAGGAAATGAAAGCTGACCGACTTTATCACCTTTGGAGTCAGTCCCAAAGATCTCAGATTAATTTAGATTGGTGGGGCAGTGCATAAAAGCTGGCAAGCCCTTTACCAGCGCAGAGCCTCTATACAAACCAGTGAAGTGCTGTCGTCTCCGGGGTTTTCCAATATGCCAAACATTTTTGCGAGTGCTAAGTACTTCTTCCTTTGGCCGTTTCAAGTTTGTCATCGGAGGCGGGGGGGAATACTTTCACGTTTTCCCCTTGAATTCTGCAGGGAGCCATCTCTCTCTCCTGAAAGACCCAGCGGTGACACTTCTGCATGAGAACCTTTCCCTGGGGGAGGCTGCTGGCCATCGGCCCGTCCCACCCCCGGCACCAGCCCTTACCGGCCAGCCACCCCGGGACAGCATCCCCAGCCAGACCCCAGGAACCGGGGGCTGCCTGCAGCGAACCGTCCTCTCTGCTCAAGACAGCAAAGCAGCTCCCCGACGCCGTCGGTCACGGGGAGTTTTCCAGGGCTGCCGCAGCGCAGAAACTCTCTGGGAAGGGGCTGCGACCTGAGGGGGCTGCTCAGACGGGGAGCGGGCATCCCCCCCGCACCGGCTACAGCGGGCAGCACAAACCCTGACCCTTCCCTCATCCACACCGGGGCCCCAACGGCTCCTGAGCCCCCTCACCCTGCTGTTTATTTCTGTCACTCTCCTAGGAACTTGATTTCAGACGTTTGAGAACAGCCCTCTGAGCACTAGCTTCCCTTCCGGTCTTTCCTTGCAATGCCTTATTGTGTTTGATTTTCAAACCAGATCACCATTTCCTTTTCAGCCTTTGTTTTAATACCCAGGCCCTGGACTCCCAGACACGAGACTGGCTCTGCTCAACTGCCCTGCCTTATCCCAGGCCAAATTCCACAGCGTCCGTGGTACCACATGCCAGCGAGAGAGAGAGCAAGATCCTGACAGACACCTTCCCTTTCCTCACCTCCTCGGCAAGTGGCTGCCTCCTGGAAACACCCAGTTATTCAGTGGATCCCATTAGCCCTGATGACTCAGAGCTGTGTCATCTGCAGCTGCAGACGGGCACTGCCTTTTTCCCCTCCACTGCGTGCGACTCTTCAAATGGCGTCAAGGTATTAAGCATCTCTGGCCTGATTTCTCAGCAGCCAGCAATGTGGAGCCTGAGCCTACAAGGCTGGGGACTCTCCTTCAAAACAAGACGTGCTTGATACCTCAACACCTTCTGCACGAGCCATAGGATGCTTTGAACTCTGTGTTTCAGAGAGGAGACGGGCTTTAAGGAGGCTTCCAGGTAGCCAGGCATTCCTCACGGTGCAATCAAGCCCCACCACCGAAACTGGACCCTATGAAAGGACTCTCTTTTCAGCTACTCACTGAACATCCAACAAAAAGTGAATTCCCTTATTCAGCCCCAGCTCTACACTCAGTAGGAGGTAAAACCTCATGAAAAAATTATATTTTATGGAACAGTTCCTGATCTTCCAACTTACCTACCACCTGAGGACTCCCACAAGGAGTCCCACAGGGACTGTATAAAGTTTGCAGATCCTACTGCATCAGCCAGTTTTGAAGGATCAGCCCTGAAAGAAAGCTGCTCTGAAGAACTAAGAAAAGACGCAGTTATTGCCATCGAAAATCTGTACTCTTCGCGAGCAGTTTGCAAACCACCACTTTCTTTTGTAGCCCCCTCGCCATGTTGCCTCACTGGAGGGCAGCTAATATTTGTGGAAGGTCTCCTTGCCTGCTATTCCCAAAGCATGGTGGAAATGCATCGTGAATAAACCTAGGCCTGAACTGTGTGCTCCAAAAAAAGAAACTGTCCCCAGTCCATCTCTTGACCCACAGGCATTCAAATTTGCATGCAAATAAAAAACAAACAAACAAAAAAGTTGAGATTTTTTTTAACCATCTGACAGCTGTTCCTGGACTTGAATGCGAGGAGTCATTTGTCTCTGCGTAGCTCTTGATGGATAGATCCACATGATCAAAACCACTTTCAAAAGTACAGTGTAGTCAGGCTGCTGGCAAGCTCAGAGGACAGAAGGGAAGAGAGACAGAAGGACTTTTCAGCTGCTTTTCCTGGTGGTCAGTTCAGCTGAGTGTCAAAGTACAGTGATAGTCTAAAGAAGAGATGCTGTCACTGGTGCATGCCAGCCTCGCCTGTAAATAAATAAAAGGCATCATTTTCCTCTACTATGAATCTGGCACTTTTCACCAACACTAAATTGATTTAAAACCTTCCAAAGGAAAAGCCTCAACGTTTAATTTCTCTGGCTAGCCTTAGATTCTTGGCCCTACTTTTATTTTCCATAACATCCAGTTTCTTTTGACGCTTGTTATCCTTCAAAAATGCTATTGTAATTAGATCATGACACTCTACAGCTATCTCCAAACTTAAATATTCCCTTTCATTTAAGACAGTTTATGTGTAAATTTCACAAGATTCTAACAATGTTATCTTGAAAGTACACAGTGTTCAGAGCCAGGTTGGAAGGAAAATAAACTCATAGAGAATAAAAAGCAATTCAAACTTCTGCCCAAAAACTCAAATTAAACTCTTTTCATCCTCCAGAAAAACTTACTTGATTTTATTTATTTTCCCATTCTTCTCTGCTTCCTCTGCAGAGGGAGGGAAATACTGAAAAACCACGTGAAAAAAATATTTTTTACTGTATTTTCAGCTCAGTGAGGACTGGAAAATTAAAGAGAAAGCACTGTGACCTGAAAGTAATCTCAGTTCATTCACCTCAGGAAAGTTGTCTGATTAAGGGCCACTATGTAACATATTATCTGAAATATGGATCTGTCCATTTCAAACTGGTGCGATGCCACGGACTCACCAAGGATCACTTGCTGCTATGGCCAGATTCGTTGCTCCCCAAACTCCTTTGATTTCAGCCTCATATAGTTCACCATCAAATAGTTCTCTCCCCTATTTTTGCCATAGTGGCTGTGGCCTAAAACCAGAAGTCTTTGCTTTCTTTTCACAATTCGATTCATCTGCTGAGGAAACCTCCCCAAAAGCAAGCAAACTAAATAGCAGCTGGCTTTTAAAGATGAAAGGTTAATGCTCAGCCTCTGTTCATGCCCAAGTACACGTGAATGCTTGGGAGTTTGTTGGCACCTCTCTAACTGCTGGCACCAGCCTTGAGGGTCCCTTTCCACACCAGTATCCACAACTTTCCCCCTGAGTTTCTGTATGGGCCAGAGACAGGTCCTGGCCTCGGCTTGGCAATCACATAAAAACACCTTTAAGGTGCTGAATATGAGAGCAAATTAATGCAGGGGGAGGAATCTCTGAGCTGCTCTCAAGCAATGTCACACGAGCCAGAAAAAAAACATGCAAGAAAAAATATTGGAACCAGCTCCAACAACGTTCCCACTGCCTTTGCATACTACTGGCACCAAATTTCTGCAACCCAGAGAATGATGTTATGGATAGGGTTATACAGAGGTCCCAAGGCAGCAAGAGAAGCGACCGAGTCCCAGAGGTGGTTCCTTTTACCACAGACATGTTATGGGTTCCAACCACCATCACCCACAGACGAGCTGACCGACCCGACGCTGCTGCTACACAACAGCCCACTGTGCTGGACAGGACTCAGATTTTATGTTCATGTTCTGGGTATATAATCCCTACCTAACCTGCTCAAACTGCCACCCAAATCACAGGCTTGCCATGTAGGCTTGATTTCCCTGAAGTTTCAGACTTTACACTCAGGCTCCCAACTCTGCCATCCCACATCTCAACAACCCCACCCCATAACAAGGCATCTAGAAGTCAGCATTGCTGGAGTCTAAAAGGAAACCAAGGACATTTCTTAACAGGCTAAGGAGAGACGAGAGCTTTCTTTACCATTGGTGCACTCAGCTTTTAGGAGCCCAAACCAAGCTCCTGAGACTGTTAAAACTGCAGAGAGTTTAAGGCACTTGGCTTTAGAGCAATCACACAGAAATCTGTTGATTCAGTGATTTGTTTCACGTTGATTGGTAGGTTTCAAAGCAGATAAAGATAACTCTGCTTTTTGGCACGTTTTGTAGGTGAAAAGCAGCTTTCTTGGGCCTGCCTGTGAAAATGTCCTTCCCCCTTCAAAGCAGACTGCCTTTAACAGCCAGTCACTGGGGTCCATTGCCCAAACCTTGAGCTGTGCCTCTGAAATCACTTCTTCTCCCTCGGACTCCGTATTCTCCCAGTTCAACAGGCATGTTCTGGAGGGCAGCCCTGCAATGAAGAGGTAATGAAAGCCCAGGAGGACTCATGTAATCAGCTTGAACTCACCTCATCTCCCCACAGCCAAACACTTAGAGTGTCCCAGTGCTCCACACAGTGATCTCCAGTGGTTCTCACACAACAGCATGAAGACCAACCAAGTCCATGCCTCGTTATCAGACACACTGCCTAGTGCTCATGTACTGCATTTCTTAAACCCATGAGAAATGTTGAGTCAGCCTGTACCTAATGTAAAACTTCTTAGAGTAGCAAAAAAAAAAAAAAGGTTACCTGAACCTATGTTACCTTAAGTAAGTTACCTAAACATTATGAAAAACAAGCAGTTCTGATTCAGGTTGCCCCAGGGCCAGTTGGCTTCAGAAATGAAGGATCAGTTCAGGATCCTTAGGATAAAGCTGTCTCTGAAATCCACAGGCATTTTACCCCAAGGGTCAAAAGGAGTGACCATTACAAGGCTCTTCTGACGGTCTCCCCCTTTAAGCCCTCTTTGTCTTAGTCCAGTCTAGTCTCTGGGAGCAAACACGTGGTAATAGCATTAATCCTGTTCTCTGTTGAACAGGTTTGTTTCCTTCCTCTTCTGATACCCAGTACAACTCCCAACATCAACACACCCCTAGCAAGAAAGGTTGTGAATGAGCAGTAGTGCCAGAGGCTCCATCTCTTCTCACCTTTTAGGGCACTGGGGTACTCCTCAAAACATGGTGCCCCACCTCCCGGGTTGAGTACCCGTCAGAGGGAATCCTAGCTCTTCTCTTACTTTTCCTCCTCTGGAAAAACCAGTTCATACAGGGAGGAAACTCATCCAAGCTTAACTCTCCACTCTAAATCTTCACAACACTTTTGGGTGCTCTATGAGCAAGTCAGAGGGACTAACTAAATGGGTACCTTGTACTATTCAACTAAGGGCAATTCAAATTTTTTTTAAAAAGTGTGAAAACAATAGAAGTGCAAAGTTCCCAGGAATGAAATTGGACTCTTCCTTCTACTGTTAGAGGAGTTAAAGGGGATGCTCTTTTCAATTAACTATGGTAATACACCCAGTATGTCGCAGGGCCAAAATGCTCCTTCAGTTCCCGCAAGTACAAGATGGAAAGAATTTCATGAGACATTATCAGAAAGAATTCACAGTGAGATAAACACTTACTTCTTCCATTTGTTTTCATTCAGACTTGACTTGTCACTAATAATTATGACAGAGGATGTGATAAATGTCCGCTCAACATTTGTAAGAACAATATGCTTTACCCAAACATGAGAACACACAGGAAAAAAAGGCTAATCATAAACTAATTATTTCTTTCACTAATCATTACTGTTCTGAGTCACTGTTTCTATGAATTGCCTCACTTTTTTTCCTTCAGGAGTGAAGCAAAGGAATACTTCAACTTTGGTTTGTTCCTTACCTTGCATCTTTTTCTTTTCGTGTTCTTATGTATTTTATTTCTCCTTGTCAAGAGTATGTTGATGTTCCAACAACTAAGTTTGAATTTTCCAGCCTTTATAAATCTATTTAATGGCTAAGAGCAGTTAAAATACCAAAATGCTAAACCTGACTGTGTTTTCATTCACATAAAATGTGGCTCCTGGGAAGTTACATTCTTTTTATGGAGTTGGATGGAGCTTGAACGACAATTTAGACCTGAGCTTTACTCCTCTTTCACCTGCCACCTTTCCAGGGGGTGGAAAAGCTCTTCAGCCACAGAGATAAGACTTGTTCTTATTTTGGGCCTCTGTTTTGCTTTCATAGTTCAGCAATGGGTGAAACATCTTGAGCAGACCACCTTCTTACCATTCCTGAATGAAAAATAAATATGATAGTTCCAAAATCTTGACACTTCCTCCTGCCAGGAAAATGAAAGTCACACCAACAGCCCTGGAGAACAGGTACCACAGGTAGGAGAGAAAGGTGGTGAGGAAAATGACACAGGCTCTGTTGGAAGATTACAATTGTTGAACCAAATACATTTAGAAAAGTCAATATTTCACTGAGTCGAATACTTCCTTCGTGAACCGTTGAGGTTCTTTCATCAACAGGACTGTGTAAAACAGCAAAACTGAACAAACACTTCGGGATGTTGTAATTACCAAGAGAGTTTCACAGACACAGAATACCTGTGCTGCTTCTGGGTATGTTCCGTAGAGCTATGTGGACTCTCAAACCCACCTCCGTGCTGTCCAGAAATGGGACTGTGCATCATGCTGGACACCTTCAGTTTTTTGTGCTGGCAAGTAGGGTTTCTGCATATCTTAGGATTTCATCTTAAAAGACAATTTATAGATCCTGCAACTAACTGTATAACTCCTATGGTACTGAGTACTCTCACCTTCTCTTGGCTTTCTAAAAAGTGCAGGATTCTCAGTGCTTTACAGTAGGATCTCAGCAACCTGCTGGATTTAGCCCTTGATAGAAATGTACTGTTTCTTAGGTAGGAAACTCGTGTCTGTCATTTACTTAACATTCAAGAGATGTGAGAACTTCTGGATATTGCACGATCTCTGGGGAAAAGAAAAAAACCCCAGCAACCACCGGCAAATGAGCAGGGGCAAAATCAACAAATCGCTCTTCAGAAGCTGCACAATCTGACAGTTACATAGCAATTTGGAGTTATTGTCAACAACCCTATCTCCTTGGAGACTGGCTGACGCTGCAGAGAAATATTAGATGGGAAATTAAGGTTAACAAAGGGTTTCCTACTGTTGTTCCTAGTAATATAAGCACTTTACACATCAGTTCTAATTCTGTTGAACTGAGAAAAAGGAAATGGGAGAAGAAAAGTTCAACAAACAGGGACCCTCATTCTACAGCAGAATTAGCTATCAGAAACTCCTGTTAAAATTAGAGTTATCCCATCCTCCATAGACTCATAGTGCAGCCTTACCTTACCTTGGCTGGCTAGTTCAGAGGCAATCTTGTAATTACTTTAAAGTTCCATGATTTTGCTATTAACCCAAGTTCAATAGCTGTTTTTCAGCAAGGTCTTGTTTCTAGTCAAGTAGAAACCTGACATGGTAATGCCCTCGAAGACAGGACAAATTGTTTATCCAAAAGCTGTCTCAGGCCTGATGCTGAGAGGCAATGGGCAAGCCCGACACGTGGTGCCACTGATGCAATGATTGCTCAGCACTACTCACCACCATGTACATCAAATGTTGCAAGTGAATATGAACTCAAGTCTCTTCATAACAGCTGTGTTGTGTTCTGCTTTCCAGCAAGACTCTGACATGAACCAAGTAAAAGACAAAAATTCCCATTTCTCTTACATAGAGGTGTCAGCAGTAATGAAAATATTTCAAGAGGTCTAGGAATTCATTTCCAGTCAGAGCCTGCCTTTTCTGCTGTTTTCCCAAAGTACTGCAATATTGCCATCTTGCACTGAGAAACCCTCAGGTGTTCAGAGATCATACTGCCAAATCCACATTAGCGTGAGTGGTTATGGTTCTCCATGTTCTCACATGCTTGGAAACAAAGGTGGCTATTTTGAAGTAGGAGCAGCACAGCATGCCTGCTTAATGGATCTTTCACCAGGACCCTGAGAAGGAGCTAACATTTCCCAGGTCAGGCTCCTGTCTGAAGAGAAAAGGCTGTCACCCTTCTCCTTGTTCATGTGGGGAAGAACACATCCAACCTTGGACACTGAATGTTTCTGTTGCACCAGGCCACATAGACCTCAAACATCATGTTCTAAGTTCTGCTCTGACTCAAAGACTCATGGCTGTCCTGTGAGTGCTCTTTGCTGCTTCCAGCTCTGCCTCACAGGGATAAACAGGTTTGCAGAAACTTAGGAGGGAGGAAAAAAAAAAAAAGATATTTGCTTGTCTCTCTATGCATAGAAAACAGATTTGGCCTATGCAGCCCCTGCCATCATCATGTGTGTAGCCACTGCTGCCATGTGCTTTCCTGATCCTTTTTTATTGCATTAGCCTTTCACTTCATCTTGCTTTTGGACTGAAAGAAATTTGGAGATGGACTCATCTATCTGTACAGTATAGCATATGCCGGGTAGAGAATTACACACCATGAGCTTTCAGATAACATCATCATCATAGAATTTAAGATATCAGAAGTCTGAAATTTTGCAGAACTTTTCTTCCTTTTGAACCACCTAAGCCTGGTTTAAAAGAACTGTGACAGAATGGAAACAATGCAGACTGGACAGCACAGAAATGACCTGCCAGTAGCAAGAGAGCTGATAAAATTCAGGAATTCTGGATCTGAAGGGCAAGTATGAATATATTGGCCAATATTTCCTCCAAACCCTTCCAAAATGCCTCTGTCCCCACCTATCTTCCTTACCCCTGGCTCAAGCTATGTCATGCTCATCTACCCAGTTCATGCCTCTGTATCCCAGTGGTCCTAGTCTATATTCCAGACCATCTCCCTCCCTTCACTGTTTCCAGTTTTCCTTGTTCAGTCAGTCCCAGCCTCGCCTTTTCTTCAGCCACATATCTGACCCCAGTTGCCTTCCCATCCACCTCCCTCTCTGCTAGTTCCACCTAAACTGAGCTTCCCCCCACTCAACCCCCCAACACTGTTTCTCTCCCCTCTTGTCACCTTTACGTGCTGAGGTTCTTATTTTATCCGCCCCCCCCCCCCCCCCCGTATCTGGATGAGACAGCTTTCTCCTCCATATGAGTGGGGCATGAGGAAAAGGTCATGACCAGGAGAGCTGTTCCCCATCCCGTCCTCACCTCCAGCAGCTGCCCCCAGCTCAGCCCACGGCAGCTGAAGGCACAGCCACAGGAGATGCTGCTCTCCAGCCCGCCAGAGAGACAGATGCTCTGCAGGGATGGAGCATGCACATCAGGACATTGCCAGGGCTGGAAGATGGCCAGTGAGGAAGATATCTTCAGGAGATTTGAACTCTCAAAAGACCCACAAGTTTCTACCTCCAATTTGTGCAAAATGCAGATTTCACGTGGCTTAGCAAGCCTGGAGAGATTTTCAGAGGGGTGGAAAAGAGCCATCTTTCTTTGATAGAAAAGCAACCATTTCCTACTGTATTTTGAATCTCTGCTACAAAGCAGAGGGAAGCATGGAAATTACAGCATTAAAAAAAAGAAAAAAAAAAGAAAAATCACTAAAGTGATAATAATTTTTTTTAAATTTTGACTTTATCTTGAACTCTTCTTTGAGGGGGGAAAAAAAAAAGCCATTCTGGCCTCATTTGCCTATTACCACACACCGTATTGAAAATTTCAGCCTACATAGTTGAGCCTTGAGAACACGAGTAATAATTAAAAACAGAATACTGAGCTGCCAGGTATCACATGACTTTAATGATAATCAAAGCTACCAGCCCCATCTATAATCACATCTTTAAAAGAATAGAAATGAACCAGCCTTTTCTAACCTCTTTATATTCACTATTGCTACACCTTTTTTTTTTTCTTCCCATCTGCCACTCTTCTCCAGCTCCTCCCATCCCAGCCTGAGTACATTGTGGAAAGACCAGTCGCAGCCTGGGGGTTATGATTGTTTTCTAGGACATGTACACAGAAGATTTCACTACAGCTGGCAGTTTAATGCTACGGCACGTCGTACAATAACATAGTAATATTTTCAAGCAACTGTGTAATGCTCTATTCTTTCTGAATCAGTTAAGAGTTTCATTATCTAAATCCGTGTGAGAACACAGGAAGCTGTGTTTCCCCAACTCCTGAAATATCTGCCTCAGGAAGGAAGGTATATTGTCTTTTTGATGCCTCTGTTTTGCTTGTGAGGTGGTTCTGTGTGCCTGTTTTGCAACAGCACTAGAAAAGCAAACCAATTCAAATCTCCTATGGAAATGACATGTTTGCTAGACACAGTTTGCATCCTTTTAACTCAAGGGTGACTGGATCTTGAGCATATCTTTAGCATTATCAAAACCTCTATGATCTGGGGAGCTCCAAAGTGCGATCTGTTTGAGTTGCAGTGGGAAATGAACGATATGAAAATGATTCCCTGCATTTCAATCACTTCATGTTTTTGTTTTGAGAAAGGGAAATATGCTTCCTGAAAGTCTTTTGCTAAGTCCAGGACAAAAAAAGAAAACCCTCTGTAATCTTTCCTTTTAGTGTGTGAAAAATAATATCTGCAGCAAGGGATGATTTTTATGACCTCTGAAGGCATGAAAGCAGAGCTGAAATAATAACGATTACCCAGACTTCAATCTTCCTCATTCTTTGCCTACACAAATCCTACTCCAGGCACCAGGAATTTGATCTGACTAATAAAACCTAAAGATATAGAGATTCAGCACAGTTAGGAAAGTAATACTAAGCAAGTGCAAGTCGCTGACATGATAAATCTTAACCTGCAAGTGTAAATCATTAAAATATCTCTGTGAAGTTTAACTTCTTGGACTTAAAAAGAAGCTAGTTTTATAATGCTTCAAAATAGTTTCTGAAAATAATGCTCGCTCTTCTACTCTCTTGTTCGTCCCCTACCAACAGAAGACACAGTTCAGAGAAGCATTTACACATGCACGTACAATGAGCACACCATCAAGTCCCACTGTCATCAGCTGGAAAGTGAATTTCGATTCGCACCAACCTATACCACCCTTTTGACTGCTTCTCTTCCAGAGTCACATCCTTAGTGACCTGCAGGACCCTCCCTCTGCTATGTCCGTGTCCAGTCCCTGACCCATCATGCCCGTGCTTCAGTTCAGCTGCAGGAATAGACCCACTGGCTCACAGGCTGCAGTAGGCTTTAGGTTAGACCTGGGAAGATTGCTGCTAGAGATTACCACAAATGCAGGCAGAGACAAGCAAGCTTTGAGAGAGTTGTCAGAAAAGGCTGGTAAGTCCCCTTCTGGGCATTGCTTCGGTCACTAAGGGAAGAGCAAGAGGGACAGACAAGTGCCCAAGGAGCGGGGCAGAGCAGGTGACTGAGTCCACTGGGGAGACATTCCCCGTGACTCTTTTCCAAAGAGGG
Source organism: Buteo buteo (assembly GCF_964188355.1). Lineage (NCBI taxonomy): Eukaryota > Metazoa > Chordata > Aves > Accipitriformes > Accipitridae > Buteo > Buteo buteo. The sequence goes on along the minus strand of NC_134184.1, from coordinate 33,463,450 downwards.
ATGTGATCAGAAAAAAAGTCGATAGAAACAATCTTTGTAGAAGGAAAAGGAGCACTGGGGGTCCTGAGCCATGCTGCAGCCTGCCATGCAGACTGGCGTTTATTCTTGTGGTGAGAACACAAGGCAGCTGTAAGCAACAGCTCAGCCTTGTGCTCACCAGTAATTCAGGAAATTTTAGCCTCATCACATCTACTGTTCTCATATTTATTGGTCTCAGAGAGTTGGCATGTTCTAGCAAGGCTAGCGAGAAAGGATAATACTTGAAAAAGGTGACAAAGGGGGTTTTCTTCTTGAGCTCATAAATGAATGTTTTTAGAATGGCAAGATGTTCCTTAAGTTTACAGGATACCTTCTCCCCCTACTACTCATTAGACTGGATAAACATTTCAGAGCAACAAAATAAAGCCTAGAAATAGCCCCAGTAGGCTCTGATAGTCCATACCACTTGTTATTCTCTCTCTCGCAGCTTACAGACAACTTGAATTTTTTTTTTTTAAAATTTCACATATCCATCTTTATCCATCTTTATACACAGTCGACATTGGCCTACTGGTATAAAACAGAAAAAAATTCTGAAAGGTTTAACATAGTGCTTTCAGGCCATGTATATTATCAGCTCAGAAAGCTTTGCCACAACACCCTATGGTAAGAAACAAAGAACAAAAAAATGCTCTTAAAAGGCTGCTGAATAAGGTAGATAGAACACTTGTTCAGGACTTCTTAATGTGTTTTTTATATTCTCCCATGGATACATTTGTACTTTATAATTCACTTTCTCCACTGTCCAATTATCTACAGACAATTTAGTCTTGGGTGGATTATAATAGGTTCTGCTTCAGTTCAGCCAAGACAGAATCATGGATGGTTGGTACAAGGCCAGCAGTGAAGGAGTGGCAGATTGCTGAAGTATTTTCAGGGTCACTTCTTATTCTGAGCTTCCTACACTGTGTCCAAGCATATTGTAATCTTAGCTTTTTATGTTCAGCACATATCCAGGTCTGAGATAGAAGTTTTTACTTCCCTGCTTATTTCAAACATCTTTGAGATATGAACAATTACCAGCTCACCTTTTGTGCAGGGTCCAGAAATAGCCTACCTTCCCACTCTTCGTCCTCCTAACATCGCTGTTTCTTTCATTTTTTCAAGACCAGCAGCTAAAGACAATGCTTTCTACTGACCAACTTATATGACGTACAATCAAGCATAAGAGCTTGGTTTTGATTGTTTTATTTTAACCTTTTCACTCAGAAGGACCAGAACTTGGGGAAAAAATTCTCTTTACGTGCTTTTTAAATGACAAGTCCACACTCCGCAGTTCAAGCAGTGTGATACTGTATGTGCCTGGGAATATACTGAAAGAGGGATAAATTGAATGTGTTGAGAGCTCAGTTATTACAGTGCATTAATACCACAGACCTTAACTTCTCTGTAATTCTCACATGTAGCTTCCTGTAATATTATAAAGTCCCTATTGTCTTGTACGGAACAGAGTCTGGTACTTTCCTCCTTTTTAAATTATACTTGACATTTATAATACCATCAAAAGCTTTGAGGTTTTCTGACAAAAGCTCTCAAAGCCTTGCTTCCTGTTCTGATCTACAGGCAGACATAAAATTCACAGCAGAGCAGCATGTGCACCAGCAAGCCCTCGGTTTCTAAAGGGTTTGTGCGTTTTAGGGGTTTTTTCCATTTTGTCTCTCCCGAGGTGCACTATTAGCTGCTACTCTGTTTGAAAACCAGCATCAAGGTGGCCTTAAACCCCTCTTTGAGTGAAGGTAGGCTTTCAAAGTATTAGCTGCCAGACACCAACACGCTCTTCAAAGCAGATTCTTGGAGGCCCTGAATGACCCTTTCCGTTGTCTGGTTTGCTTTTTCCATCATCTCTCCATCAGAGCTAAAATCTGCTGCTTTGGGCTGTTGATATGGCAATCAACACTGTACGTTGTGAGGCAGAAGAGACCCAGGTGGTGCGAGTCCTTACCCCAAACCAGGCAGATCTCCCTGCTAGACCTCGATCTTTCCGCTGAACCATGGGAATGGTCCATCGGATTCACGCACCCAACACAGGTCCAGCTCCAGTGGCTGCCCTCCAGACCTGGAGTCCCCAGCTGGCGGGAGCACCCTGCTGCGTAGGTGTTCAGGGTGACATGGGCGTTGGATCCTGCCAGCAGAGACGTGCCTGGGGCCTCCCGCAGAGAGCACCAAAGCTGTTCACAAACAACTATCCTGGAGAGCAACTATTCCATTCCCTCCACAGGTTTCTCGACATTTCTGAATTTCCTACTGTTCCCAGAGAAATAACTCCTGGGTTGTAAACCTGCTTGGTGGAGTACCCCTCCCTACAGCTAGGAATATGTTGATTCTGTGAATAATGGAAGGACCTTGGCAATAGCTTCCACCGGATAATATCCATTTCCTGCCACTAAACAACTCAATCTCCATCATAAAATATCCTTAGAAGGATATTTTTCATTTAGATAGTTGTGCTGCCTCCAAGATCAACCAGTCAGACAGGTCTATAGGTTTACTCCTTTGTCTCCAAAATCTTTTTAGCCTGATATAAACCAAAGGCACAACTAAAAAGCCAATATCCACAACATCATTAAATCATTTGCAAAGGATTTAACTTCAAGACAATAAACTAATGTAGCCAGTGGGCTAACATAAGCTCGGTTGGTTTTCACTAGCTAGCTTCTGGCAGTGACTCTGACAACTTTATAGGGACTGTTTACATTGCAGATGGCCTCTTAATTATGTCTCCAAAAATCTAGCTGTATATCTTGGTCCACACCCTTTTTTAACAGCAAACAGCAATGCCTTTCAGTGCCTCTAAGTGACTGTTCTGTGATAATTAGGCCTGTTTTGCAGAAGTCTCTGGGCTGCAAACAGCTAAGGACACTCCAGTCATTCCTCCCAAGAGCTCATCCCCAGGTCCTAGGACAACCACCAAGCAGCTCTTCCACACACTTAGTTCCCCGTGGTTTTTTTTCCCATGGACCATTTCAGAGCCACGAGGAGTGTAGTAGCAGAGCCCATCATAGCTGGTGGTCTGAGAGGTATGTCAGAAAAGAAAGTAGTGTGCTGTGATCCTTTGCATGATGGGAGATTGGGCCACGGGGTGAAGGGTCAGTGTTCAAAGGGGCTGAAGAACGTGGGCTACTCCCAGCACGCACATCAGCATCACAGCATTTTCCCCATATAAGACAAGATATCACATCACAGCTGGCAAATCTGATGTGCCAGTGAAATACAAAGGGTACTTACCATGGCCTCAGAGATCATCAGGATCCACAAACTACAATTTAGGAACCATTAACTTAGGCTTTAATAATACAGACAGTCCATACATGGCTTAAACTTTTGTCAAAACTATTCACCTTTATGGATCTGCAGACAAACAACAACTTTTCTTGAAATCACTGCTCCCGTTCTAAAGCCTGGTTTCCAAGCTTCCCACCAAACATTTTCATGTTACCAGAGGATGAAAACCCTTAACACTACAACTCTTAAGCAAGAATGATGTTTGTGGAGTAAGATAATCAACAGTCCAAATGCTTATATTTCTGACTCCTTCATGCTATGACTTCTTTGTGACTCCACTCAGAATATTAGTGCTGTAGTAGGCAAGGTACTAGGCAAGCTGAAGGCAGAGGTGCATCAGGACTTCAAAACCCCTCAACACTCAAAGGTGAAAGAAAATTGGAAAAAGAGGAAGAGCATGGACATATTGTGATGTCATATTAGTATCCCAGGCTAAAGGGTAAATAAATAGGTCAACCCCATTCTATCAGTCTGATACTGACCCTAGTAAAATAACAATGTGATTGACAAAAGGATTGGGAACAATGTAGAATTATATATCATTAATGATAATCAACATGGGTTTATGAAAAATAAATCCTACCAAATTAAGTTGATGTCCTAACATGACGCAGTTTTTCATAGCAGTAATAGGAGTGGTAGAACTGCTTAACTATACATAAAGTATTTCGATGGGTACTAACATTTGGACCAGGAAGACAGAAGATGAAGAAATCAATAAAATGCAAGTTTAATCAAAATCGGTATTGTCAAAATGTCAATGGCAATAAACATCAAACAACTGTCTTAAGGGATGCTCCATAGGCAGAGAATCCCCTCAGGCATCCATGACTCTGACAGATCATGGGTCGGGATTTGATAGCAAACTTGCAGTGCTGCACTTTGGCCAAAACACAAATGCAATCTTTGAATGTTAAAATGGACCTGTACTAAAAACGTGGTGAGAATCATATGACTACTGCTGGTTCAGTGTACCCAGCTCTGAGGTCAAGCGGGACACTGGAAATCAGAGGGGAACTCGAAGAATGACTAAAGGGTTTTAAAGATGTGCCTTATGAAGATTCCAGCCAATCACTCCAATTTGTTCCTCAAAGGTGATTAAGAGAGCAAATGACAGCACTTCACAAGAAAATAGAAATTCATCCACTCTATCAGAAAATATGAGGACAAGATTCAAAGGCTGAAGGCAGAGGTTAGGCAACTGGTGCAGCATCTTCAGCAGGGTTGGTTATTTCAGACTCCCTTTATAGTCAACAGACAAAAATAGGGTCTTACAGGATGCAGTTGATCTACGCCCATTTTAGATGTCTAACTTCGAATGAGAGACATCATAACACAATAGTGCCTATATCTCTTCACTGACCAGAGACAGAATCTGGGGTGGAGGGAAACAAGCTTGAATCTAGATACCCCTTTTGTAGAGATCTGAAGTTGGGAGGGAGCAAACCCACCTAGCCTAGCTCGGAGTCAGATCCACTTTTGACAGCACTAGGACAACGTACCAAGAGGCCAAGTAGATCTTCCTTCAGCAATGGCATCTAAATCAGAGCGAGAAGGTGCATTGCTGTGGTGACAAGTCCCATGGCCTGCATCGTGCAGGCGGTCACGCAGCACTGTTGCAGTGCTTCCTTCTGGCCTTCTATCAGTCTGCGCTTGGCTAAACTTCTTGCAAGGCAGCTTGAATTCTTCACATAAGCAATTCCATTTATTTACACCATCAGCCTTTGTTCACTGCCTATTGTCACGTGACAATGGCTATGCTATGCAGGGTTAAATCAACATTGTATGTGTGCTTGTGTATATATGTGTACAACACCTATGTATGTATACAAACACAAAGAGTTGTTACATTTATGCCTGGATCTTGATCAGCAATGAGCAAGCTAGAGATAGATACCTGTTCATTTCAGTGCACTTGGATCTAGGCTGTTGGCGTCTTTCCTCACCAAGGAGTCCTTTGCTTTAGAACAGTAGCAGTTTCCATCTAGACACTCGCAGTGGTGGAGAGTCATCGGTTTGCGACATACAGTGTAAGAAAAAAAGGCAAGGTTTGTTGATACTGGTGTTTGATCCCCTGTGAAGCAGCAACCATTTTCCTCACCCCAGAAACCTACCAAACAACCCAGAAACATATCAAAAAAGGCCATTTAAACTGTTTTGCAAGCACTGTCAGTTTAGGCTCGGTAACTAGACATAAGGTCTTGCCAGCATTTCTCCTTGGTTTGTCCATGCTCCTGGTAAAATCTGAGATTTTTAAAGATAGCTACAAAGGCCAGCCCAGCCTCTCTAATGACAACATTCACACCAGTTACTTGTTTTTCTGCTCTTCAGGTTCTGCCTTGGCGCGAAGCAGAGGCCGAATGAAAAGCAGGAGTTAGCTAGGCCAGTTCACATCTTGTGTTGCAACTTCGTGGGAGGGAACGCTTGCTCTCGCTATTGTAAATTAGGGAGAATTATTCCCTCATCTCTGGCTTGGGGTGGAGCTGCCACAGAATTGCACACCTTTGCTTTCTGAAACCCAGCCAAAGGCTATTACAGTTCCATGCATGACCAGGAAGCAAACAATCAGCTTAACCTGTCCGTGCTAGCTTGGGTCTGGGACTCTCGCTGTCCTGGCAGCCCTAGGAACAAAGATAATAAGGCAATGGGAAAAGAAATAGAAAGCGACATGGCTATTTTCAAACTCTCAAGTACAGCACATAGGTCAGATTTGTTGGGTCACTGTTATACCAAATCAGAACAGCTGCCTAGCAAGAATCCAATCCACTGACAAATGGTCCAGCCGCCACAGGGAGAGAGGATAGTGTTACTAAGAAAAGTTGCTCAGAACAGAGGACGTCTGGTCGCTTTCTGTAGTACCAGGTGACCAAAAAAAAAAATAGTTTACTGCAAGCTGAGGAGTTTTTCAGGCACTTTTTTCCCCCTGTTTTTGCTCTGAGCCCAAAACTCCAAGTTAGCTCAAACACCTGCGGCATTTATCAGCTCAGTTCCTTGGAAATATCACGGAGTGGCCAAAGGGCTCCTTCAGTTCTCCCACGCAAGGCTCTTGTACACACAGAGCTCTTCTCTACTGTAAGCACGAAGGTGAGACCAAAGTTCTAGCCTAAGTAAGCAGCCTATGTAGGAACAACATACAGTCATATACATATATCTTCATCTGAAGAACTCAAAATATTTAGAAACTGTCATTAACTAAGCTCCTAAAATCTCCTGTGAAATAGGTATGTAGCCCCACGGCTTTGGGGACATGGTGTAGAAGCTCTGGAGTAATTTGGGGTTTTTGTTTTTTGTTGTTTTTTTTTAACTTTTACCAGCCTATTTCAGCTGAGAGTGAGATGGCTGGAAGCTAAGCAAATGCTGAACCTGAGACCTCAAAACTGGAACACATTTGTGGATTTAGCAGCTTAAATTTTCCAACAAATGCAGTTTTATAGCATGAAGTCTCCAAAGCTGAACATCTCAGACCTAAAGACATAGGGCTTAACCTATGCTTAAAGGTCCCTCAGCACCTGATAGACTTCACAGCTGCTGAGTTTTATTGCTAGCACCAGACAGTTCAAACTGAGGACATCAGCCAGTTTAATAAAAGCACAGCAAAATATCTCAGCAGTGACCTATTCCAAGTATCATATGTTATGGGCATGCTCATGCCTTATCACAAAGTCATGTTTGAACAGGTCATTAGACTGGAAACAGCAGATTGCTACACCTAGTTGTGGAGCGTTTGACCATTGCAAGAAGAAACTGAACTCTCTGAAAGTGAAATCCACTGCACACCAACCACAGGCTCCAAAAAAGTAACAACACCACACAGACTAAAGACGGGATGGAGGAGGAATAGGAGGAGGAAAAAGCCTCAGCCTTCTCCTCAAAACAGACTTTTTTCTCCAAAAGAATTACGAGGAGCTGGGTGTAAATTTGAGCATTGGACTATGTACAGCTGGTTGTACTTCGCACAGATCCATCCATGTCTAAAAGTAAAGGGCCTCCCAGAAATCCTTCTATACTGCAAAGTATGCATATGTTGGTTTCTACTAGCTTCTCTAGGGGGTTAAACTGTCGACCAGAGCTGCCAGAGGGTGGGAGAGCAGGTGGAGAGGGCATGTCAGTTGTCACAAATTCTCTCAAACAAATGGGAATGTGGTGGCTAGCACCATAAATGGGGCTAGACTTCTCAGACCAGCATTGGAAGAACAGGCACTGGGGACTTTCCATGCCAGGAGTAAGTTTAGACCCCGAGTCAGGCAGGGCTGACTGCATTCGTTAGAAAATTTAAGCTGCTAAATCCACAACTGTGCTCCAGTTTTAAGGTTTCAGCTTGAGCATTTTTTTAGCTTCCAGCCAGCTCACTCTCAAATGAAACAGGTTAGTAAAAGGATAAAAAGAAGAAATTACTCCAAAGCTTCTAGACCAGGAGCACTGTTTGGAGTTCTCTTAATCAAATGGATCTGGCTTTGCAGAGGAAAAAGTAGCTGGCATGGGCGAAGCAATATTTAAAGCACGGTCCTTCGGGGCTTTCACAAAAGTGAAAGCTTCCTTGTCTGGCCAGTGCTTTCTGTCACTTGTGTTCACAAGCACAGTCCCTGGTGTAGGACTCGGCACCTGCCTTTTTGGCTGGATAGTAATGCCTGGGTTTCCCTGTGCCTTGCTTTGGAGGAAGTGCTGACCCAGCATAGCTCCATCTCTTAGCCACAGCTGCTATTCTCCAACTCCGTAATTCCCAAGACCTCTTTTCTGGCAAGTTATTTTTTGGCTGAATCAGCTCCCTGAGCGACTGCCCTGCGTGGTCAGCAAAAGGGCCAGGACAAGTAGCCGGAGTCTCTTAGGCTCTGGAGTCACTAAGATGTGGAGCCACAGTCAGCGTTGGGTTTGGCTGGAGCAGAAAGGTGTGTCTCGGCTGTTTGGGTTTGCGGGTGAGTGCCAGTTTGCACAGACCGCTAAGAGCCCCATCCCGAAACTCAGCACTTGGCTACATGAATCCCATTTCCAGTTCCCCTAAAGACAGGCAGAAAACCAGCCCCACACATAGCCTTGACAAGAGGCCTCTGAGGTGTCTGTGCACCCACCGTTTTCTTGAGACTGTCTACCCAGACACCACAAATTCATCTGCTTCACCCTGATCCTGCGAGCAAGCAGGTGATAGATTAGAAGCTGATATAGCAAGCAAAGATGTATTTAGCAAAATCTAAGAACAGATTTGATGTCTTGGAAACAAAACCCAAGATAAATCCTCACTTGCAGCCCTAGAGATTCAGGCAATATTTTGTCTTTCAAGGACTGCTTTCAGTTCTGAATAATCTCCATTTCCATTGCCATCTGCCTCATTTCGATTCCACGGGTACTATGCTTGCACTGAGAATGGCTCTACCTGGTGTCACACTCTTCCAGCGACTGGCAGTATGTTCACTTTCTTGGTTCACACCTGATCGGCCACACAAATACCATTAATGACTCTTCCAGAAGCTGGGAGTCCATACTCCCCAGCAGCCTTGTGGCCAAACACTCTCCATGTGTAGTCTAGACTATTCGTTTTATACAGGACTGTTAATGCAGTCCGTAATGTTATACAGTTATCCATTCAGCTATGAATACCTCTGTTAAGCTCATTGTTTTGGGTACTTTATCAGCTTTGGCATAAAGAGCATACACTGCCACATGGGATGTAGTGGCTGAGAAGCTGCTTTGCCTGGACGTGTGACTGGGATCATCCTAGCCCAGCAATTTTTGCTGGCTTTCTGCACCGCAGACCAGGGACATCTTGCCCAGCCACTGGTTTGAATGCCTGGTAACTCTCCCCAGCTCTCTCTGTTCTGCACTGACCAGCAACTGCGTCTGCTCTTCCCCATTTCTTTCTCCATCTGGCTCTTACCTCTCCTCCCAATCCCATTTCACTTACCTCCATTCCTTTCAGCAACTCAGGTCCTTTTGGTTTTTCTTTCCCCTTAGCTTCTCTCTTGCTAAACACATAAAAGTCAAAGATGAAAAACTTAGATCATAACAATGGTTGCCAGCATGCTACTCAATCCATTTCTTTGTTTTCCCTTTTCCCACCCTGTTTTCCTTTTCACAACAAAGACCATAAAGGCTGTGAATCAGCAATGATTTCCTGGAGCAGGTTTTTCCAACACCCAGCCCAGTGGGGCCCATTCTGCCATATACAATGTTGATAAGTAGCAGTATAAATCTCTTCAAAGAGGGGAAGACTGTAGGAACATGGATAAAACCAGGTACCCAGAAGCCTAGCACCCCTTGATTTCCATCATCTGTCAAGGACTATGTTTATTTCTGCACTCCACATTATTGAAGGATTTCTTTCAGACTGTGTCATACTAACAGAAAATCGACTATTTCTCCGCACATACCTAATAACTAAGATGTGCCTTGTTCAAATACATAGCTAAAATGTGTTTCAGTATTGTCTGTAATCCAAAAGAGCATAAAGGAATACAGATTGGTTTTTTAAAATTTAAATTCACTGATCAGAGACATGTTTTTGTCTTATCTTGAGAAAAATAAGTCAAAAATCCCCCCTCCTTCTCATGAAACCTGTTCCTACCAATATATCAGAATGCATTCTCATCTGAGCCAGAAGCAAATGATTTCCAAATATGGCAAATGCATCTTGACCTTAAAAAAATCACACTTTTAAAGTTTTAAAACCGCAGTCCCCTAAAAAATGAGAGTCTCCTGGAGAAGTGGGTCACTTTTTCAACAGATAGAGAGCATCCCAAGCAAACACAAGTTAGAGGCTGCTCTCGCCACTGCTGAGCATGACGTATTAGCGTACCTGCAACACCAGCAACTCTACGCACCTGAACACGCGGAATCGGGGACTATCCTACCTACCGCCTTTGATGAGTGCTTCCCAACTGGGTAAACTAAATCCTTAAAAAGGAAACAGAAAATCAATGCCATCATGCGCTCTGCAAGGAGCGCTCCCTTCCTGCAGCTGTCAGCAGGGAGGGCTCAGGGCTCTTCGTGGGCAGCTCCTGCGTTGGAGGAACGACTAACCTGAGCGGAGCAGCCTCCGGAGCCGGGGGCGGCCAAGGCTCTGGCAGTGGGCTAGGCAAGCCTTCGTTTGCCAGGGTTCATGCCCTCCCCTTGCGCCGTGGGTAGGAGTCACATTCCAGCAATTAGCACGGCAGCACGAGGAACACAGAGCGAGCAGGGCTGCCTGACGGAGACCCCGCGCCAGCAGATCTGCCAGCTGGATTTCATCCCCTTGGCTGCCAGAAACAGCTTTGTATCATCACTCAGTTAACTAATGCGCAAAAGGCAACTGTAATGTTGGTATGCAATTGCCTCTTAAATTAGGGAATTATGAGGCCTTCCTCAGACAAATTATGAGGATGCACAGAAACACGGTGAATAAGGGAGCTGTCACAGTCAGCTGGGTCGTGGGTTCCCTTTACATGGCCAAAGGTGCAAGAAGTCCTAACTTCTGCTTGACAGAAGCTACCGCTTCTCCAAAGAGCTGCAGTAACTGGCTGTGTAAATACCACCAGGCATTGCACATGAGAAAAAAAAAAAAAGTTGATACAAACCACCTCCAAATTAAGTTTATTCAGAGGGAGTAGACTCACATGTTTCACTTTGCATTTGCAATAGCCTCAGAGTAGCTCTACAGCTTCTGGAGTGGGTGGCAGAGAGCTTCCTGAAGCTCTCAGAATGACCTCAACGCATCTTAATGTTGCTAATGGCTAATGCAGTCAAAACAGGGTTCAGGACAAACTAGGAAACTTTGGGGAAAGATATAGCAGCCTTCAAAATGAGTCATGCAAAACCATTGCTTACTACAAATTGTCAGTTGCAAGTTTTTTCAGAAACAGGAATATCTTCATCATGTTTGGAAAGTGCTTCACACCTTGTGAACGCTACTAATAAAAGCGAGCAAAAGAGAAGCTGCTAAATAATAACAGATGCCAATATAAACAGGAAGGAGCTCTGGATGCCCAGTCTCTGACATTGCACCCATGATTTGGGTGTCACTAAGCCACTGCCAAACCTATCGCCAAGGAGAAGGTGGGTGAGAAAAGACAGGGAAGAGGGAATGGACCTGCTTGATAATAATAAAACCTAACCAGCTGGTTCTCTATTATTCAATTTGAAATACATTAAAAAGTCCAGGTTTCAGTCAGTTGAGGTGCTAAACATTAAGTTAATTTAAACAACATACAGGTTGCATTTATGGAGGTTTAGATATCTCCATTTCCTTTTAATGGTGGAAATTTAGAGAAAATAACCACTCGCTCTTGAAGGGGAACATACAGAGGTGACAGATTTCTTAAAAATTCTTTTTGAATGTTTTGAGAAGAGTCAGCATTGATCAGACTTCACATTTCAAAGCTTCACAGAGGAAGCAGCTTTGGACACAGATCTAAGGAAAGCAAGCTATGTTTGCAATGCATATGGTAGTCCATTAGCATTATATTTTCAACACTTGAGCGAAGTCTGTGATTTCCTGCATGTTGACTGGTGAGCTACAGCATAAATTCACTCTCACCCAGTATTTATAGCTGCTGGCATTCAAGACTCAGTTGTGATGTCTCCTCAGTGTCTCTTCACATGAAGTCCTATAATGGGCTGTCTCAGCTACAGGCAGGATAATAAGCCTTACCTTTCCTTCATCTTTAGTCCAGCATTTCTCAATCCATTACGGTGAGTTAACAAGCCTGGTGTCATTCTGTTAACATACAAAGGAAAGAACTCAAACCACGGATCCGGCAAGAAAATGCTGTTCTGTCCTGCACTAGAACTCCATTCTACATCATTAAAATATTTAGAAAGAGATAAAACTGCATATTTCACACACATTTCTCTTCTGGCTGACCTCAGCTGTCAGCATGGGAGAAGCTGCTACCACTGACACACCATTACTTCTAGACCAGTTCTGCTAGGCTCACTGTCCAGTATCACTGTTGACTATCTTCGAAAGGCTTTCACATGCCCACAGGAATGACTGTAATCCCTTACCTGCCAACAAAAGCAAAAAAAGTAGTGCTTTAGTCATGCGTGTGGAAGGGAGGCTGGGATTGGTAACACTATCTTATCCCTGCCCTGAGCACGGCCTCCATAGAGCTGCTAGGGAAGAGCTGCTTGCAAAGAACAGAGATTTTACTCCTCCTTGCTCTGTTCCTTGTGCACTTTTTTCTGCCCTAAAAGCTTACAGATCTAACCAGGTATTTTGCATTTGTTACAACACAGCTTATTACGGTGAGAACATAACCTCAGTTGAGGCTTCCCAGTGAAAGGTATCAAGACTCCCAACAGAGAGACAGCCAGTCCACAACCCCTGACAGAGAACTGGAAAAGGACACACGGATGTTTGAAACCTCCTCACAGAAGGGTATTGGGCAGCTGTTTCTGGCTGCACCTATTCCCAGCACAACTAAGTATCTGAAGACACCCTTGTAAGGTCAGATCAAAGGTCCACTTATACCAGTGTCTGGTCCCTGACAGTGGCCAGCAGCGGATGCGTAGGAGAAAAGAGCGTAAGGAACAGACCACAGACTGAGTAATCCCTTCCCTGGTACATGCTCCAAGCTTCCAGCAATCGGCCATTTAGAGACTTCCTGAGATAGAGGCCACATCCGGACCATTGTATTTAACAGCCACTGATGGACCTATCTTCTATTAATTTATATAATCCTTTTTTGAATCCATTTATACTTTTGGCTTCCACAACATCCCGTGGCAACGAGTTCCAAATTTTAATTATGTACTCTGTGAAAAAGTACTGCCTCTTGTTTGTTTTAAACCTGCTGCCTGATCATTTCATTGGGTGCCCTCAATTGTGCCAAGAGAAATACTGATTAATCATTTCCTATTCACCTTCTCCACAGCATCCACAATTTTACAAACCTCTATCATCTCACTCATCTATACCCACCCTCACTCATCCCTTCTTCTATCTAGCCTCTGCTCCTGGCTCTTTGTAGCCCTGCAATACCCTCTTTGAAAACCAAACAGCATGCAATCTTTACGATATAGGTGCATTTTGCATGTAAGCAGTAGCACAATAGAGGTTTCCCATTCTCTTCTCTTGCTCTTATTTCTACTGTGTCTTTTTCTCCATAGGTAATTGTGAGCTGAGACTTGCAAGAAATCCTTCCGACAACTCCAAGATCTTTCTCATGGTGGTAGCACCTCAGCCAGGGTTCATTAATGCATCCATACGCACTAGACTCACTTTTCCCTTCTCCCCTGTGCATTATTTCACATTTATCAACACTTAATCACATCTGCTGGTTAATTAGCCTCTCACAAAATATCCTGAAACCCTTCCGCAGCTCCTGGCACAGCCTGACATTTCACTATCCTGTATTATGATGCACTCAGCGATTTAGGTCATCAACCACTTCTGCTGATCGCTGTTCAAACTCATTGAACAGCACAGGTCCTTGAGGGAAGGCAGTGGCAGCAGCTTCCCTAGTTTGGAAAAGCCAAGTACTAGTCGCGCTCAGATGGCCCACCCTTCACGGCAGCGTAGGCACTGAGAGGACCTCCATTACATCCCAGTTGTCTCAGGAACTTCAGTGAGGAAAATTTCTGAAGCCACTGAAAATCCAAACAGGTTACACTGATCACCCGTGTCCCCATGCTTGCTGACTTAGCCACACTGGTGAAGCACAGCTTCCTCCAGCTGGGACACTGCCACTGTCCCCCCATCACTCCACCCTGTTACGAGTCTGTTACACATTCTGTGAAGTTACCCTGCGTGGAAGTCAAACCCAGCTCCTCCGATCATGCTGGGACCCCTTGCAAAGACCAGCATCACCTTTTTTTTTTTACTTCACTTATCTGCCACTCAGTCCTATTTAAGCAATGGGTCTCCCAGCAGTTATATTGGAATCCAGCATATTCAATATAATTATACTGAATATTATTATTTAATGTTATTTTTGAAGTAAATACTGGCCCCATCCGTCTGGCACGCCGCTCAGTCACCAGCAGGCTCTTGGCTTGCTATACCTACCACACCAGGACCACTGAGATGAAGGCAGCCAGCTGCCCAAGCAGTCTGTAGGCAGTAGGGCTGCACTTCTTATTTTATGCCAAAAATAAACTTCCAGACGCAGGGGCTTACACCAGCAGATTTTGCCTGCAGCAGGATGAGACATCTGGGCTGCGGAAACCCTGCTAAGAAACCCCTCCTGTGAAAGCCTTGCCTGGCAGACCAACAAGGCTCGGTGCAAGGCTTAGAGGACACCGAGGCAGGGTGGGAGAGGGCCAGTGGTGGAGCAGCTGCATGGCCCCAAGACAAGCCCCTTCCCCAGGACTTCCCCTGCCACCTCCAGGCTATTTTCAGTTTAGAAGCCCCCCAGCAGGAGAGCCACAGGCAAACAAAACTTCCCACCTCAAAGGGCTCCTGGAGTCATCCCCAAAGTGAATCAGCTTTGGCTTTGGGGCTCATCTGGGCGTTAATTTGAGAGGTCTGTTGTATGGGCTGAGGGAGGAGGAGGAGGCAAAGAACTTCCCTCAGCACAGCTCAGCCATCGCCGTCGGGGCTGAAAGAAGGACCCAGGGCCTTGCCTAGCCCAACTCCTCTGAGCAGCGTGGAAAGATATATAAAAAAAAAAGTCCCCAAACAGTAACGCTCCTCTCAAGTGCCGTAAATTGATGGGGTGAAGGGGGAACAAAAGGAGGAGCAGGAAGCGGCAACTTATTGGGACTCCTGAAATGAAACTCCAGTTCTCACAGGGTTTAACAGCTCGTCACTTTTTTCACCTGGTCAAAAAGACCCAAGCAACAAATCAGGCTAGGACGCTGTGCCATCTGTGGCTGCTACTGGACACAACTTCAAAGTCCAGCAGAAAGGAAGCTCTTTTTTTGCTACATTGAGCCCTTACCCCAGAGAAATCCAGCCTCCTCTGCCCCTCAAAGCAACTGCCTGCCTTGCTTCGTCATCCCAGAAACAGCTCATTATACCTGCAGAATTTCTCATCCCCTCTCCCTTTCCAGTGCCCATACATGCACTTCTATAATGGGCTTTTCCATGAACTCCTCTGACTTCAGCAAAATTGAAGTCGACTGAATATTTCAGATACAATTTAGACATTCCTGCTGAACTCCACAGTTCCCTGGAAACCCAGCAAAGCTCTTGTGCAACCTCTGGGCAGTTGCCTGCTCAGGTAGTGTCACTCCAAGGCCCCGAGAAGGAAATGCAACCACTTGGAAAGGCCCCTTCATTTAAGGATGGCTTGAGCAACTATAGATGAGCACACAGCAAGGACATAAAATGTTGAGGTTCCAAGTTATGAACAAGCTCCTTGTCAGACTCTTCAGTCCACAGCCCTGTTATACCCATCAGAAGCTTCCTGCAGGGCTCCTCCAGTTGTACTGCACAAACCCCTCATCCCTTTTCCCATCATCTCAGTGATAAACACCCACGCAAGAAGTTTACTCGCAAAAAATACATGCAAAATTTCTGAATGCCCCAGGGTCCAACAGCAAGTAGAAAAACATAAAATAAAATAAGATGGGGCGCTGCCCCTGCCTCCTCATTTTAGCTATCATTTTGGCACATGCCAGAACATTACCCCAGGGAAAACATCACCAGGTAACAGGGATTTGCATGCAATTCCAGCAGTGGGCATGACCACAGGCACTGCTCAGTGCAAGGTCTTCCTTCTCAGGGTCTTCACAAAACCCATCTTTGCATACCAGCTGCACGATAAATGGCTGCAACGTCTAATGCTATTTGTACTTTTAATTGGATTATCAATTGACATGACATAATAGCTGATGTTTCTGTACAAAAACATGTTTATTGCATTGATGCAGAACTGACTCAGAGCACAAGGATGCTTTGAGGTTTCTGTGCTCGATCAGCAGATTCAAATCCCTTGTTGCCAGATTGGCATAAATTGCTAGCCGGTCCCTTCCCAAGAGACAAGCTTTGACTATCTCTCCTGACAGCAGTAACTAGTCATGTACCAATTAGATGCGCATCCTTTCCAACAACGGCTTCACGAACACCCGAAGAGAGTATCTTTGGATCTTACAACCCTCCCATTCCAGAAGTCAGGCTTTTCAAAACGTCAGTGAAGATATCCTCAGCTTCCCCCAATGCGCAAAACCCCTTCCAAAACATATGCTGAAGAAAAAAGGGCAAAGCTAAAATAACGATGGAACTGCAAAGTACAAGGGGAAATTATTTTTTAAGTATCTTTAAATACTTCTATTTTTATGTGCCATGCATTCTTTCACGCTCTTTAGGTCTACCTCTGCTCACTTTAAGATCAAACTGGCATTTTTGCCAGCAATTCATTTAAAGCCTGCTCTCTGCCACCCCTCTCCCTCCCCACCTGCAGGCAAGCGGGGATCTGGGCCTCACAAGACTACTGTGGCGTGGGTGTTATTGGCTGCCTGTTTTGGCAGCCTCTCCTCCTTTCTTCCAGCTCTGTTTTGAAACACAATCTAAATTAAAAAATAAATAAATAAATAAATTAGACATTCCTGCTTTCTCTACTCACATCAGCGCTCCTGCTGCCACAGCATAAAGCACGGCTGTGAAAGGAGCAGCACCATGCAGATTGGCCTATATAGCCCCAATATTCGGCAAAGAAAAAACTCTTACTCCGAGAAAAGGTACGTACTTCAGGAAGGCAGGAGGGGCAGAGGAAGGCAAGAGGCGAAACCAAGGGAAAAGAAGGCCAAGAGGACTTTGTGAGCGGTCTCACTTTAACAGGGGGAGCAGGGGGAAGAGAAAAATGTCTCTCCAGAGCTGGCGCTCTCCCACATTTAATAGCATTAGGATCTAACATGTAATTTGGACTAACAGACTAATTCTTTCCTGCAGTTTGATGGATGTTAGCGTCCCATATTTTTTTCTTCTTTAACAATGTATTACATAACATTCTGATACACTAATTACCATCTCATGTCATAGCAATTTTATTAAGAGCTTATACTTACAAATACCCATTCTGAAAGGATTTCAGGACTTTTTTGTCATTTTCTCTGAACTAGGCTTGTTGAAGCACTGGCAACACCGTCTGATGCTGCCTAAATGCAGCTTGCAGTAACAAAGTGTCTCTACACGAAGATCTCTCGCAAGCCCTAAGAGTCAGGCATGGATTCTTCTTGCGTTTAGTCTCAAAGACTTGTAAACAAGTTACTTTTAGCACACTATGTCGTGATAAAACACTGGTAACACAGCCCTATTAGGTTCCTGTACCTGCTACAGCTCCAATTCCAGAAGCAATGCCAAGAGAGAGAAATTCCTTTATACCAAGTAATGGAAAATTTGTTAACTGTTCTGCAGTTAGTGTTTGCTCGTTAATATGGTATCGTCTTGCCAGGCAAGACTTGGTACCATGAGGTATTTTTCCATATAAAATTGCTAATGCCATCAGGATTGTCCAAATGGGATCATCATCATTAAAAAGATTACGCGGTAAGGAAACTGATTACGACAACGTCTGAGTAGAAGGATTGCTAATCACAAGTAGAATCCTGGTACAAATCTCATTCTCCGTATACAAGAAAGGACACAAAACCTTTTAAACATAATTTATATACATTTATGGCTTTATACAACAAACTGTCAGGGATTGTTCTCGTGTGTCTGTAGAAGTACATCAGGCACTTTTTCTGAAAATATCCACGTATGAATTTTAATTCTGCAATGTGACTAAGTCAGAGCAGTGAAGCGTTGAAGAGCTGTCACACCACTCGCAAGTAGAACTAGCAGTATGTACATGCCAATCTCTCACGATATTGCTGGTTTGTGGAACACCCTCAAAAAGGAGGCCAGTTTTAATGCCGAGTAATTTGCTTTTTGCTTGCATAAACCATGCTGCATTTTACATTATGACTACCAAAATAATAATAATAATTATAATAATAATAATAATAATGAGAATACCTTATTTAAAATCAGTCATAAATTAAGGATCCTAGCAATTTCATAATGAAAATAGGAATTTCAAATCAGTAAAAAAATAAAAAAGTACTAACATACATCCAGTGGTTTAACAAGTGCAAATTTTATACTGTTTTATAATTGGTCCAATTTTAACTTCTCTTCTTAGGGATGCTCTGTTGACTTAAGCCAATAATAAGCAATATGACTTTTGCTTATAAGTGTAGGCAAATTGTCAGTTTATCAAAGCAGAGCTTTCCAATTAATGCATCTACTACCTAAACATATATCATATAGCTATATTATGGAAACAATACATCTTTATATTTAAAATATCTGAACAGCTCTATAATACAATAAACTTTTAATAACAGTACAAACCAGAGAAAAGTCAAAAACAAGGCTGCATAGGTAAGATCATCTGCACAATTCACAAACCAATCATTTACAACAATTCTGACAAACTAAGTTACTCCAGAAACTTGGTACTTTTACTGAAAAAGGATTTATTACTAGAGGTCACATAATGTTTGTTTTCAAGGCAGAAAACACGCCCCTTCACCAGACTTCACAGTATTCCAGAATTAAAATTGCAAAATATTAGCATGGCACCACAAAAAAAAAAAAAAAAAAAAAAAAATTTGACCACACAGCGCAAACCACTGATTATCTACAACTGCTTTCTCACAATAATTAAAAGGGGCTTCCTACAGACTGTTTTAATTAAGGAACGGCTACATTTATGTTATTCATAGTTATAAAAGGAAATGCAGAAAATATCTGTATAGAGGAAGTTATACAGTAGCAGTAAATAATAAACAGGAGGTATATTGTTAAATGTAGCATGTTCAGCTGCAACCCCATGGAGTACAGCATTAAGTACTGCTTTCTTTGCATGCAGAGGTGTATTTTACAACTACTTTGGCCTATGCATATCAGTGCCCATTTGGGGGCAAACATTTTTGCACATGCAGCAGAAAGAAGGATCTTCAGAAACACGTATGTGAGCCTTTCGCTTGCTCCACTGCCAGGATTTACCATCATGCTTCAGAGACTACGAACCTGATGGTGAAGATGCTACTAGAGATATTTGCCTGTAAAAGCAGGCAGCTTCACTGAGGCTTCGGCACTAAGAACATTTCATTTTGCTCAACAGAAGTTCAAAGACCAATTTCATGCTGGAGAGATCCTGTATCACAGGACAGCTTATCATCTGCCGCTGGAACTGCTGACAACCATAATAGGATATCTAAAAAAGTAGGACCAGCTGTAATTAGTAGTGATTTAAGCCCAACAGGGAGCTAAATGCTAGCACATCAATAAATACATTGCAGAGCCTTAGGAAAGTCATAACAGGATCATTAAATGTATGGCTTGTTACTAAACTTCATTTTCTTGGCACATCCCATTTCTTTCTCTACCACACACCATCACTACAGGGAAGATAAGTTTCAATTAGAACATTTTCCAGTTGTGGGCTACGTAGACAAAAGAAAAAGCAGTGGAAAAATGTTTATTTCTCCCCTTCGCAACAGCCAGCCTTAGCACAAAAGCTGTTCATCCTGTCAGTGCATAAAAAAGCTCCAAGGATTTCTGTAACACAAATGATGTGTAGCAACCAGTGAAAAGACAGGTGAGGCCTGTTATCCACATATCCATGAAAACTGCATCATATGATGACGAAAAATCAGAAATCATTTATCCAAGACTGAATCCTGAAAATGCTCAGGTAGCTGTCAGTGTACCTACTCCAACACGAGCAAGTTTTTCCACAGGAACAAGGCCTCTGTCATTAATGCTCTCCCCTGCCCTAAAGTTCATGTATTTGTATAACTTTGCCACTTACTTTATCTTTCTTTAAAAAAAGTAATGTTTTGTCCTGCAATAGGGCATCACACAAGTTTTTGCCTCCCACTCAAAAGTAGCACTTCTGCCTCTTCAAATGTACTGCATTACAGCAGAAACACTGACAAACCCTAAAACTAGTGCTAATTAAGACAAATGACAATTTTGTCATTAATTTTACTAAAATAATGAATTTTCCCCAAAATGTCCTGCTCTTGAGTGCACAAACATTATGAGACCTCCATGAAATAAATATAAATGTGAAGCATTGTACAAGCATCTAACAATGAATACTTAACACTTTGTGGTAGTCTGAGTTAAAATGATAGTAGAAGCAGATGACATTTCTAAAAATGCATATATAAAACTGATTAAATATTTCCTAAACATAAAAGTTGTCTATATTTATACATCACACAACAAAAAAAGGGACAGAAATGTTTTGTATTCAAGATCCTTATTAAGCTTTTCCTTTATTAGCACTCCCAAGTGCTAGGGAAATTTATAAAAACATGTACTTAATCCAGTTAAAATACTGTACAAAATGAAGAGGTTATGAATGCTGCCAGATCTCAGATTTATTTTTTTTTTAAGTTGCCTATGTAACAAAAGTAGACTTTAATTATAAGAAAAATAGCTTGGAAAGTATTCCAAAAATTATCTTAAGTCCAACAATAAAGTCATTAGTCTGACAATGAAAACCAGATATATTCTTGCATAAATTTACATGAATACAGGTAACTTATCAAATGGCATTTAACCTACTGTTTCCTTTGAATAATCAGTGAGTTTAGTAGGATCATATTTAACAGGCTATTCTGTTCCCATATGAAATGTGTGGCAATTTTGAGTAAAATAATGCAGTTCACACTGCTGCAAGGGAAGTCCACAGTTATCTCAATTCATCAAAACACAGGTAACATCAACGAAGGTTAAACTTACTTAGGGCATGAGATCATCACAGTATTCTTACAAAAGTTTATAAACTTTTCTTGGACCAAAACAGATAGTCTTAAAAAACAATTCTTCTTCTACAGATCATTCTGTACAAAACCGAAAGCACAACATGATGTAAGTTAAGAGTCTTTGCTGTGATTATATGGTGTAGTGAATTTGGCACTTCAGAGTAATGAAATTTCCAATGGCACAGTTCTTATCTACAGCAGCACATAACCTGCAAACCTTGGGCAAACATCCTGTACAGGAAAATACTCTGCCTGCTGCCAACTCTGACGAAAGGAAGAAAAAAAAGAAAAAAAAAGACCCAAAAAAAAGCTAGTGCATGCACACAGCTTTGTCAAGAAAATTAAAAAGGAAGGTGAAGGACATCTTTGTACTGCTTTTCTCAGTTCCTGCTGTCAGACAAGTCTGGAGAATTTAACCGTAGCCTAGGAAGAAAAAAAACAAACAACAAAAAGAACAAATTAACATTCACACCAAAAGATTAAATCTATTAAAATACGCTCAAACTAACTTTAAGATACCTTAAATAGGGGAAAAAAATGTATTCATTAATTGCTAGTTACCAGCAAGTTTTTTGTTTAAAGTATTAATGGCAAAACATCAGTGCTTCACATGAAGTAACAGACAGAAGTTAGTACATGGCAATCCTAATGCACCGGTGCAAACCTGATTTTCAAATAACAAAGGACTGGAAAGTGACTGACTGTAATAGAGGCACTTCACATGGCAACACAGAAGACCACCCAGTTTTTAAGCATTTTGACATCTCTTTTCCCTTTAGCTGTTTTTCAGATTTATTATAAAAAGCACAGCTTACCTCCTACTACATCCTAGCCTGACACCCAACTGTGTGTGGTTGTCTTTACGCTGTGCTGAAAACTTTGGTTAGGCAATACACTGTCAAAGTTAAAATCTAACGTTTCTCCATCCATAAGGTCATTACGGATAATCGACTCCATGTCACAGTCCAACCGTTCAATTAACATGTCATCTAAGTCACTGGGAAGCTTCTCCTGGTGGAGGGAAACAATTCCCACCCTTCCGTAGCCATTGCAACTGTTAACAGGGGCGTACGGGTTCATAGCATTCATCTGCATTGGGTGACTCATAGGCACTTGTAACGAAGTCTTCACTGTCGACAAGCGATTTAGACCTGATGTATGTGACATGGTGTTCACTGTGTGTGACAAGGCACGACCATTAACTGCAGGTGTTGGCTGATTATGTCCTTGGTGAGGGCGGGCGTTAGGGTTCATCATTTTGTTGTGGGGTGGTTGACTGCCATAAGTTGGCATCACCGAGTTAGCAACCATCAGCACACTTTGGCCCAGTGCCCTGCCACCAGCCTGGGAAACACCAGTGTCTACTGATGCCAGGATATCATTGTGCGGTGGAGAATCGGAAGTCAGTAACTCCTTCAGAAGTCCTGCAGGACAGTTATATTGGCTCATCGATCCATAGCTTGATTTACTGTCTTGAAGAGTCTGCATAGGAATCTGGGGCAAAGAGTTCATGCTAGCTTGAGCATACGTAAATTTCCTGTAGTCTGGATTTGGTGAACCTATACTTGTGGTCGAGGATGCGAATGAGTAACCTGGTGTTTGCTGCATCAGGGTAGCAGATGAAGACTGGGTTGACACAGTCATTGATGTATTAGGCGACAAGAGATTAAGGTTATCCAAAAGATTTTCCATGTTCTCAGAATTACTCATCTCTGAAAGGCTGGGTAGAGTAGAAGTCATTTTGGTGGCTGATGATGGGTATACCATGGAGTGCACATCCCCATCTCCAAGATCATCTTGCTCTGGCAAAATAGGAGAAAGTCTTCCACTAATTGTACTAGCGTTAGAGCTAGTTCTAGGTCGAAATGTACTCCAGTTATCAAAGTCATCGTTACTGTGAGAGCTGGGGCTTGCAGGCCACTTTGAGAACTGCGATCCGGGGCTGTCACCATTTCCCTCTTGACCAGACTGAAGGGATGCTTTCTTCTTGGCAGCTCTGCCTCTGCTTTTGGCAAACTTGCTGTTGTTATCCATGGATGCCGCTCGCCTCCTAGGAGATTTGCCACTCTTTCCTCCTTCAGGATTGAGCATCCACCAGGAACTCTTCCCTGTTCCTTCATTCTGCACTCTGATGAACTTGCTGTGCAGAGACAAGTTGTGACGTATTGAATTCTGAAAAACAAAATAAGGTGTAAGAAATGGAGAAAACATGCATCTTTTATGGCATACTAACATTTGTCTTTGCAAACATGCTCTCATTTTGTTAGAAAACATAGGGGTAATCATGAAATGGGAAAACACGCCAGTCTGGAAACATCTTTTATCAGCTCACCACTCAGAAGTGGCCGCAACGAGCTTGCAAAGAGCTGCCATGTTAATGTGTCTGTCATGTGGCCCGATCACATCTGACGTTATAAAAACTTAAATAAAATACTGAAGGAGCTGTTTTGAAATACAAATACCTCATAAAGGAGACAAACTGTACTAGAAGACCAAGATGACTGAAGATCTCATCATCAGCTTCACTCTAGTAAGTTGCACCTGACTGCATTTAGGGTGTTGTTGGTTGTTTTTTTTTTTTAATTAATTTACCCATAGTTCAGGAATGCTAGATCCTGTTCTAGGGTCCTTATAATGGGTTCTTATCCTGCACATCCCTAAACCCTGCAAACATGCCAGCCTGTGAGTATTGCCACTGAGTATTAGTGAGGTTTATATTACTTGTGTTATGTGAGAAAACACATATAGAAAACCAGTTGAGGATTAAGTTCTAATTTTTATAAATAAACATCACAAATTGCCTAAGAAATCATTAGGGAAAAAGGAATGCAAACAGCATAGACAAAATTGCATTTAAAACTTCAGTCTTAAAACCATCTCGCTCTTTCAAAAACAACATTTTAATATGCAAAATTGACTCTTCTAATGCCTGAGGGCATAAGTTATCTTGTGCCAAGACTGACCACAGGTACTGAAGCTTTTCATTATCTCTTCGGCCATGAGTAATGTTTCATGTTTTGCTCTTAAATACAAAAAAAAAAAAAAAAAAAAATTCCCAAAATCCAAGCCCACAGGTTGACCTGTTAACAAGAGGCTACCCTTTGCATCACCAAGCTGTAGATAAGCATTTTTCTTCCTCACGTAATTTTCTGCTGAGCACATGTAAAGAACATTGTATCAACAGAAAAGCTGTCCTATATTTTGACATAATTGCTAACAAAGGCCACAAGTTCTAAGAGTTCTGAAGCAGGCAGCCACGGGAGTTGGCAGGAGGGTGGGACAGTAGCACAGTCTACATGGGGACCCAGGGTCTGTGCTAGGACTGCAGTTCATGTAGAACAAGTAGGAGGGAACCACAAACCAACACATGAAATGGGTAAACTAGAAATTAGAGCTCAATGGCGGAGAAGTCAGTGATGCAGTAGCTGCCTTCCATTCATAGTCATTTTTAGCAAGTTGTCTAAAGAAAAATTTGGGAGAGCAAAAATGGAAAGACCGTTTCTAGAAAGCAGTAGCCAGGCTGATCTTGACCAGCAGGCCAGTAGGCCAACTATCTCAAAACACTAAATGGTTACCAGACCTACAAAAACCCTGTTCTGTCTTTCCTGTTTTCCTACCTTTTTCCTCCCATCTATCTTAAGTTTTTAACCTGACCCCCAAGACCAAAGAGCAAACCATGAGGATGATACAGCTCAGGGAGTTTTGCGTGCCTCGCGAGGCAAACCGGAGGAGGAGGGACACAGCCACCGCTCTGCTCTCTGGCTGCTTTTGCTCTATTTCCCAACCCAGAGTGCTGCCTGTGACAGCAGCATCTCCAGAAATGTCTTCCCTCACCTTCTCTACCTGTCCTCCCGTGTACGTCTGCTTTCTCAAAGCCGCGCCTCTTTCCCCACTGCCCATACACCCAGTTGCCAGAAGAAAAGGCGCAAAGACCGTGAGGAGGCACACCAGGTGACAACGGTCACCTCGTAGGGCCTGGCCTAGATCAGAGACGAGAGGCTCAAATTCCCTGCGAGGGCCATGACACGCTGTGGACCACAAGAAGCCAGCCAGCCGAAGGGGCCTGGCCACCTGCAGAGCTCGCCGGGGCTCGTCACTCGGGGGTCCAAGAGGAGACCTTCGGCAAGACGAGGGCAGCAAGGAGGCGTGACAGTCCTCTAGCTCCTGACAGGCAGCCATGTGCCGAGACTACCCCGCCAGGAGGGCGGCTTCACCCCAAAGAGGGGCACGAGGCGCTCTTGGGCGGCAGAAGATGGCAGAACGTGGCCCCGCGGCAGCTCGCTCTTCAACCAGCGCAGCAGGGCGTCAAACCGCGTGCCTCACCTCAGAAGCCTGTCCAACCTCTCCTTCGCTCCGAAGAACCACCTTTAACAAATTACCCCAGTTAAACAAACGCCAGCAACAATTTGAGCGTTCCCTTATGCAGTTTTGAAAGGAAGTCGTTCTCCCATTAACTAATTAACGCAGGACTGTCTCTCTTCGCTGCAGGTAACCCTGCAATCAAAGTCTCATCCTCTACCTAGCTACGGGGCATCAGGGAAGGCCTTGGACTTTTATTTTCACCAGGTGCAGCTGACACGTCGGGAGGGTAAGCCCGAAAACCCACCTTTGGGCTCGCCCGCGGCCCCAGGGGCTGAGGGAGAAGCCTCGCGAGGCCGGCCTGGCGCAGCCCGTTGTTTTCACTCACAGGCCGCGGCCGAATCCCCGGCTGACACCAGTCCAGCTCTAGAAATGTCGCAAGAAAGTTGTTCTGCACGTCTGTTGATTAAAAAACCTCCTGCGCCAGTTCATTTTTTTACTGTATTTTGTAAACATACCCAGCTGGCTCAGGCTTACTGTTTACTTTCAAAACAGGCATATCAAACACACAAAACATCAGGCAGAGAAAATACCATGCTAAGGCTCAGTCCCCTCTTCTCTGCAACAGAAGTGTTAAATATTTAAGAAATTGCTGCTATTCCTTAGTCATCAAAAATGTTATAATCTGGTATTATTGTACTGAGGACATCTGAGGTCGCTCTTTGAGTAACAGAGCTGTCTCCTAACTCTGCCAGCGATGAAAAAAAAATTTTTCCTAACAGGAAAAGGTTTGCGGCCCAGAGCTTGTTACATAAATTCCTGTTTTTCACGCAGCCAGCAGGACATTAAAGAAGCTATGATTTACTAACTTGGAAAAAGTGTTGAAGAGGTAAATCTTGTGAAAATATGCACTGCTGTTAATGATGTTGTGTCTACAAATCTTTGCCAGACACAAACATGACCTGATAAAAAAGTATAGTTTCAGCAGTGGATCTTGGCAGCTGGAGGAGTGGCGCGGCTGTCAGCGGCCGGCGTGCTCCGCGGCACCGCCGGCCCTGGCACGCCGTAGGACGCCTTCAGACCCAGCTTTCAGCGGGACTTGGAAGCAAAACCTCCCCAAACCTGGCCCGAATGACGCGCAAAGCACGCGGCCGCATTTCGAGGAGGGTTTCCGCGCAGGGGCGACGCATGCCAGATCGCTCTGACAGCATCCACGCTGGAATTTTATCAAAGCCTCGTCAGGACGGCAGCAGGGCTGCTGCCACCTGTGGGGTGTTTCCTGGGATTGATTTTCCACCTTTGAGATAAAGCACAGAGAGCCTCCGCTCCCGTTTGGTCTGTGAACCGACTTCATGCTGTACTTCAGCACGCGGACCAGGAACTGTGGATATGCTTATCACTACTCGCTGATTTAAGAGCCAAAATATGCAAAACCAGTATCTGCTAAATACAATGTGATGAGCACATACCGGCTAATAAAACTCGTGAAGCCAAGAAAATGATTCCTTTGAATTTACACATTTATATCATTCAGCTGCATTTCCAACATTTCCTCCAGCCGAACAGCACTGCTGTGAGAACGCCCTGCTTGCTGCTCTTCTAAACAACAAAAAACCTCAAACTCCTTTACCTTTTAAAACAATTAAAGAAATAAATGTCTCAGCCATTTAATCCCTGGGTGCAAGTAGCTCTGCTGATATCTAATACTGCATTTAAACCCAAGATATTCATACTAAAACATGCAACTTAAGTTTAACCTGACTAATTGCTGAAAAAAAATCATACCCCTATTACAATTAAAGTTGAGGTATTTGATTATTTTTTCAGTAAGTTGTTTTGGTGTTTTACTGAAGAGAAACACCTGAAAACACAGTTGCTTTGTTAAACTTGACAACTTGGTAGGCCTGTACTTACTGAAGTGAGACCATACAGTCACGCTGGCCATCTTCCCTCCACCCCAGCCCTTGGAGCATGCAAGGGAGAGGGAAATAGAGCAGAGCTCCTGCTGCAGAGCTCCTGTTTAACACCTCTGCAAAGCTCTCCAAGCAGGATCTAACTGTGGAGCTGTGAGTATCTGGGGAGCTGCAAGACCCAGACTTTGTAAAAGCATCTACAAGTGCCCATGGTCTCTCCCACGCTCACACCCTCACACACGGGCACAGGCAGCACCCATTCAGGCACAGTGCTGCGACAGCCGCCAAAAGGGAGAGCAAGAAATGCATGCAACAGTCGATACACTTCACAAAAATGAGTGGATTTGCCACCAGAGTGGATATGCTGATGGTATTGCAATAAAGCACGCCATGGCATCTCAGAAAAGAGATTCACCAGTAACTAGTAACAAAGGCAGAAGGAGCTGGCCTCTGGAGGCAGAGGCCGCCATAACAAAGCCAGAGGCTGTAAGAGCAAGACTGCTTCCATAATACACAGGTCAAGCATTTCTATTAAAATTAACAGCCTAATGACTGCCCATTCATTCAGAAGACATCTCAGCAGTCCACTGCTTCCTGCACCTCATCCAAAGGGACAGTCTACATATGTTGCTGGTTAGCTTGCACTACTATCAGCTCAAATGGCTGCAAATACAGATTGGGGCACAGTGTCTGACTGTACTTCTCAGATCTCTCCAAATAATATCTGAAACAGTTTCGGAAGCTGGAGAGAAACTTCCAGGGAGTACGACACTCAAGACTGCTTCTGCCATGACCCTCTAAGATAATCACAATTCAAAAAAAGAAAAAAAAGGTATTTTATTTATTTATTTTGTTTTATTTTAACTGATAGCTGGAGAATATTGCAATAGGAACATGCTTGGCAAAAAAGTCAGGGTTGAGGACTGGTAGGAGAGAAGTTCAGAGACCCGTCAGCTAACATCATCACTGCTGAGAGCTGACTGCTACAAGCAGTGGTGGCTGGCACATGAGCCAGCTGTGTTAGCGTGTCCTGTTACTGACAGCTTACAGCAGGATTCAGAACGAGCAGAATCTCTCTGTGGAGACAACACCAAAGCAAAAGCTCTGGAGCAGAGAAGGGAAAACCCCAGCATTTCCATATGCTGTTACAGTGGACATCAGTCCTGCCTCTCAAGGTCTGTGTATGGTGACTCTACAGCAGGTCCAGAAGTTCAAATCACCCTCCTCTTGGAGCCTCAGCAGCAAGCACCACTCTAAAAAGAAGTCATAAAAAAAACCTCCGAGGAAAGCATGCAAAGGACAGGAAGGTCACCAGCACACTTGCTCAGGGTTCCTTCAGCATTAACAGCTGGACAGCAGCAGCAGGGGCTAACTGTGGCAAGTGGCACCACGCAGCATCTATCCAAGGCTAAGCTAGACCACACCTGGTGAAACAGACAGGTCTCCTTGGAATGGTTACACTGCCGGCACCCTCTTTGCTGTGGTTTCCAACCATCCTGCTAAGTTTGCAGGGGCAGGGTGAGGAGGCTAAGGAGGAAAGAGAACATGGATAACTCCAGATGTACCAGAATTTCCTTTGATACAAGTCTGGTGTAAGGCAATCCTGTTTGTCTTATCTAACGACTATGAGATACAAAAAGCTCAGATGCAGATGCTGCACATGGAGCTTGGGTTTGCCTTGGAGCTAGCGTTGGACACTCAAAAGTGTTTGGTCAACAGATAGCACGCTTGCTCATAAAGAGCCTTAGCCCCATTTCTCTCTTAAAAGGGTTCCTGGTACCTACAGTGTTCACCAACACAACCGCACATCTGACTGCAGTGTCAGAGGCTTCAAATGCTAACGAAATAGTTATCTTTGCCACCCAATTGTAGCATTCTTTGATTACAGCTCAGAAACCTTCTCCATTGTCAGGTAAGAGCATGGACAGAAAGCATGTCACTTAGCCTCAGGTCAAAGAGTCACATATAGAAGATGCTGGCAATGTGCCACCTGCAGCTGCATGAAGGTGGAAGGACAGGATTTCCTCCCAAACAGGTCATGCTTTTTTGGGTCCTTTGCTCTTGGGGGGGGTGCTTTTGTTTGACTTCAGTTTTGTCCTGCACTGTTAATACAGTTAAGAAGTGTCAGCTGGAAAAAGTGCAGAAACACTTCAATCTTACTAGAGGGACTTTGCACTGTTTCTCTGTGCTTTTGATTACAGATGGTGGCATAGCAAGAGCCTTTCCCAGACCACAACCCATGAAACACCATCTCCAAACATGGAGATACTTTCATAGACTGTTTTATTTTATAAGATTTCAGCAATGCATGCCCTTGTTCCATGCATGAATGTGCAAGAATGGGACAGACTGTATGTTATCACTATATGGTCTCTACACATCTCTCCTGTTGGGTGGGGGGTCTCCCATGACCACATATCAGTGGCTTTAATCTAAGTCCTGCACATTCTGCAGTTAAGTCTGCAGATTTCTACTCTCCTACACTTCCTTCTCACAGCTGTAGAAGACTAAAAATCTTTGGACACCAAAGGGGCTTGGCCATCCTCCAGGCTGCATCCTGCTGCCACACGTGGCACCAAGGACTGGACAGGATTTCACGACCACCGGAGCTTTCTCCTCTGGAACATGGTATGTAGTAGCAGAAAATACATGCACAGCTCCAGACATTGGTGTTTAAGGGACTTGGCTATGCATACTTACGTGTCAGAACTGGCAACTCTACTGACACGTATTTAAGCAATTCCAAATTGCTATCCCCAGATACCCTCCTCTTCATTCTAGGCAGACTCCTTTGAAGCACTTTTCCATAATGGCAGTTTGGACATTTCCAATGAGATGATAACACCTGCCTACTTTCCCTACACAGGCATTTAGAAAGAATGAGCGTAGAAACCATGAACAAGGTAAAGCATAGTATGAGCAGTATACGCACAGGGCAAGCACACACCTGGATACTGTTCCACACCCCAACCAAAACTTCCATCCAGGAGAGAGACAGAGCCACAACTAGGTTAACGATCGCCTACATCAGTGCCAATACTCCATTTTATAACTACATTTATTCCTACAACCACAATACAGGCGTGATATAATATCAACACAGCATACACCAAATATATAAACATTTGCTAGCATTTCAAAGCCAAGGAAACTAAGTGACACTGATTAGGAAAAACAACAGACGAAGATGCATATGAAAATTGTGAGATTTTTAAAAGGGATTTGTCAAATGGAACTTCCTCCCTCTCTGGTAAAATTATCTGGGAAGCCAAGACAGCCAACAGGTTTGTCTAAAACCTACCTGTTTTCAGGGGTGAAAAAAAGGCAACAATAAGAAGGCAGCACAGCGTTATTTAAAAAAAAAAAAAAAAAAAAAAAAGGCAAAATAGTCATCAGGATAAAACAAAAGTTGTCAAGTGTAGAAAATAAGGGAAGAAATAAATATCATATGAAAAAAATTCAAAGCTAGCAGGGATAACTACGTATTTGGTGATCCAGACAAATCCTAATACTGCCTTTACAAAACTGATGCTGTAAGCTTTCTATTCCAATGGATGTAAAACAAGTGTTTGACAAATATAAGGGTTCCATATTTGTAAATAAACATTCCTGTTTTCCAGAAATATGCAACACACACATATATATATGCCTATGTACATATATAGCTTATGATGAAGAAGCATTTCCCAAGTTCACTAGTGATACAGGCCAACACTGGGGCCTCACTGAAGAGGAACATCTTAAAGTCAGGATGCCCTTATAACTGGAGCCTCTTCTCCTCCCTCTTTAAGCGCTCTCAGACCTCTGGCCTTTGCAAGCAGCCTGTGCTGCAATTAACGTCAGTAACGCAAAAATAGCAAAGTAGGAGGACGCATGCATAACCTGGGTGCCCTGACATCAGTCCCAGGTGCTATCATAGAAAAGCTGGTAAAGGATTCAATTAATAAACCATCAGAGGTCAGGGATACAATTAATGTCTTTCAAAAGAGTCCCACAGAATATAGGCCACCACATGCACAAGAAAAATATATCTTTTGTTCAAGAAAGGTAAGCGAGAGAACACCTGCAGATATGCCAATGCCATACCAAATGACAGTGCAGTCAAGATTAGCACCATGCACCACTGCTAATGTGTGCTCATCAAAGGCATTCCAACCATTAAAATTATCTGTAGTGCAATAAGCCGTGAGGAAGGCTGCTGTGATTCATGACGGGCAGGTAGCCCTCTTACAATTATTCAATGCAGGTTCTAACGCGCCAACCAGGAATGCAACTGTACAGGGGACACAGGCACCGCAGCAGCGGTAACGGTTTGATGCAAGGCTGTCCTTGAATGCAGAGCACAAGCAGGTTATTGCAAGGAAAACGTGAATCACAATTGTAAGCAAAGTTTTTTAAAAATAAATAAATCAAAATTTGGATTAATAAAGTAGCAGTTCATCCGTACAATGCCAGAATGACTAATAGCTTTAAATTTTATTCTGCAACTATAGTAAAGAGAGACTAAGGGGTGTTTATTTTTTTTCAGCCAGTGGGAATAATTATGATCAGTAGGACAAAAAATGTTAATCACTCGTTTCCTGTTTAACAGACAGCCTGTTTCACCTCTGCCACTCTCCACGGTTACACCCAATTCATCACAAAGACTACAGCACTGTTTATAGAAAGCTTCCCCCTTTTTTTTTCTTTCTAAAACTAAGCTGCCTTTTATTGACATTCATTAGCTCTAGTGAAGAGGTACAAATGTGTATGCATGCTAAATATATCAATACTAATTAGACCAGCAGATCATCTTAAAAGGAGCACTAGAAACATGTTCTCACCAATAAGAGGCAATAAGGTGAGAAATAGGCCAAAGTCTCAGTGTAAACCAGAGAGGCAAGTAATATCATAGTCCGAAAATAGGGTTAATTTTTTGCATTGGCCTTCATGGACATGCAGAGAACTCCCAAGAATTTAAAAAAAAAAAAAAAAAAAAAGAGAGAGGAAACCAGGTATGATTACTCCAAAAACATTAATAGGATAAGTGAAACAATTGGAAAGATCTCTGCCTGAGAAGTCACATAATCTTTACATGCTAAAAGCCCTGCATAATGACCAAAGCAGTCATTGGCCACTTGCCTAGGTAAAGGCACAAGCAGACTTAACCCTAAATGTTTGGCTTCAGTTGGATGCTTTACTAGGGAGCCACACAACTCCTCTTCATCTTCATGGATCGAGATTATTTGCTTTCACAAAATCACTGACAATCTAAGGGGTTGGAATGATTGTCACGACCTGATGCATTTACAAGCAATGGGCTACCCGCAACAGTGGAAAATAAGTTTAAAACTGAGGCTGGTAAAGCCTGGTAAAGCTGGTAAAGCAAAGCAGGATGCACTGGAGACATGGGCTAAGCCCATGACACTTGCCCCATTCGCTGTGCTCCCCATGGGCTAGCTGGGGCTGGAGAGGCTTGAGGATTTACTTCACTGCAACAACGCCCACTGCCTGACCGCAGACCTCTCCTTAGGGACATGGAGAAGGAGCAGCTGCAAGTTTGCAGCCGTGGATCCACAGACAGAGCCAAGCACACCTGCAGCACTGCGCCCACAACTCCTACAACATCTGACATGGGCAGTAGAGATGTCTGCTTATTCGCAGGAAAGGCACCAAGCCTGTGTGTATTTCTTACCTTGGGAAGCAACATACCAAGGGGGATGTACAGATGCAATAATATAAAAAGTTGGGTTGACTGAGTCTTTGTGTAGATTGGGAAAAAAAATAAGAAAGAAATATATCTCCTTATTACACTTGTACTAGCATAGCAGAGGGAGCCTTTTCCTTTAGCAAGCAAAGGACTCAAATTCTCCGGACACGGGTGTCATTGAATACTAGTTTTTCAGAAACAAACAGTCAATGAAAGCAGCAAGCTTCCTTTGCAGCAGGGTTAGCTGTGCCCCACAGGAAATCCCTGGCTGAAGGAAACTGCAAGTCTTGTAAAAAGAAGGGCAAAGCCTTCCATTTACAGGTCGAACAATATCTTACGCTACATCTCACTATGCATTTGATCTTTATTTTGACTACAGCAAGTGCAAGGATAGGCTAGCAAAACTTTAGTATAGTCCCCAAAACTACAAAAACAAAAAAAACCCCAGAGTTCAGTGGGATTTTTTGTTTAGTTTAGTGCATCCTTAGAGACTCTTTACTGCATCTAGTGGTAAAGATGCTGAAGGTTCCACATTTGTAAGGGACAGTGTCAGCTTAAAAATAACAACCACCCTCTGGATTTCACCTAATGTTGTAAATATCCGATGTTGCTGTCGTCTTTCCTCGGTTTCTCTTGGTTACAACAGGGACATTTCTCTTTCCTCTAGTTTCTTCTGTACGTCCAGTGTATAAAGCCACCACTTTTACTATTCTACCTCTAGCCAATTCTCCCTTTATCTGTCTCATATATAAAAAGAAAATACCTTGTTAACAAAATATTAGCAGAATATTTTATTAAAATAGCTTAAACAGGATCAGATTTAAGTTCTCTTTAAACTACTGCATCATCTGCAAATACGTAGATAAAGGATACTGCCTTATGCAGCCAATATTTGTTCATTTGTATTTCTGTTCTGTTTTTCATACTTGTTCTTTACCCCGAAGTTACAAGAAGCAAGTACCAATTTCCAGTTACTCTTTTTTGTACATTCTAAAGAGGCAGCACGTATACTAGGTATTGTGTTTCTACTCAGCTTCTTTAAACACAGTTTGCCTTCGTACTTTTTTCCCCCAACACAGAAGCTTGCCAGCACACTCTCTTCAGGACAGCTTTTCCAATTCAAGTTTTCTCCCATAGCCTAGTAGATTTTATATAACATGATTTACTACTACAATGCCCACAAAAACCCTCATCCAAATTTCATTAAAGCCTTAAGCTATATTACAGTGTGCATTACCCCCTCCACTCTCTGGCCAGTTCCAGCCACCCTCTTTCACGTAAGGTGTGGTTTATACTTAAAGGGTTTTTAGTTTATTTTCTCACAAGAGGGTCTCAGGACTCGGAGGACTCCTGACGGGTGGTTGCACTGTTCATGCCAGCATCTTGCTCTCGAACGCTGCTTTCCATGACATTCTCCAGGCTGCAGTTTCAAGAAACACTGGCACTCATCACTGGTTTTTATGACAGCTGTTCAGCATTGTAAAGCCAGTCGCCCAATCTTGCAAAATGTGTAGCACCAACTCTGAACCAAGTTGCCCCCAGACATGCTCACAACTTTCAGTAGGCTACGGGAGGCAGAGTACTATTTCTCAGAGCAAGCTGGGCACACAGAGGAGGGAAATCTAAAGTGTAATTTCTTCCCTCACACCCGTTTTGGAAGCATTCCTATTCCCTCACTACTGTAGGCTGTGCTCTGTACTTAACAGACCCTTATTAAATCAAAGGACTATTTACAATCTGCATACTGGCAAGTCCACATTCCCATAGAATGTCATCTGGCAACAGTGACTTAAACCATCAGCTCTGTACTTACTTGCTTTCCTCCTTCCCAAACAAGAAAATTAAAAAGGACAAGAAAAAGCCATGTTTTTAATGACAAGAATGGAGCTAACAAGGTAAAGCCCAAGAGCTCTGGTGCATCAGCATTCATCACAATACCCAAACATCCATTTTTTTTAAAACAGTAAAATATTACAATGAGGACAATAAAAAGGCAAATAAGCTATACCATTGTGGCTTGGGACCTTTTACATACACACCTTCTGCTAGAGACGTGCAGGACCATGCTGGACACAAACTAAGATAGCTCCCAGAGTGGGATGCTGTTACGCAAAAACGAGCTTTGTTAGGCTTTTTGGGTGCTATTTTTCTCCTGCTAACTAGGACTAATTAATCTCCCCTCATTACTATTTCTCTCTACTTGATATACGCAAGGAAACTGGCCTCACCACGGCTGCTCAGAGCAGACCTCACCCATTCTCCCATTGCCCTGGACAGAGCCTGACACAAGGAGGCTCTGGGCGCACTGGGCACTGCCAGGTGCAACAGGAGGTGTCCCAGGAAGGACACTGCCATCACCCTCATCAGTTCAGAGAAGAAAACACTGGTTTTGAACAGCCTCCCACCCCCCTTCACTAACACCACAAACTCACAAAAGCTCTTATCAACTTTCAGATTAGGCTCCCTCCTCTTGGAGGTCACAGTCTTCACTTGGTGCAAACCTCACCATCATTGCTCCCATCCCCCCTCAGTGAAAAGCCCATGGGTAACTGGGCAGCCTGAGCCTGCCTGGGTAGTTATTCAGATTTAAGGACTGCAACATCCAGCTTTGCAATCCCAAAGGCTGCCATGGGCCTCCCATCCCTCCCGTGCCTTTGCCCAAAGACGAGGATGGTTCGGGAGCTTTCCTCCAGCCTTCTCCGGACATGCACTGAAGCTTTATGGCAAAAACACTGCCGAGACGGGGAGCTAAAATGCCCTCATCAATTCAAAGGGCTGCAACAAGGAAGTCTTAAGACACACTACAGGGACTTGCTCAGTATTTGTCTCCTTCTGACAGCTTTGCTTCTTTCAAGTACCACAGCTTAGTTTCCCTCTTGCAGATGTTCAGAGAAAGAAGCAACACAGCCCCCTGTACAGCTCCAAAGATGTGCAAGCTCTTTCTTGACCTAATGGGCTTGCTAGGTCACTATGGGGCACTTGTTGCAAAAAATAAATAAAAAAAATATTACAGGACACAAACTTACATCAGATTAAAAATAGCAGGAATGTCAGCAGTAGGAGCTGTCATTTGCAATAGCTATCAAGACACAGGAAGTTAAGTTATTCTGTGGATCACATACGGGCCTCTCTAAAAACAAGGATGAAGCAGAAAAAAAAGCGTGTTTACTGAGGCATGTTTTCCAATATTATTTATCTAGCCAAGTGTGTTTATAAAGTTTTATAATAATTCGTCATTGATACATCTATGGGTTTATGTCCACAGATTCGTTAAACCGCTGGCAAACTCCAGCAGACACTGCAGCCCTTGCTGCTCTTGTTTAATTTTTGGATTATTTTCAGTTTTGAAGATATTACAGGGAATGTTTCCACATTTTCATTTTGTTTTAAAAGAAATTAAAGTCTTCCCCCGGAAAGTCAGGTGTTTTCAAGTATTTTGTTTGTTGATTATTCATGTAGTCATAAATTACAGAGAGTATTTGGCAGGCCATGCCCTTCTCTGTTAAAACGTTTGTTTTTACTTTTTCAGTTATTGTTTAGATCCTGGTCATAACATGCTTCAGGTTGTTTTGAACAGCAAAGAGGAAATAAGCAATATTTTAACTTATATCACACTGTAACAACATTAAGTGCCTACACAGCAATATGCTGCCTATTCAGTATTTTCAACTTTCTTCCTGTCTGCCGCTGACTTACAACAGCAAGAAGATAATTCATAATTTCACACAGCTTTGCAACCTGTAAACACAGCTAGGATTTGGCTCACAAGCATGCTCAGAACAAAACACAAACAAAAAGGAGCAAGAAACTGGACATAAAAAAAAGAGCAGAACATAAATTAACCATATTTGCTGAAGGTTGGTTTTGAAATCATAGGAAAACCAACAAAGTTCTTTTGGAGTCAGCTCACACGCAACCAGGCATTGCAGGTAACACCGCTGGAAGAGGCAGAGCCCCAGCAAGGCACTGTTTGCCTACATTCACCCTGACACTAAGGCAGAGAGCTAGAAAAGAGACTTTGAACTACATGCCATCCCTGCTGCTCATCAGGATCACAGTCTGCTGTGGACATGAATACTAACCCGTTGTGACTCCTAAGAATATGCCCTCTGGATTAGAAAAAAGAGACACACCATTCCAAAAGTCACACAATTCATACAAAACAGCCTATGCACCAAAGTAGAAATTACAGAACTGCATTTCAGGAATTTCTCAAGGGTTTTTTCTATAGGGTTAAGTTGGACATTATCTTTCAAGCATTCAATTCTCATGCAGCAAGATTTCTGCCTCTCCTCTGCTAGAGAAGTCTTAGGAATCCCAATAAATAAGAGGGAAGAAATATGACTGTTTCACTATGTGTTTTCCTTTGGCCATCTTTGTGAAAAATATTTCTTCAAAATTTAAGAGTCTGAGTTTTGACATAACATCATATTCATGCCTCAAGTCCTCCAAGCACACAGGCTCAAGAAACCAACCCTTTGTGTTCTCGAAAGGCAGCGTGAATGAGCCCACCTAAAACTACCTTATTTTGGATCCCCCTAACACGAACTTTGAAAGATCTCATTTTCTAGGAAAATACAGACTACTGACTCAGAAATAAAGGTGCCTGGCAAGCTAACTCCCTCTCCCCACAGACATCTACAGTCTACCCAAGCAAACCTCTGTGGACTACAGCCATCCAAAAATATCCTTCTTTTGAAGGTGGAACACATTTACCAACTTACCAGCAGAACAATTCTGGCAAACCAGCAACAACAGAAGAACTCCTTCTCCCATCCCCGAATTTCAAGTGTGTAACTAAAGTACAAGGAGACATGCAAGAAAGAGCAGATCTGCTTGTCTGTAAACCAGAAGAGCTCATGGACCTTTCTGAGCTGTAAAGTTCGAAAGTTGCTGTCAGCCCCCAAAACATAGCAACTGGGGATTGAGCTGAGCCAAATTATAGCCAACTGGGCAACAATAGTTGGGGCAAAGGTAGTTTTCCTAAAGATAAGACTATGTGCATCAATTAATTTTTCTTCCCTTTCTCTCCCATCACCAGTTGTATGTATGCCAGGCTTGACACCAGGCATCACCATTCTCTACTTTTCTTTTAAATTAAATTGAAGTATGCCAGCTCGATAAAGTTACAAAGGAGCCTCTCCAACAGAGCAATATTGTACTGGCACCTCTCTCTGACAAAGTTGGTATCCGAAGGTTCAAAAAAGCAGTGGTAGAAGTTGAGAATAAACATAAATAATTGCGGTTTATCTGCTTTTACACTTGACCAATATCGAATGTATCTACTTCACAGTGCTTGGCCTTAAATAATAATAGGAAAGCTTACTTACCCTACCCTTTCTCTGTCCCTTCCTCTTCCCTTACTCCCTATTTACTCCAGAGGGGAAAAGTAATAAAATCAAAGATAACAACAGCATAATTATCTGCTCACAGGGCAGAGTCTTGACCTCAACATTTACAAGCTAGTTGTTGTTTGCCGCAAGATCAAGTTTGTATCTCTTAAAAGGACTACAACTAACAACTGCTCTGATTTAACTACATGTTCCCTATTTACCTAGAAAGGGGAGGGAGCTGAAGGAAAGAAGAACATTTCTTCCAAGAGTGGCTTTGTAAAAAAGGTACTTTCAAAACTCAGCTTTGGAGCAATGACTGAAAGATCTGGACCTAGTACCTTGAAGATACCTAGGCACCAATTACTATTTTAACGAAGTCTAGTACCCCCTTAGTCACTCCTTTTAATGAAATGCTCAAGGCATCAGCTGAGTTCAGGACCTACCACTCAAAAACACATTGCACACATCAAGCTCAAATAATGGAAACTGGCAAAACAGCCATAGCCTCAATCCTCCTTTCCGCCTCCATCAATTATTCAAGGACCCCTCCCTCATTCACTCCTCCACTGCTGCCTACTTCCTTCAATGCCAGGCATCTCTGGGGCATCTGATAAGGAAGCTCAGAGTTATCTTGCTCAAAGTTTGTCTAACAGCAGCAGCCATCCCCCACACACATACACATTCAATACATTTGACTGATTTTCCAAGGAGAGTAGCAGCTGAGTGATTTTGACAACAAAAATACAAATCTCTGGGCTCTACAGCTCTTTAAAAAAAATTAAGTGATATTTTAAACAGAAAAGATGGAATTTTTAGCAATTCTCACCTATTTCCATCTATTTTCGTGTTAAGTATTTAAATGTGAAAACATTCAAGATCGAGCGTGATCAACCAAAGCATTAAGAGACACATTCCCCCCTAAGGAGAATTGTAGAGAACTCTGATTCGTACAAATCCCCCAGCTCCAGCGACTTCTATGCTGTATGGCTAGCTAATAAAAGCCACAGCAACACGTTTAAAGCAGGCTTAAAGGCCTTTTACCCTAAGAAAGAACTTGCCAGAGAGCAGCAGTGACAAGGCGCTTGCTTCCTGGCACAGCTAAGGGCACACTGCAACTTTTGCATTGGCTTGCATGACTCCTCTGCATTGCCACAGAGACTGCCAGCTTCTCAAATAGCCTTAACCATACAGATTTTTAATTTTTTCATCAAGTCTGTTGGCAAATTCACATCCTCTCTACTGTAGCTGTTCTCAGCTTGAAGCCCACAGACTCTTAGGGCCTCCAAAATACTTTTAAAATCCTTTAGAAGGCAGCTCGAAGAGGTAGTGGCAGTCAAATGTCCTCTCTCTGATTGCACTGGCTTTCTTGTAATCCTGGCTTAAATACACCTTCACCACAGGAAGAAAATAGACAACTTTAAGTTGCTGACTCTAGAAAAAGAGCAAGAACTACCTAAGATTAAACCCAGCCCCCAGACTTTGTCAGAAGGCTGATTTAAAGGATAAGGCCAAAGGAGATTAACACAAGTACGATGTCAAAGTACACTGAAACGGCAACAGCTTCTTGACAAACACTGAGGGGTCGTAAAAACCAGAACATTTAGGAAACCGCTACTGCAGAGGAGAATTCATAACCCTGCAGTCTGTGCATGAAGGAAAGCTCTCCCGGACCAGGTTCTGGCACCTGGTAAACTCCAGCAAATAGTTCCAGTTGTAGTGATGCAGCACAACAACTCACTGAGCCTGTAACCAGAAATGAAGACAACCCAGATGACTTCAGAGTAAGAAACCCCTCCCCGAGAGACATATTGTCCAATGGAGAAGGTGACATTGCCATTCTTCCATGCACTTTGGGACCTGGTGGTTCTCCTTGCAGCTGCTAGGAGCCGGGGAGAGATGCAGTAGCAGACAAGTGCACAGTTTAGAAGGGGACATCCACAAACCCATCAGCAATGTTAGCAAGGGGCAGGAAAAGAGGTGGACTCATCAGCTGCCTCCTCTCATTCCTGCTATGAGGGGCAAGGGGCTTTGGGGATCATTCCTACGGAAAGGCCTGTCAGCCCCTCACAGGCAGGGATCAAACAAGAGCAGGTCTCAGGCTAGGAAGCTCTGCCAGCTTGTGGTCGTCTTCCCACAAGAGTGAAAAGACATGGGGGGAATAACCCCCACTAACAGCATTACCAGAGAAGGATTTAAAGACCATGACTCATATTGTACAGCAGTTTCATCATAGCTGCTCAACAAGCCATAGCAGATACCAGTCGCTTGGCGATGCCGAGGGAAGGAGTGTTGGCTGCTGAACCAGGCAACGCTTCCCTGAACACTTTGGGTTGTCCGGCTCCTCCAAGGCAGTGGTGGGCTTCTGGTGTCGTAGCACCAAAGCCACTCAAATTAAGCTGTTTCTGCTTCAGATGAAATCAGGAACCTGCAGCCTCAGCAGCAGCTTCAAAATAGAAAGGCTGCTGCTTCAAATAGACACCCAGAGAGAGCATCCCTACGAGAGCTTCAGCCGAACGCAATCCTGATTCCCAAGCACGGCTCGCTAAGAAATGGGGCCAATGCAGCAAGAGTTTCCCCATACAGAAGATACTCCTCCACACCTCAGCTGCCATCCCCTGAACCTGCATGTTAGCAGACTCAATCCCGTCGCTTACCAAAATTTTCCTCCTCCTCTTTCTCCTCCTGCCTACACCAAGTTTATTTCTACCAGAATGATGACATCTCCAACAGCGGGACTGAACACTGGCACTTTCCCCCAACGAAGAAACCAATTCCCACACACCAATTCCCAGCAGCAAAAGCTGCCAGTAACAGGTTCCAACAATTCAATATATGGACAAAACTGAAGTCAACAGAAACTTACCATCCATTTCTCTGCATCCAGCACCCATTTTCTATTGAGGGCATTAAAATACTACAGTTAATGTTGCTCGTTCTACCATATGAAGATCTGCTCTGCTATGGTGCTATTTTTCCTTTGCCTACATGTCAATACAATATGCTTGAATATTTTTGTTTCCTTTTTTTTTGGAAGATGAGTTTATTATCCATCCTAGGAGCCCCAAGATAAGAGAAAAGGCAGTATAGGCAGTATAAAGAGTACTTGTGAACATTAAAGACCATAATGACGATTGCAGGTCACACACAGAGGAGGCTGACACCCTCGCTGGTATTTTGGTTGTTGACTGCCTTAACGACTTCGCAAAAGTCTAACTGAGCAGCAACAAATGGCGGTGAAGAGTAACTTTCTCTCCCAGATGCTCTCCCTGATGATTCGAGACACAAAAACCTGCAACGTGCAGTAAGCTGCCCTCTCTTATCTACAGCACCACCGCTAACAGGTGTTCCTGCCAGCCCGGCACCTACTCCCATGTGGAAAGGCTGAGGGAGAAGAGGAGGGAGATGAAAAGGTGCCTGGCACCCTTGTCAGATGTTCGGAAAAAAACATTTTCTCTAGTGCAGAGAAGGAAGCAAACAGCAAGCACTGCAAGCACCATCCCTCAGCCGTGGCAGCACGCACGCACATGTACACGCATTTCCTCCAGCTTCACGAAAACAATGAAGTGTGGGGAGGCCGTCTCTTATACGAAGTACATACCAGCTATATATAAAATTAGGAAAGCAGCTGCTTCAAAAGCTCAGTCACCCTTTTACCATCAACAGGGCTTTAATTAGTACCCATCTGCTTCCTGTTTTATACTACAGAACTAACTTTCACCTGTTTCAGCAAAACACCCCTTCCAAATGCAAGTGTCTGCATACACACGAACACACGCAAAAAGTTAACAAACACCGTTACGCCTAAGTAATTAACATCGGAGCTACTAGTTCTGAGTATCTGGGCTATTTATTTGTTATTTAAAAAACTAAGCTTTGCCAGAGTTACCAAATTTCACAGCCTACACCTTTAAATCACGCACATTATATGCTTCATCGTTAAGATTAATTCCTTGGCACTCGGGCACCCCAAAGGAGGAGTGGAGCCCTGTTGTACTGGCACTGTACTACAGAGAGCCTGCCCAGAGGACTCACAATGGAAGTGTGGGTTTTTCCTGAGGTCCGTCACACACATGAAAGGATTTAAGAATAAACAATGGCAAGGCTGATAGTTAAGAATGGATTCAAACTCACCCCATTGTTTGAAGAGAAGAAACAACATGCAGAAGAAAAATATTACTGAGGGAGGAAATAGCTTCACCTTTGAATTTCCTGACATTTTTCCTCCCACGCTTTTCCCCTTCACGCGTCAATTATTTATTTATTTTGCAGGGAGAAGACAAGTGAAAGTTAGGTACACCAGCAAAGCTACGTGCTGTCAGACCTGCCCACCTCTCCTGCATGGAGGAGCTACCAGAGCTTGAAAGCTTGCCAGGCACATGGTATCCAGAGAGCAAAACAAGGGTAAGCGAAGCACTAGGAGGAAGAATTGCTTGGCAATGGCCAAGCAAGGAGCACCACTTGCCTGCTCCTAGGCCCAGCTATAGGAATGGGGAGAGGGGCAAGTGCCAAAAGGAACAGTATTCGTAAGGACTCTACGTGAATTTTGGGGGTATGCGAAGCATTCTCAAACTTAAAGCCGCTCATTGCGGAAAGGAGCTTTTCTTAGCACACCTTTAGCATCAGCCACCACCTCCAACGCTTCTTCTGCCAAAATAAACCTGGCAACCACTCGCCTCGTGCTCCAGTTTTGGAGCGGGAGGAGATCTTTCTCTCTTTACAGTTAGAAACCTCATCTGCAACAGCTTTCCCAAACACACAAAGCTGACCTAACCCCTAATTAGAGTTTTCTTCCATAGCATCTCGGAGCTGCTTGCCAAGGTTTTGGACCTGCCTGTCTGCAGGTTCCATGAGATTCACCTCCAGAAGGCTATTTTGGAAGACTGAGACTTTTTTTTCCATTCATTTCAAACCTTAAATCATTTGCTAGTTTGGGGATTTAACTTTTCAGAGACTGCCAATTAAATAGAGCCATGAGAACAGGTAAACACATACGCACTCCAGCATCAACCATTGCAAGTGCATTTATTCCCCTTTCTTTCCTACTCAGTGACAAAAAACAGTTCTCCTGACATCCTCCTTATTAGGGGACTTTTCCATTTCGTTCTCTGGGGTTGGAAGAAAAAGAGAAGGATAATACAAACATCTGAAGACTGAAAAGTAAAAAAAAAATAAAAAAAATAAAAAAAAAATCATCCCAGTAAACAGAATTTCAGCAGTTACCCCTTGATGTAGCTACTCATGGTGTTACCATGAGTAACCAGCCTATAATATCTTCCTGTGCCCCCTACATGATCACGCAAGGGGAGATCACATTGTTGGCAACACCAGAAGGGTCGACGCTAACAATCCAACATTGCTGGGTGTAAGACTCAGAGTATTCAGACTAGGTTCCCAGAGAAATTTATTTGCAGCATACTGCCATTTGTTATTGAAACAGCACACCAAAGTACCATCTATCTCTGTACACATATATACGGGTGGGGAAATGGAGAAATTTGTCCAGCATCACACGAGTCTGATAAAGAATAAGCATTGTCATTCAAAAGTAAAGATTGAGCCTTGTTTTTAAACCTCCAACTTCTAAAAGTTCTCACCAACTCTTCTGCTGTATCGCTGTCTAGCAAAGGCAGGATTTTGTACATACACTAAGGGAGGCACTAGTGAAGGGAATGAGCTCTGTCTCTAGAGGAAAAGATCAAATTAAAACAAATAGGCTTCCAGGCACAATGAATGCTCTGAGCATGTGAAATCAGTGAGAAAGGATGGAGCAAAATGAGCACCAAATGTGAGAACTCCAAATATTTCTTGGAAA
Organism: Buteo buteo; assembly: GCF_964188355.1. Taxonomy (NCBI): domain Eukaryota; kingdom Metazoa; phylum Chordata; class Aves; order Accipitriformes; family Accipitridae; genus Buteo; species Buteo buteo. Next base: position 33,419,407 of record NC_134184.1, on the reverse strand, counting down.
AGAAAAGGTGGCTCACTTCTAACTCTACTGCTGCAATCAAACATGGAAAGAATAGGTGCACTAGAGTCTCGGTGTTTTTTTTAAAAAGATTCTATAGGTTTTGTTCATTGATAAAACCAAATAATCAATTTTCTACTAAAAAAATTTATAACCTGGTGTTTTCACCTAGAAGATTACACCACCACTTAGATATTTTTCCATGATATCTCAAGTAACATATTACAAAACTTCATCCAGGACTGAAACAACAGATTGTCTCAAGAGCAAATGACAAAATATTTGTACCAGAAATCCTGGCAACGTTGCGTGCAGATGGGTTTCTGAAAAACGGGGTTCCAAGAATAAGTCACCCATGGTTCCAAAAATAAGAGTTAAATTCAAACAAAAACTGGATGTTCACTTAGCAGGGCACTGCAGTCCCTCCCCAGGGTCCCACCCTCGCCACACACACGAGACACTTGCTAACCACAAGCCTCTGAAGTCTGAGCTTCAGCTAAATACACAAGACTGGGGGAATGCAACCAAGTCCAACATCCTGGCCACGTAACCCAGAAAATAGCACGCTACGGGGTGGCCAGCCATTTTACTGCCCATGGACTCGAACCTGAGCATCGGGGCAGCCCCAAAATTGCATGGCCACCATCTACAGGGGCTCTGAGCTGCAGCAGGAGAGGGACCACCCCATCAAACAGGGCCAGGAACATCTCTGCCTGCAGCTGGAGATGTGGGGACGCTGGTCGGGTCTCTCGGCCTGGCGAGGCACAGCTGGGACCACCTCCAAAACGCTCGCCCTCCCCAAAGCCAAAGCACCGGGGCAGGCGCCATGTGAACTGAGGCACAGAGACGTGCCACGCTTTGGTGGGGCGAGCACCGGCGCATGACTGCACCACAACTGAAACAGATGTCTGCTGAGACTACTCTTATAAACAGGGATGGAGGAATTTAAGACCTGCGGGTTATTTCTCCTCCTCCCCTTTTTTAAGGGGAATCAGAAGCAAAGTTCATTGGACAGTACTGACCTTTTTTTGAATGATTCCTGGGGTCTGGGACGCACTGCTGTCAAGGCTCTGTTTGGTTTCGAGAACCTTACTTAGCCAGACAACCACGGTTACTGTATTTTTTTTGTTGTTATTGTCAATAGCTACTGAACCGACAGGGAATTCCAGGATATTTTGAAACAAGAGTAAAAAAAATTGGATCCTTGTTTTAAAAGGCATATTTAGTCAATATATTTCCTATCCCTAGAATCTAGAGCCTTCAACAAATTTTTCACTGTTAGCTTGTCTTCCTTGGCAATGGCCAACTTCAAATATATATAAATACTGTTCATAAAGGTTATGCAAAGCTAGTAATGTTTGGTAGGAGACAGGCACACATTAACAGTTCTAGCCTGAGATGTAAAAGCTAATACAATTTTTTTTTTAAATTCAGCACTCAACCGAGACCAAACTTTTCCGTTAAGATGATTAAATAACTGGCTTGACGTATTTTGCATAAAAGTCTTAAAAATGCAATAGGGATATGGGGGAAGGAGAAGTGAAACAAGAATGGGATAATGACATTTCATGATAACAGAGAGCATTACAATCTGGTGCACATAAGCAAACAGTGCCCTCCCTTTCCTTTCTTCCCCTCCACATTTCCCTCTGTATATGAAGTTAATGAAACTTTTGTTTTGTTTTTCTTTAAGCTTAAGAGATGACATAAAAATCAGGGCTTAAACTAAAAGCTTGGTCATACTCAACAGAGCCCAAAGGAATGTGATAAGAGGAACAGAAAACAAACTCAGCACCTCATAACATCAGCAGATACAGTACACACCTATATTTTTGGTTGTAATAATTACAAAGCCACACACTGAAGTTTATTCATTCTCTGACATAGTGCAAACTTCCAGCTTACAAACCTGAATTTTCAAGAAAAAGCAAAGCTGTTGGTGTTACCACAACAGTTGTCTAAAGTATACGCTATTCTCAACATATAATTAGTTCAAATGACAATTGGATCAAACCTTAGTTTCTGCCCCCCGAAACATCAACAATAATGTGTGAAGCTGATGACTTTAGAAACTAACCACTTTCCAGCATTTTACTGCCTCTCCATCATATTCTTTACTTTGACCAACAACTCTTATTCGCATTGGATAGTTACATGCAATTTTTGTTGCATCAACACATTTAAGGCTTATTTAAGCGGCACTGCAAATTTATCTTAAAAAAGACACGCACACAAGAAGGCTTGAATTAATGTTCATCCAATATAACTTTGTTTTGAGCACGTCAAATCACTGGACAGAATCTGCAGATGACAGTACAGATTACTGCTGCCAAGAGATATGCCTGAATTCAGAGGCAAGGCTCTCTGCCATACTTACCGTATCTAAATAAGCGTTCATTGGATCTATTAAACAACCTGCTTACTCAGGACAAGCAGTATTACATGCCAAATTTTCTATCAGAGTTAAAAAAAAAATTCTTTAAAGATCTTCTCTTTTCTTTCTTGAAAAATTAGGCTAAATGAGAAAAACAAAACATGCAGCTTTGCACAGTTCAAATAAGGAATAAGGAAACTACCTACATGAGTGCAAGAAAACCTGCAGGGACTCAAAGGCCAGTGATAAATAGCCTGACTCCACCTCATATTTTTTTTCTTTAGAAGAGAAGCTTGGGAAGGGTCATTCAGTGACAAACCAAAATCAAATTACAAGTCTGCAGTCCTGCTGGACCCCACAGACACGCAAACTCTGCTTCAGAAGCTCTAGATTTCAAGGGAAGTGGGAAGAAGGTTCCCTGCTAAAGAGGAGAGATGGCAACATGATCAAGTAAGGCCTTATTGCATACTGCTCCCTTCCTATCTCACTGGGGGCCAAAGTTCAGCAAAACTGGATGAGCTTAAAAACCAGTAAACTGAAGATGACTTCCTTTGGTACAGGGGAAGGCAGAAGACAGACCCCTGAAGCATGCACGTGCATGCAAATACCAGCTGTAGGAGGACACGGGCAGCTTCACACTCATCCTGAGACCTCCTGTCCACAGAGCAGCTGAAGACAAGCAAGTGAGCTCCTATATGCTTAACTTCTAACAGCAAAAGAACCACCTTCTACCACCTTTCTTAATTTTGCATCTGGGCATTGCAGTAAGAACAAAAAATAACCAGAAATATATTTTTTAGAAATTCCAACCTTTTAGAAATACTAAGTACATTAAAACTAGCATTTTAGAGCCATCGGTGTAAAAGTAATCTTAATGATAAAACACTACTAACCCTCAGTTCAGTCAGAAGTTATTTCATAATGGAGAGCAACCCTTAAAAAAGAGCTCAGATACTCAAAGCCAACATTTAACTGTTGCTGTGTCTGTATGACTACTAACATATCCCGAAGTTTGATTTACTGCTAGTAAAACTCATAAGCACAGCTGTGATGAGACATCTTTCTGCATCCAACTATAAAGGTGACTTTCCTTTTAAATTGATTCATTTAACTTCAGTGTCATTTACTTCTGTAGTACCTCAATCATGGCAAGAACATACTTCTGCTTTAGGCCACAGATAGATACACTGTAAGAAGGTAGAAAGAAAAATTCATTTTCTTTATTAACGCAACAAGATGACTCACTTTCTCTATATAGCGATGTTACCTATATTACACCTCTCGAAAGAGGGAAAAACATCTAGAAAAATTTATTACAGCAGTCACTGTACTCACAGCCACCTAATCTTGCCAACTTGTGGGTACTTTGCACTACAAACACAACCACAGACAAGACAGGGTAACACCAATGGTCCCCAAACTCAGCTGGTCATGACACCGCAGCCAACAGGACCACATCAACCCCTCAGCAGCTTCATTACTTTTCCCTGCCTCCAGCCCAACCACAGGCAGCTTCTTGCCACCACAAGCACAAGGATGATTTGGGCAGTGTATTGCCCAAAAGCCAGGGATGGAGTACACTGGAGTACACGTGGAGTTATGCCAAAATTCCCAGCAACCAACCTTGCTCTGTTTTGTTTTCTGTGGGCTTCATCTGGCTGATCTTCCTTGATAATCCTGCCCAAACTGTTGCAGAGCATCTTTGCAGAGATCAAATCACCCCACAGCTGTTCCCCTCCCACCCAAACCAACGCCAGGCTGTAGCATTTTTAAGAGTTCAGACATCTTCACCTAACAGAAGTCACCTTCCAAGACTACTTAAGATTCTTCTGTTGTCCCCTTTTATATGTTTTCACTTCTAACCCTTAAACCTGGCTCTGTACCCTTTGGACCACAAGGCTCTCCACACAAGGGAGCTGTTCGTCCAAGTTCACCAAGGTAACAAATCAGGTCTCTACATCATAGATCTACCATCATTTTCTTGTGTTATGGATTATCCCGTCAACGTACGGATTGTGTCCTATTGTACTGGGCCTTCTGCAGAGGGAGAGAAACAGTGGCCTCTCAGGCAAGGGGTTTCAACCTGAGATAGGAGAGTACAGCAACAGACAAGCCGTGGTATGGGAGCAGCGTGACGTTGAACGATGAGGGAACGTGCATCTGCAAGGGAGTAGTAGGAGCACACCAGCAACCCAGCCTGTTACCAAGGTCTTTAAAACGCTACAAAGACTTGAAATAGGCTTTTGAATGAGGATAATGAAGCAGTTTTGTGGAAGCTTTCCCTCCAACAAGAGACCACCAAAACAGGTTTTGTACAGGTGCCTCAAGTAGGCAATGGAGACAGATACTGCAGGCAAACTAGAGGCTGGTGTGAACATCACAGGAGTGAGTAAAAGTGGAAGGGAAAATAACAGTGGGTTAAATGAGGCCCTGAAAGTGAAGACGAGACACTCAGATCTGACGCGACAGACGGAGGAGCGGGGAGGAGGTGGTTAGGCAGGATGAGGCACGGCCCAGTACGGGATATGGGGTGCCATCTGTGCAACCACGCTGTGAATGGACACAAGCATGGTGCTTTTCTCATGGTTAGGGACACGGTGCAAACACAGAGCAGCTTCTGGCTTCTCAACAGTGATCTCATATTTGTTTGAAATGTGTTTCAGATCCTTTAGCAAAATTTAAAGTGGTCATTTGCTTTCATCAGGTCCCTGGCACTATCTCCCCATTTCCCTAGGGGATCACCATTTCCGTGTTTTAAGAAAAAACACCTTTATTGTGACAGTGGTCAAACAGTGGCAAAAGTTGCCCAGAGAGGCTGTGGAGTCTTTACCCTTGGAGATATTCAAAACCCAGCTGGACCTCGTCCTGAGCACAGCCCCCGCAGATCCAGCTGTGAGCAAGGGGCTGGACTAGACAATCTCCCTGTCTCAACTACCCTGTGATTCTGTGATGTCTCCCTTAGCTTACCTCCACTGACGGTCATCTTATATGCCCTGGAGACTCTAGCACTGCCACAGGAGGGATGGCCACGTACCCTGTCTTAAACAGCAGTTTGATCCACGGTGCCTCTGTCCTCTTTTGACAACTTGGCCCACAGCAATTCCAAAGGAATTGCACTCTCTGTGTTTTATGAAAAGCCTGAAAGACTTTCAAATACTTAAATGGAAAATTACATGGGGCCTCATGTTCCCAAACCATCTTGGACACTGACTCATCACTGTCCGAGCCTTCCAAAACCGTGTCACTGCGGCGCAAACGTACTCGATCCACCCCTTGAAACAGAGCTGGCCCAGCACAGCTTTGGTTTACACTGCTCTGGAGCAGGTTGCGGTGAGACGATGGACTTTCCCTGCAGACCGTACTCATCAAACAACGACTTCTTCACAGAGCGCAGGACGGACTGAAGAGCAGATGGGTTGAGACGTTACTGTCTCTCTACTTAGGAAAACAGCATTCAGACGCAGTCACTGCAAGCTGTATTTGAGATACTCTGGGTAAAGTTTACATCACCCTCAACAGGCCCAGACAGCTATGAGCATGCATCTGAGGAGCTCTGAACAGCAGGAAGCCTCTCCTCGCTCCCTCTACATCCCCAGGGACGTCCATCAGCCGCAAGGCTCCTCCGAGAGGCTCCGGGCTGCGCTGTCCATGGGGGTGTCCAGCTCTTCCAGCTCCATCCTGCGAGGAAGGTGTTAGCAGGCACTGGGGGCTGGGTAAGACATTGCTCCTGGTAATCTGGAGCTGCAGGGCGGCTTTATGGTCACAGGCCCTGAAGTAATACACAGGTCAAAAAGATAATGAAGACATTGGCATGCAACTAGTGCTTGGAGTAAGGGAAGTTCACCTAAAACAGCGTCGAAGATTGCAAGTATTTACGTTCCCGATGGTTATAAACTTTTTTTTTTGCATGCGATCTCGCTCCCAAAAAAATCAGAGGCAGAAAAAGCAGAATTATTACTAAGTAATATCCATCAATAAAGATAGATCAGCAACGTCCTTCAAATTAATTTACATTAAGCATTCTGAAAGCTTTTCTTTTTCTCAAGAAAACGTTCAGTATAAATTCTAATTAATTTTCAGCTCATTACCTCCTGATGCATTCAAATGCCATCAACAAATAAAGACAAGACAGAAAAATCATCATCTCCCTCTTCTCTCATTTTATCATTATGGAAGTTTGATACAAAGTCTATCCTTAAAAAAAAAAAAGAAAAAAGAAAAAAAAGGAAGGGGAATCAAATCCCACAAGCTGTAGCAGGCACCCAGAACAGAATACAGTTCTTAACGAAAGGAATGCAAATAGCTGTCATAGCAGATAGCTTTCACAATGGACTAATTTATTAATTTATTTTTAAAGCAAGACCATAGGAAGAAAAAAAAATCTTCAACACTGAAATGAATCAAAATATCATTTTGATTAACCACAGCTAAGACCATGCAGTATTACTACAGATTTCTGAAAGAAAATTCCAAGCATGTTCACAAAAATCAGACTATTTTGATTTTTTGCCAGACAGGCTACCTTCCAAGAATAAAAGTGTGGGAAAAAATGCTAGTACAGTGACAGAACAACATCCCCACTTCTCACTCCTAAAAGAGACAAACTGAAGATAAAATGAAAGAGTTGACAATTACTTGGTGGATCTTAAAGCTCATGTATTCCAAGAACTAAGGTGCGATAATAAGTGATGTCATCTGGAGAAAGCGGATGAAAAGATGAACAGAGTGTCTAAAAAAGCACTAGGATTTTCCTGAGCATTTATCAATGGCAAGTACGAGAAGAAGTTAAATTTACGGAGGAAGGCATTTGTCTATTAATTACTCTGAAAGAAAAAATACTATTAAACTTTAAACCATACTTTCATTGCCAAGGGTGGGCTTTTTTGTGGGGAGGGTCTGATAAATTTACTTCTCCTGTTTCTTTTCCATGGGCAATGCAGAGACATCTTTAACAGGCAAACTATGTAGGTTCCACCAATCTACACTTAATGTTTTAAGTGTAATCAAATTAACATTGTCTCAAGCGTATCGAGTCCATAAATTTTTAAGCTGCTATAAAGCAAGAGTCACTTAATGCCGGTTTTTGTTTGTAAGGAACCAGGCAGTACTCGATGGTGTAAACACGGCCACCTGTCTCTCTCCGTGTCTTCACGTATTGCGCGAAAGCCAGCGTGAACATTTTTTCGCCTAAAATGCTCGGCATATGGTTGGACTGACAATTTAATAATATCTCGATAAGGATGTTGCCACATTTTTGGCGGGAGATAAGCATGTTTTACCATTAAATATTTGTACTACAGTAGCACCCAGAGACCTTGAGCAGAAAGGGGCCTCGCTGTGCCAGGCACAGCGGCTTACCAAGTCAGCGACCCAAAGAGCTGACGGCCCAGGACAACCAGGCCATGAGAAGAGACCTAGGAGGGTATGTACCACATGTCCTACACTGGAAACAAGTCCTCCTCCCAAATACACCTACACACCTACCCATTAAGGCTTCTTCTGCAAGTCATAATTGCCCTGGAGACAGAAATTGGAAGGATCTACTCTGCACTGACCTCCCACCATGCTGAGAAACCATAGTGACTTTCATGGGGGAGAGGACTGGTTTACCTTCAAGATGTTTTCTTCTTTATGCATCAGAAAACCACACTTCAAAGGCAAAATCAAAGTGGGCATTCGACATAACAGCTAGTGGCTTCATTAACAGCACCACACACTGAAGCTTTGTTTCCTACAAAGTTTCCTTTAAAACACTGCACGTGAACATTGCTCTGGCACTGCAGATCATTCTACCTGCAAAATTTATAGCGTATTCTTATTTATGGCCCATGATCCAGTGAAAATCCCCTCCTCCCTCCAATTCCATCAATATGATTTCTTTGTTTCCAGAACATCTTCTATCCTTAACAACCAAAAAGTGAAAAGTGAATAGAGGAAATTGATTAAGCACAAAATTGGGTCTTGGGATACCTTCGTTCCATTCACACTGCTAAAGTCAAGTTAGTTACATAGACATTACTGAAAGTAGTTCTCCTAGGCTGTGCATTAAATCTAGTGGCAACCCCATAAGAACAGAAAACACCCCCCTGTATAGCACAGCTGTCTAAGTCTTGCCCATCTAACAGTGTTTCCTACTCAGTGACTTCCTATGAAAATGGGCTTTATTAAACCATGGACCAGGAGATTGATAACTATGACCCACGGTACAGAGAAAAGATGAGAGCAACAAAAGTTTCTATTCAAAAAGAAACTGTATGTGTGGAAACTTAGCAGTAAGACTACAAAAATGAAAGACCTCATCACCAGTAGAAATGTCTCAAGTCTGATTCACCTCAATCTTTAGACAATGACCCAACGCATTTGCTCCACTGTTATATCCACGACATGAAAATAACTGCTGCAGAAACAGGATTTTAGCATATAGATGTTACATGCCTCCTAAAGGCCGCATGCAATTAAAGCATCTGCCTTTCCAGCACCACCATTATTTGTGTATTGGCCATTCTACATGGTTTTGATTTGTTTTTTTTTTAAATGTAAATACATCATATACAAATTAACAATGAGACACTAATATTTTATATATATTATATGGAGATAGATAATATTTATATATATATCTATCTCCATATATGTGTGTGTGTATATATCTTTAGATGCTTAGATGAGGCATCCTCCAGGCTTACATTGCACAACAGCTGGTAACACCTCCTTTTCCCCTTCTCCACTCCCAAAGGAATAAGCAGGGGCAGGCTCAAATAACTTACTTTCATCTAAGGTTCATACCAACACACAAATTCTAGAATATTTTTGCCTGCCATGTGTTTTCAATTGCTTTTTGTGTATCACATTTGTTCTGACTTCATATTTAACCGAAGGTTTAACTTAAGTAACCCATAGTATTTTAATTTGCCTTTACAAGCCCTGTTCACAGCTGACGAGTGAACTCTGTCCTTATTGCTATTTGCAGACATGTCTGCACATGCAAGTCAGCCTTATTCTGCCTTCTCGCTTCTGGGACTTGAGGAAGTATACACAAGACATCATTTCTAAGAAAGTTATAATGGTTTTAGTGAAATTTATTCTAAAAGACCAGAGACCCTTACTGCATAATTTTTTTTAAGATAGCCAATGGGATTCACTTTTTTATTTAGTATTTTTGTGATTTCTTCCTCTTAACAAGAAATATGACTGAAAGCTTCAACAGCAGCAAGTACCTTCTTGATGAAGATTCTCAGCTTGTAAAATTTAACAAGCATTTTATGCACACCAATGACAGTAATACAACATCGTATTTTAGGAGCCCAATGTGACACCATTAGCATTATTTGCTATTCATTTAACCTAACATGACAAATTAAGAAAATGAAAATATAATATTTATGACGATACATGTGTAACTTGAAAATTCAGTGTGTTCCAGCTATCCAGCTACTTTAAGTTATAATTACATGCTTTCCACAAAATAAATTCAAAGACCTTGCTTGAAGTGAAGGTGTTTCACTGAACAGATGCATGCCTGGATCTTGAACTCTAAATGCAATAGGTCCCAGGCAGAGAAAAGACTGGAGTAGAACGATCTTAGGCCTAATCCAATAAAGGCCATTCTTATATTCTGAAATTCACTTTTAAAACATCCTTTGGCTGCGGTCGGGTAGCGAACGGAGCCTGCAGGCAGACAGTGATAAGTGCACTGGGATGAATTGGTTTCAATCCTGACATTAAGCCCGATGGGTCAAACATCTCCCGTTCTCCCAGCTCCATCTCACGGAGCCCCTGCCAGGGGGTCCTGCCTGCCTCCCCCGGCGGGTGAGGAAGCCAGGCACAGCTTCTTCCCCCGGACAGACAGCAATACCAGGGGGGAAATCCTTTTACAACTGGAGCTCCTCCCCGCTCCTTCCTCCCTGCGTTCGCTGTCATTGTGCTGTAAAACAAACTGGAGGGGAGATGTCGGGATAACAATTACAGGAAGAGAGCTTGTGACAGCCTGGCCACAGAGTTATGGTGCCCCGAGACGGGAGGGCAGGGGTTCACGCGGAAATGATGCCGAGACCAGGACCCTGCCCTGGCTGGCAACCGGCCTCTCAGGGCTACGAGTTTCAGGGGGCGGAGGGAAGAGGAGGAGGAGGAGGAAACGTATTTTGCTCTTTACCTTTTTAAAGGAATCAAAGTACACGGTGGCGTAGAGCCACTGTACAGCACAGGCTGCAGGATGTTTGCACTGACAGAAGACCTGAAGGACTCGCACTTAGAAAAGTCCGCTTCGCTCGGCTCCGTGCCGCTGCAAAGCCAATAGCAGGCTCTGCCCCGCAGCTGTTTAGCACCACGCGAGGAATTCAAGCGTCTCTCTCGCTTGAGTTGGGAAAAAGTTCAGCACCATCTCCCATAGAGGAAGGACTTCTCTGGCTCCCAAGATGACTTCCAAGAGTGGCAACAAGTGAGTCCTTTAAAGAAAACCATCTGCCAAACCCAAACACAGACTTGCGTCTTCCAAGGGACTAGGGTGCATTTGAGAGCTGCTGCAGTCTCCAACACCATTAAACATTGACTACAACAGAAATCGTGCAATAAGGAACGAACTAAAAAGGATCTTTGAAAAATAAATACATTTATTTTAGATGATGCAGAGTACTGTGTGCTCTAAACTTAAAAAATCCTTGTGAGACAATTTCAGATTATGCTAAAGCAAGTTATGCTCACTCCTTTCTGGTGACCGTGCTCTCTCTCCACTCACCTTCTGCTGGAGGAGAAACAACAACATCACATGCTGCCCTGCAGGTCTGGGACGGGACAGATGTTCATAAACACTTGGTCATGTGTCTATCCTGTTTTCCACATTTCTAACTTCATGCCAGTTATTGATAAGTTTTGAAATTCCAATACAAACATGAGTTTAAAATCCTCTAAAAGCTGCCCCTTCTTGCAATAGCAGAGTTTCTGATTTGTTTACCTATATACTGCAATACAAATACAACTTTCACTTGTGTTTCTCTACCCCATTTCAGTCGAAACTCCCATTTGCCCAGGCCATTCACAGCAAAAACACTGGGCTTTGGAAATGCATGTCCTCATCTTCTGGTAACAGCTTCCTTTAAATTTTACAGCCTCTCTGACATGTTACTGCAGCCAATGACTCCAAGGGTGGTTTTGAACTTGGTCTCCCCACAAATGCCTCTTTGAGAAGCTCTAGCCTGGCACCACTTTCATGCTGCTGCATGTGATAGAGGCCAAAGTCTCAAAGCTATAAAACCCAGCAAGTTCAATCACCCGCAGGAGCGGGAGGCACAGTGCTCTGCCCACACATTGCTGTAGAAAAAAAGTCTACCCAGACTTCCTGATCCGATTAGCAATGCTGGCATCAAACCCTCACCCAGACAAAGTACGTGTGACTGATACTTGCCTAGGACCAGCTCAAGGTTTCTCAACAGTGTAGGCAAAATTGAATCTGGTGGCATTACCAGGTTGGTAAGTGGGAAGCTGAGAACAGCCCCAAAAAAGTGTTTTCCATTCCCTGCAGCACGACATCCTCCATCCATCTACCTCATACACATTCCCATTACAGCATGCCCATCCTCCGTCTTCTCAAACCCAGACTCAACTAACCACATTTGTCCAAGCCTCATTCTTTCTACAAAAGCTATTCACCCTCCACGTTGCCCTGCTGCAACCCTTAATCATGGTCAGGCAACTTTCAGGCTGCTGCGGCAGGGAAGAAATCACCAGGCTGAGATCTTTGCCTTGGGGAAAAGAGGCAGTGGGATTGGGCAAAAGCACCAGGACTGAGAGTCGGGCTTTCTTCTTTTACTGCAGTCTTACAAAGCTGGAGTGATGACTGATGCTGCTGAAGAGGGCTTTCCTCCCACAAAAACGCGGGCTGGTCCTCCCAGCGTGGCAGAGGGTTGTATGGAGGAGAAGTAAAATAAGCCATCTGGGCACCAGGCTGGTCCTCACAGCCTCTGGTTCAAACAACGCTGGCAGCCGTCACCCTGCCAGCTTCACCCAGGCCATAGCGTGCCCCGACATCCCCAGAGGACTTGCACAAGGGCTGGTGTACAAGGATGCAGGGAGCTGTTTTCACCTCAGCTCTATAGAAACCATCATTAGAAGGTCCATTTCCCAACAGGTTTAAAAAAAAAAAAAAGTTGCTAGCTGCAATGCAGAACCTCTTTCTGGGAGCAGCTTTTTCAAGGTGTGCATTTTATAACAGAGGGAAGGTAACAGGAATGCTGTAGCTAGGCAGAACAAGCCATTTTTAATTTTATTTTTTTTTAAAGGGGTGGGCCACAGTTGCACAAAGCAATGGAGTTCTCCATCCCAAGAAAAGCACTGTGTGCAGGCAATACTTAAAAAAAAGGATTATCTCCAGGTCCCAGAAGGAAAGAAGACTCAAAACCACACCTAAATACTTCCTACAATGTGACTGTTTAAGAAATCTTTGCTGCCTTCTCTAATTTTCCATGGATATCACCTTGGGGGGCAGAGGCTTCTCAGCTAGATATTTAGTGGTGGGTTCCCAGAGCAAGCAATGGCTCAAAAAAATGAGGTGAGTGGAGACCCAGGGGCAATAAGGATCACACCATGCTTTCTGACATGCTATGGTTTGGGTTTTCTCTGCACTGTGAGCTCAGTGCTCTCACTGTAGTCTTTTTCACGAAATAATATGCTTCCTAGGAACACCCTTCCTATTAAATATTTGGGATAACTACCACAAATAGGCTCTAGCAAAATACTGCTCACAGAGTTTTTTCGGTTTCTATATAGGACAAATCCAGAAGTGGACCAATTATAAATACTTGTTGTTAGAGGAAAAATGCAAATTTTTATTAATGAATACTCCCAAGTTTTCCCCAGAAATATAGGGTAAAATATACATACATATTCAGCTACAGTTTCTCAACAAGAATTCTTATCATAAAGCAAATGGCTTGAGAGAGGTCCACATACTTGAGCTTAATACAAATCTAGCTTGATAAATTGATGGGAATGTGGGGTTGGTAGGATTTAATTCATTCTTAGCCTCAAACCAGTCTTTCATAGTAAGTCTAAAGCTAATAATATCAAATAACTGTAGTAGAAAGATGCTTGGCACGTGTAGAGTAGAGTTAATCATCAGTACATTCCTGCTTTATGATTGTAAAGCTGCTCATTATCCAGCACCATGCATCTAAGAGAAGATGTAACCCCTATACGTTTCTTTACTAGCCTGGATTTAAGTACCTAGAATTTAGTCCTGCAAGTCTCATTTTTATCTCAACACTTCTTCTTCCAAAACACATGTAATAACGTCTTTGCTTTTTCATAAATAATTATTTGCATGGGTCTTTTGAAGTATGGAGCAGAAAACTCTCCTGGCTGGGTAAGTGGCTTGCCTAGAGAAGGACTTGTAACAAACATGCAAGGCAGTGCTACAGCCAGACTAAGTAACAGCAGCAGAGAAAACACAACGTATTTTGACAACACAACAATCTTAGTAAAAAAACACCTTGTAACTCGCAAGGAACACCTACTCACACATTCTTTGTTGATACACATACAAGGGTAATTTCTTACTCTAAATTTAAACCAGACAGCTCTTCCTACTTACAGATCCCCATGACCCCACGGAAAGCACCTACCAACTACAGCTCTAACTCCAAACCTGCTACCGGTCTCTCACACAGGAGCTCCAGAGCCATTCGCTTGTTAATCCTGTTCTGGGAGAAGCTCTCTGGTTCTCCAAAGAACACAGTCAAAGCCCGTTCAAAACCTGTGCCTTCTAGTTTTCCCTTCAACACGAATTCAGGCCAAAAAAAAAAAAAGAAAAAAAATCATTAATTAAAGTAAATGACAGATTACCAACGTGCTTCATATGATAAATAAAGGGTTCATAACATAAATGCTCCCTTGGGCCCACACTGCCTTTCAACTTGCGTATTTTGTATAACCTTTTCCCATACTGTGATTTTTCAGATTAGATTTGCCAGTATTGTAGCCTAGAATCCAGTATTTCATCTTGGAAGGTCTGTGCAGACCCACGGCACTGGGAGCTGACAAGCCTACAGAAAACCATGTAAGATTCTGGATCCTTGGACAGTTTACGGAGAACTGCACTGCTTGCATACTTCAGTTTCTTCTGCGTGCAAATATGCACAGACTATGCATTTATAAAGAAGCAGCTTAAAAGACAGACTTCATACAAAGGGCTGCTCTGCCTCCAAAAAAAAGAAAAGAAGGAAAGCAAGGAGATGAGTAATTTTGCTTGCCTCTTTTATCATATGATAAGTTATGAAGCCTGGCATTAATATTTACTTATTAAGAAAACTGCGTGTTCACCATCAGATTTTCTTCTCAGCAAGTCTATGCCTTCAGCTGTCGTACATTCTTACACACACTAGAGCTTCAACACAGCTAGTGAAAGTTCCTGGGCTACTATGATGAACTGCTTGTAACTCCAATCTTGCCATTTCCAAGGAGCCTCAAGCTATCAGACTCTCTCTGCTAAGTTTTAATCCGTATGCTTTCTTGCATCCTGATTTTGACAACACATTAAGTACCACATACTCCCTAAAGATGAATTAAAAACGAACCACCAAGCAGAATTTGCTATGGAAACCTACCAAGCAGTCTTTTTGATGCCTTGCTCAAATTACCCTGCACAGCTAAGTGGGCAATCTGCATTGGTTAAGCAACCAATTATTTTGACTCCCGTCAAACATCCTATATTGTATATATCCAATACTGTGAGACAGAAATGCTGCAACACTGGCATACTTTCTGAGCACCCAGGGAGGGAAGAGACAAAAGAGTAAAATATGTGTTGAATAGAGGATTTGATGGTTAACTACAGAATGCTGCTAAGTAGCAGGCTTCAAGAAGACATGGGTAGTCTCCTCATCAAGAAGAGACGGGATGAAGCAATTAAAGGGCAGTTTAAGAGTGGACCATGCAAAGCCTAACTTCTTCAGGATAATAAGTTGCAAAAAGGTAGCTCCTATATGCATAGGAAGTCTCACTGAACCTTGATTTAGTATTTGTACTCAAACATGTGCTCAGTATCTGGCAAGCAAAAGATTATACAGTCTCTGCCAGATGAACTCAACAGAAAATCTCAGCATAAGCTTAACTCTGAGGTTAATCTCTCCATCTTCCTCATAAGAAAGCAATCAAGCTCTTGTGCGCATGAGCCCACACAGAAAATCAAGGGGCCAAGATCTTCAGCTATGTCAACCAGTTCTTCTACTTGCAGTTTGGCTCTTGCAAGTAACTTTTGCATGTGTTAAATGTGTAAGGGGACATCTGAATCACACTCCGTTTGTCACTCACTGGCAAAAACCAAGTCGACATGAGAGTCTTTCAGCTATGCAGCTCAGGGAACACATTAGCCAGATACCAGACTAAACGAACTGACCAGCAAGAACCAGTCTACTGAATCAGCGGCCACCTCCTCTCTCAGAAGCGCCAGACCTCAAGTCTCTGCTGTTAGAGGAAAGAGTAATGAAACACTGGCAGAGCCCCTATATGTGGAAGGGGGTACAGTACCCACCTGCATGCAGGACTGGTCCCTCCCATGGAGCAAGCCGGCTTTCCTCCCAGCATGGTGGGATGAGGTTGTCTGAACACCAAGGCCCAGAGCAGAGCACTGGCTACGCTCTTACTTTTGAAGACACTCTCAAAGTAGACAAGACTTTCTGACCTGCCTTCCTACTCCTCTGATTCACTATATATGTGGAGCTGTGGGTTTGAGTAGACTAGAGATATCCCGTCACAGGTTGCCCACTGTGATGCTTATCAAAGAGCAAGAGACCACCTACTGTGCTTAAATAGCTACGTGGAAGACTCTTAGCTCATCCACTGACGAGGATCTCAATATTCCTTTCCCGGTCACCTTTCAACATTTGGCTATCAAAAGGCCATGAACTTCACAGATGCCCTCATTCATCAGTAAATGCAATAGTATTCACAGGCTGTTTCTGAAAAAGTAGAGTACAAGATGATGTGACACATTTCATAGTAAAAGGAGCATTTTAGGAGTTGGCTTGGCCAGTCAAACACTCAAGTTCTGGTTATTTTTATTCCCAGGCCATATATTTTGAAGTTATTTATACAAGTACCAAACATGACGGGACAGATGCTTTCACGAATGCAAAGAATGAAAGCCAGGACTTATCACCCAAAAATGTACCAGAGCATTTCTCGGGCTATACACAAGTGCGAGGATAAAGTCACTCACCCGACGTCAAAATACAGTTACCTCCAAGGTGCGATGAAGCAGCCGCTCCGCTTGAACACTACGGGACTGTTTATAAGAAGGGCAACAAAGCTCAACCTCTCCAGCTGAAGCTGCAGAGGAATTCAAGGCAGGCAGCAAGTAATTATTCAGCTGGAGTTTGGCCAGGACACTGGAGTTAGCGCTGCTGTTCTTGCAGACTGTGTCGGGGGACTATGCAATGACCACCAGCGCTGTCTACTGAGTCATCAGCACCGCCTCCCGCAGAACCCGGGTTCTCCTTGGAAATCTCCCGTTTCTGGATGGAGTAAGCCCAGCCCCGCTCAGTTTGGGAACAACATAGGACAAGGAGGAAGGGCGAGAAGTATAACTATTAGTGTCACTTTCAAGAGCAGTAAAATTTACATGGATTAAAGGGATGAAATCTTTATATATAGTAAAAGGGATAATTATAATGAAGGCATCTGTCTAGCTGGCACCACCTACAGCAAGACCTGCAAGCAGTAATTGTACAATAACAACGTGGTGTTTAGTGTGAGGTTTAGGACATTCTGCCAGAAAACCTAAAGCATCCAGGTTGTAAAACACTGTAATAAGTAGGTAATCCCCAGCCTGGCGTCCAAGTTACTGCCCTAACCTGTTCCTTATGATTATAAAATGTCTCAGTGTCAGCAGGTTCACTGTGAGTCAGAGCTGAAATAATAAATGGCTTATTTTCCATCCTGATGGAGGAAATACATCACGGCTCATTGTGGCTCACTTACTGAGGCTTTTTTTTTTTTTTTTTAAACAGGAAAATGTAAAAATAACCAAGTCATTCTGCCTTATTGCACTTATTTTTGATTAACAAAGCCCTTATTACAATCAAATTAGAAAAGAAAAAGAAGCATGTTTTCAATATGGTCTGCAAAAACAATACCTTAGGAAAAAATACAGAAGAAAAAATACTGCACAAACAGCCAAAGAATATGAAATATGTGACAAATAGCCTCTTTGCCAAAGTGATTCCACCACTACGCTCCTGTAAACAACGGGTTGCTTGAGCTGAGGTAAAGGTCTAAGCTCTAACCTCGCCTGCACTTTTGCTCCCAAGAAGCTGTCTTTAATCAAGTCCCAGTGCTCACAACACACTCACAACTGCTCTGTTGTGTGTTTGCACACTCAGAATCTCTGGCTGTAAGCTCTAGAAGAAAGGTGCTATCTCTCGCTTGGTGCATTGCTAGCAAGCAATAGTGTCCTACTTCTGGCAGGTCTGCCCAAACACTACATAAAAACCACACAAATTGTCCAACTGAAAAGTGTTAAGAGACAGATGAAACACCAGCATCCCCAAAACACTCATCATTTACCTAACACAGAAATATGTAACAGCAGTATTGCCAGCAAGGTGCAATCAGTCCTTATACCATTAGCAAACTAGAAGAACTGTAACAAGTAGGAGAAAATAAGCATCATTATTTTATGGACTTAGACAAAAAGCACAGACATATTAAGATGGCTATTTCAAGCTCAAATTTGGAGCACATCATATATTTTTACACACACACACACACACAGAGTGGCCTACATACACAGAAAACGTAAAACCACAGAATAATGTAGAAAAAATAGAACAGAACAATATAGAAAAATCTATAAGCAAATTATATATAAAAGTCTTAAGTGGCATCCATTTTTAAAAAAGAAAGAAAGATACCTAAAATAGTAGAAAACACAAACAGACCACTATTTGCAGAAACTGTAAAAGGAAAAAATCTGAGGTGGATATCACAAAGACAGCCCTGATTGTTTCCAGGCAAAATACCTGTCTCAAAAAATTGCAAGCTCTATGACTCTGCATATTTGAAATATACAGTAATTGATATTAGACATACAAAGAAAGCAAAATTCTTTGAATTAAAACAAGATGGACTGAGAATATAAAATTTCTCCAATATTTCATTGTAGGGAAAAAAACCTGACATTTCTCTGCATTATAGGTAGAATAACAAATTGTAAACCAATGCTTTAGGCTGGAGTATGAAAAGCAAATGGTAATTCCTGGGGCATTACTGCTCGTAAACAGGCAATCAATAACTACTAAGTTATTTGTGACCAAAAGTCTAATACTGTACCAAAATTACAGATAAAAGTACGAAGTTGCTTTTAAAGTGCCGTCTCCTGACTGCGAGTTTTTTAAAAGTACAGTTTAAATGCACAATTTAAATGAACAATTTCCATTTCTTGCATATCCTTCCTGCAGCTTCTTATGCATGCTTCAGTAACTCAAATTTTTCATGACCTTTAAAACCTCAAGACCCTTCGGCTCACAGCGTCAGGACTCTCAGCTAGACTTGCAGCAGGCCAGACTCTTTCCTCCCATGCATGTTTCACCGTGCCAGAGTTTGCCTGAGAGACACACTGCAGCGTTGGTTTCCACCCCATGCTGCTTTCTAGCTGAAAACCCCGAATAATTCGAGTTCTGTTCTGGCACTATCCACCAGCCCTAATTCTTGGCAGCCCTTAAGGCAGCTACTTAAAAGGACTAATGGTCTTGCAATGGAGTCATGGGACTTTGACTCACGGTCCCAGACTCAGCTCCAGGTCCCACCACCAGCCCCAGGCAGCCCCAGCCCTCTCCTCTGCCCCGTGCTCCTCCTCAGCCGCCGGCAGCGAGGATGCCGAAACCCCTCTCCTCCTGAGCCTCCCTAGGCTTTAGACTATTTCGTGGCGGTTTCTGATACATTCAGGGTTGCCTTGGCTTGCAGTTGCTCCTCTCAGCCGCCCTCAGCACAAATACATGTCAAAATAAGTGAAAATACCGTCATGTGAAAGGTTGACATGCTAAAGCTATGCGAGCACAACAAGCCGTGCCACGGTTTCCTGCAGATTTACAACCCCCTCCCACTGCCAGGTCCCACACGGCTTCCCACGGGCATAACCTCAACCCCAGGATCTGCACCCCCTTTCCAACTTAGCTACTGTCACTCCTTTATATCAGCAGCCCTTACATACTGCAAGCCCCCAGTACACGGCCCCCAAACTCCACAGCACCCTTCGGCCCCTCCTCAATGATGGCCCTTGGGGGTCCATCAGGGCCACGACAGAGCTTGGACTGGTCAGCAAGCTGCTAGCCACCAGGAGCAAAACAGGAGATCCCAAGCAAGGCTACTTAACTCTTGAACTGAACCTTCTTTTTTTTTTTTTTGTGATGTTTTATGACAGTTAGCTGTAATGACGAATATTACAGTGATGAGCACAGAAGCTGGATTCACTACTGCCTTGTGAGTCATTAAAGGTTTTTTCTAAACTGAGTAAAGTTTCCATAATTTTTGGGCCACATTTCACATCAGAGCTACACTTCAAAAAGTGTTACAAATCAAAACAATTTTGATGACAACGCTACAGGGAAGCACAAGCACCCACCATTTGGAATGGCAAGAAATTAGGATTTATAAACATCCCTCAGATACATTTAGAATTTTTTAATCCTTTTCGCACTTTGGATTTCAACCCTTAAAAATGCAGGAAGAATGGTTCGTTTCAAGCTTCTGGATTATTTTTTTTTTAATTTATTTCCGTTTTGGCTTGTGATGTGAACAGATCCATTCAATGACATTACGCAGCAGTGCTTCTGAAAGCAAAAGTCTGCTCTTTTCTATCCTACACCAGTAAGAGCAAAAAAATTCTCTTCCTTCCGACCCAAAGATCATGGAAAAGAATACATATGTCTAAAGACAAGACTTGCAGACAGACGTCATACCTTGTACTGGACAACAAAGTTGGAAAAAGGAGACAAGCTTTGAACTACACAAGCTCTTCCTTTGACTCTTTTTATTATTTTAATTTTCTGCATGGGAATAGCCATTTTAAACACACTTCATAGCAAGTTACCTTCCTTATTAATTGCAGCTTGTTTATAACATTCATTTAATTCTGCATCTTTTTCTTTTCTTCTCATCTGTGTTTACAATGTTACTGAAGAGGTCATGCTTCCAGGTAAAGATTGTTTTTTTGAACTAATGGGAAATCCTATAAGGCCTTACTGTTGCAGTTTTTCTCCATAACAAGCCCTTCCGTTACATAGCAGATGACATACCTTTAAGATATTCCTTGTCTTTGTGACACACATCGTCTTCTCTTTAGAAAGTAAAACTTTACTTACTAAGCCTCAGCAAGAGAAAGCAGGATTTTACAATGCAAAAGACGAGAAAAACACAACAACTCATGGCAGTCATGATTTAACTCACATTTCAAAGCCTTCTCATTTCCTCTCTCGCCTTTTCTTATAAACACCGCAACCAAAACACATTTGTTCGCTTTGATTTTCAAAACTCTACTACTCCTAAATATGAGGAAATTTCTTTGCAACCCACTGAGGTTACCGGCACATTATAGCCTTTGTCCCCATATCGAAACCATCCAGCCTTTGCAGACTTTCTAGGAAGCACACAACAACTTGCAGTTCAGATATTTCTGACGTCTGTCCTGGGAGTGGGCAAGCCTGCGACTGACGGACATCTTGGCTGTCTCTGGCTCCAAGAGCCTATTTCATCACATGCAACCGGGACGGACAGCGTACTGCTCTGTATGCCTGGTCCTGCTTTCAAAACGGAAAAGGGGGAGAACCCTCTCGGACTGCACATGCATGGAAGTTACGCTGTTTCTCTGAAAAAACACATCTGTGCTCCGTGTGAATTGTGTGGTTGTGTGCAGTCGTTAAGGGACCAGAGCAAAGACCTCCCAGCGCTGGCAAGCAGGGAGTCAGGCACTGGTTAAACCCCATGTAAGACTCTCACCTTTCCACCTCCTTGGAGGAGCAGACTGCTGCTACTGCGTGTGACACCCGTGACTTCTCTGTCGACTCAGAGATTCTTGCTTTTTTAATCCTTCTTAGAGAACCTTCTTCCCAGTCCTTTAGCGACCACTGTGGTATGGACAGGAAGATGCCCAGAGCTTTGTTTCCAAATCAGTTTGCCAAAATATAGCCAGTACAGAGAAAGCCAGAGGTTCCTAAACTCTCAACGTCTGCACAAACTGGGCCAGTCCCTCAAGGAGCCAAAATACAAAGTCCTCACATCAGCTGGAAACAACATGGTCCGAGGTACTATCTTAGTCTCACGCACTCAGGACTACTGGCTTGAATTTGATGAGGTTATTTCGTAAACACTTGAAACTGTCCCTTGGCCTTTTCCCTAAACTGATGGTGTCTCATCGTTTGAGCCCCAAAAGACCTCTGAGGATGTTCACAAGGGCTGCCTCCTTTCTGGGGAGTTACTCACCATGCCTGATGAAGTTTCTCCTTGTGAACAGTTAGAGCAGGAACCTATTCTCCTTCACCAACTACTGATCCCAAAGAGACCAGTCTCCTAAGCTAAAAGCAGTCTACGCAACCCTGTTCACATCTAGCTGTCTTCTTTCCCTTCTGCTGTTACCCAAGGGCTTTCCTTGCAACACGAAGAGGTACTTTGAATCACAAAAGCCAACAGATGCAAAGGAACCACTACGCTTAACTGAAGGCAACTACAAGGCTTTCTGACTCCAGGCAACCTCACGTGGACTGGGGTCTACACACCAGCCAACTGGTCAGGGACAGGGAAGAAACCTCTGTTTCCTACTCAGAAGCTTCGATGCTGCAGAGGAACCTCAGAACCCCATCGAACTCTCATGCAACCAGTTCCCATCAGCAGTTACACACACGATCTTTAGGCTGCCAGTACAAGATGAAAGGTCAAATCTTAAATGGTAAGCGAGATTTACTTTTCCTACTGGCACTACCTATGTGAACATTAATGCAAGACTTATGTGGCAGAGGAAAAAAGGTGTTAACAGGGAGGGGGAATATTCGGGTCAGTACAGATACATTTTGCTACTCTATTTCTGTTCCTCATGTAATAAAATGCAGTGTATGTGGTACTTTAGCAAATCAGCAGCAGAAGCAATAAACCCGGTCAGAAGTTTCTGACAATAAAAGCATATTCTGCCCCCTGATTTTTATTCTTTTTTTGCCTTAAATTTGGAAAGAAGTTTCACATTTCAGTATAATTCAGACCACGTTAAAGACATTTCTAGGAAAAGGCACGTTTCCTACAGCAAAGCTCATTTAACAGTCACTTAACAGCAACAAACTTAAAGCCTTGGTTGGCAATTTCAATTTCTCCTCTGCATGATTCATTTATCCCTGGGATAGGCTTGAGCAAGGGATTCTCCCAGCAAAATACAGACTAATCAAATTATTTCAAGTCAGTCAGGTATTCACTTTATGCCATCCGGCCCCGATGGCAAAATCTCTTGTAATAGCAGATCTCCCAACGTTAAAAGAAAAAAATATTCGCGGGCTAAACACTGGCTCAATCAGAGCCAAGAGGCAAAGCTCCTACAGTCAGAAAGACATTAAGTGTTACCACGGTCTCATTCTTGTTCCTAATCTTTCACGCTGCGTTGGAAAGTGGCTTATATACATACAGATACACGCACCCCATTTCAGACACGCGCTTGACAGAGCACAAAATGACCCCCACGTGCCAGGCGCCATCGGTACGTTGCGTCCCAGCGGCTGGCAGGGAGAGGACAGATTTTTGCAAGATGCTGAAAGATCCCGGCACCGCGGCCAGCACCGAGCAACAACCCGAGAAGGCCGGAGGCTCTCCGCCCCCCGTCTGAGCCGAAGGGCCTTCCCCGTCCGTCCCAACGCACGCAGTCCGGGAGAGCAAAATTCTCCTTTCCCGTTTCCTTGGCCTCCAGTGAGGAAGGGAGACGGGACCCAAGTCAGTCCGCCCCAGGTTCCCAGCGGCCGGCACAGCAAAGGCCCCGTCGGGCCCGCATCCCCAGCCTCGCGCGCCGCCATCGGGCCGGGACGCCGGCCCGCCGCAGGGATGCCGCCCCGAGAGCCGGCTCGCGAAAAGCCAACGCAGCCCGTGCCTCACTAAACCCCGGGGTTCAGCCCAACAGCTGGAGCCGTTTGGAAACTTGTACCTCGGGAGAAATCTCGGCAGCCACGGCGCTGCCCCGGGCCATGGACGGGCTAATGGAGAAGGCCTGACGACTGTGGCCTGAGTCGCGGTTGATGCACGGGTCGTTTGCTGACACTTTTACACGACGTGCCTAGCGAAAGACGCCTGACCTGGTAAGTGATTTTTGGCGTAAATATTTCTTATCTCTGTCTCAACCTGGACCGTAACTTGAAAATCGGGGCGCCTGGTGCGCTCTCACTTTACCCTGGTTTCCAAAGGACTGGCTGCAGCATCCATTCGGCCGACAGGTACCTGCGCTGCAGCTGGCTGGCGGTGAAAAAACACAGCAAATGCCAGCTCTTGCCCCGCGAGCAGATAGGGAAAAGATCAAGCAGTGATGCCGATAACTACGGTGGGTTATTCTTTTCCTCCCTTCCCACTGAGCTCTCCAACAGCTTCCAGCTCGCCCTCCTTTGGGAGAACCACACAGCCCTCCAACTCCCCCGGTGCCCCTTCTCTACACCTGCCAACGACACTCTTGCTCTGATCGTCTTTGAAAACGAAAATATTTCTTCTCAGCTGTACAGTTTTCAAGTTGACAGCTTTTATTTCACAGGCGGAGAACCTCCTGCAGACCTGAGCGCCTGCCAGCCTTTCCCCCACGGCACCCTGGGCTCTAAGAAAAGGCACTGCCTCCTTTAAGAGCATCGTGACGCCGACGCCGCTATTTCCTACATTCTCAAATCCAATGCAGAGGGCAGTCACATGCTCCTGTTTATACATCCCATAATACAAGGCCCCTATTTATCAATAAATGCCTTGAGGTGCAGAGCAAAGCCCAAGCTAATAAAAATCTGCTAGGATTATCTGCTGGTGTTTCACATCAGCAACAGCAGTGGCCAGGGGAAAGTGAAGGGAAATGAGGATGCAGCAAAGAGTAAAGAGCAAAAGGAAGGGGCTGCTACAGGTATTTGAAGAGTTGGGGAATGAAGAGGGAGGACAAGGCAACACAAGTAGGAGCCCAACTCTTTCCCCCCCCCCCTTTTTTTTTTTTAAACTCTAATTCAAGGCATTAAAGAATGACTCAAAAAAATACACAGACAAACAGAAAACTGCTATGTTTTGCTGAGTAAATAACTAACCATTGGAACCCAAGGCTGCAGGATAACTACTGGAAAATAACTTGCAGTGATTAAAAAGGGATTAAATGGGTTTTATAAACAACAGTATCTGTTGTTAAACATGCTAAAATAAAATTACAAGAGTTAATAACCCATTTGCTTCAGGGCATAAACTAATCCTCAGCTAAGGGTAGCAGAGATCTGCCTGCATGTCAGCTCGATATCTGGTGCAACAACTCCTCTCTATAGGCAAGCAATCCTTGCTTTTAATTCCTGGCATTTAGAAATTGTCTTTCTTGCCTGAAAAAGAGAGCATGCTATTGTTCAGGCCTTCAACTGACCTCACATAATTAATTCTGGAGTTTACCAGATATATCATTCCCTTGAGGGGTGGGGGTGAAATGCATGAAAAGGGAGGAAAACAGTTTAATTGCTCTGCACTTCGATATTTTGCTCTCCATTTCTTCAAATATGGTTTGTCAGGGCACTAAAACCAAGCACATGAGATAAAATTCTCGTAAAAAGCTTAAAGACATGAACAAAGCACAAAATCTATGAGTACTTTTTGGTGCAACAGTTCACCAGCTGAATCAGTTTATGAGAAAATTAGATCTTTAGGACAGGCAGCAAGGGAAGATTTTTAATATATTAGAACAGAAGAATTTACTCTGCTTGGTAATAATTAAAGCATTATCTAGTATCATAGCCTGTTCTCAGAGATGGGATAGGGTTGAAGTACAAACTCCTCGAGATTACGATTCGAGCCCTCTCCAAACCCAAATCCAAACCCATGAGCCTTACTAACAGATTGGCTAGTGTCCCAAATAATTGCTTCTGGACAAAACACAAGATGGGACACGACATATCCAATGCTCCACTGTGGTTATGAATTTTTGCTTTCAAACACCAGCTTGCTCTTTCCCACAGGTAAGACGGCTGCGCGCTGGGGACGCTCCTCCCCTGGCTCAGGAGAGCTCCTGGAAGAACAAGTCTTGAACATCAGCCCTACAGAACTCAGTCCACAGGTGACCTTTCCCTCCGTATTGCCAGGCTACTCGCTCCGGTTTCATTTGTCTACAACTTTTTGATTATTTTTTTTTATTATTTTTAGGGGGGTGCAGGTTACAGCTGGCTCAGTCTGGCTATCCCAAGGGTCAACATTTGAACTCTGTTTTCAGAAAAGGACTTTGCAATGGTCCACTTCAACTCACTAGCAGGCCAGATCAAGCATGCCCTGTGCCTTATGAGTCTCTGCAAAGTTTGGCACTGGCCACCCAACAGAGCAATATCAGTGCTGGAGCCACACATTAAACCGATAACCAAAGCAAGAAATATAAAATGCCTGCTAGGGGAAAAAAAAAAAAAAAAAAAAGCTCTGAAATGTAAATTAGTTTTACAGTGAATGCAAACACACTGTTTCAGATCACTGTACGTACACATTCCCTCTCCTCCCCTACTGCTGAAACAGCAAAGCATGCATGGCAGATGGCATGATTCATCTGAAAATTACTCTAGCAGCACTCTATTAGCCTCTAAGGAGTAAACTAGGATAAAAATATTCTGAATGTTAACTTAAACTAGGCAGTTGTCATGAGGAGTCGTCAGGTCAGTCTACTTGCTTAGTCTGCAGAATTTTTCTTTCAATCAGCAATAAGCATTACATATGAAGATACCATCATTTATTTGTTCTACCAACCAGGAATGAATACAGAAGCAAGAAGGGAAGCAACTGAGGGACAAAAAGGTTTATTTCCCCACACGTATGTAAAAAAGTACCAGCCAGAGTCAGGTCGAGAGCCACAGCACATCACGTTAACAGCGGCACGAGCCATTTCTGGTGCGATGGGATAGACACAGCTTCAGGAGACTGCGCATCTTAGCTGGGAGAA
This sequence comes from Buteo buteo, assembly GCF_964188355.1. Classification (NCBI taxonomy): domain Eukaryota; kingdom Metazoa; phylum Chordata; class Aves; order Accipitriformes; family Accipitridae; genus Buteo; species Buteo buteo. Next base: position 33,392,888 of record NC_134184.1, on the reverse strand, counting down.
CAACTTCCCCGCAGCAGCCGAGTATAAACCTGCCCAACTGAAGACATGGAAGGGACCTCAATTACATCCAGGACATTCGCAAGAAGCTGCTTGGTAATAACACCCACCCCGGGAGGACCCCCAGCCCCAGCCCCCAGCTCACTCCCAGCCCCGCAGAGGACACGGGTGGCCGGCAGCCACCCCCGAGGGGGTGAGCGAACACAGCAAGGGGCTGATCACGCCTCTGCTCGGCTGCGGTCCCGCTCCGGGCTCTGCAGGCAGCGCTGCCCACCAGCCCGCATGACACGCAGGATAACTTGCCAGGGAGGTGACAAAACCAAAGCCTGCATCACTCACGTTCGGTGTCAAGGCAGTCTTACCCATCAGCCTGCTCCAAAAATGCAGTTGGAGCACCCAGGGCATCGGACCCTCTCCTTTACACAAAAGGCAGGGGTCAGCGGTGCTGCACATCTTCTTCCAGAGAAATTAAAAACCATAGGAAGTAAGGAGTTGGGTTCCCAGCTGCAAGGAACGCTGAGCGCTCGCTCGCAGACCTGTTGGACTGGCAGATGATGCCTTCAACTGAAACTCCATCACTCATTTGAAAACAAGAAACAAAACACACACTCGGGTGGTTCAGAGTATGCTAACGGTACAAAAACTGACTACAGTGCAGGATCCTGCCCCAGGACTGACTACGGTAACGTTAATTGCCTGGACTCTGGGCCCCAAGCTAAAAAACTCCTTCCCAAAAAAACAGTGCACAAGAACCAATTTTTTTTTTTTGCTCCATCAACAATAAACCTCACTCAACAGAAGCTGAATATTTGGTGTGCTCTAATAGGCAGGTTAACCAACCGGTGGTGAAGCCAGTAACACAGTTGCCCTCATCTTTGGGGAGAAGGTGGTGAAACTGTGTTTAATGTCATCTCTTCAAAAAGGCGTTTTCTACATATGTATACGCTACCACGTCAGCCTCATTGCATAACTGGGTTGTGCAATCATTGCAAATTCATTTACATCTCCATTTTTGCTCCAGAGCTCCAGAAGGGGGAAGGAGGGATTGCTCTCAAAGGATGGGGTGGACTTTGCAGAACTGGCCTCCTCGGCCGCAGGAGGATGGTCTGAAGAGGGGTTGGAGGCAGCGGGAGGGCACCAGGACTCCCCCACTACTGCCACTACCGCTCACCCACAGCAGACGCTTCGAGCAAAGTCTTAGTTAGAAACCTCAAAGCAAAGGATGACTTCATAGCATCAGGGAATGAGTAGCGTTGGCTTGGACTGCAAGCAGAGAAGATTATGGTTTCTTCTTTTAATACTTATTACTATGTCATTGCCACAGAACTGTAAAGAAGAAATAGGCAAGAGTGCGGTATCAGGTTTTCATAGACTGAACAAACTGGATTATTCAAGAGTGACTCAAGTTTCCTAACAAGCATGGAAAAGTCTGCATTAAGATAGCATCTCTTTATTTTCCCAAAATCGGTTGCAACAGGCTGCGTTTTAAAATACTGCTTTAAACTCCTGTCCTCGTTTTTATTTCAAGAAGGCATTTACTGGATTTACTACATTTATGGATAAGGGCACAATGCACCAACAACACCAGGGACCAGACCCTAGGCCAGCATTAATACCCCACCGGCTAGAACATACACTTACACAATGTTAGGAGCGACGCTTAGCTCTTGCAGCAAAGGCAAAACCACAGCCATAAAGATCTAACACCTTAGTTTTACTTGCAGGCTGTCTATGTTCATCAAGGAAGGCGGCAAAATAAGGCAAAAGAAAATTAATCCCCCAACTTGAGCCGGAAGAGAAAGGTCCTGGTTGAGCCCTCTCCGTCATTCTCCCAGGTTTCCGAGCATTGTGCCACCTGCGTTTAAAACGCAGAAGTGCCTTCCAGCTCTGCCTGATGCCATCCCAGGAATGGCAGGGCCAAGATACCATAACAGCTACAAAAAAGGAAGCTGCTCTGAGTTAAACATGCAGTCACACTCTGGGTTTTCACATCTAAAAAAAAATTACCCCCTTTTTTGGTATTACTTCCTTCACTATAGATTTCTAGGTATTAATCAAGATCTAAATACATCTAGCTAGATAAAAACCCGTAGTGCATTCTTATTTCTGTTTGAATTACATAACACCATTTGATCAGCTCACACGTAAATTCACCCTGAATTTCAAATAGCTTCTGGTTTGAGCTGCAGATCCGTCAGCTGAGCAGAGCTCAGCTCAAAGAGGCAGGGCTGAAGTAGGACAAGCGTAGCAGTGGCAACAGGCAAACAGCAACTGCAAATACCTGAGCCAGATCTGGCTCTGGCAACTTAACCTTCCTTGATGTCACCACAAAGCTCATTTAAAAAAAAAAAAAAATTAGTAGTAACACTAATGAATCTAATCAATAAACATTTATCTTGGAGCAGCACTTCCATCATGAATCTTTCACGTTAGAACAAGTGTTGCTTCCTCACCTGAACCTCCATAGACACTGGAAGGTCTCACTGAGGAATAAAGGCAGCAGCCCGGTATCCTGCAGGGAGGCCAAGGGACGTACCTTAACTGCTTTAATTTGGAGGGAACCCATGGGGTGGATGACAGCAAACTTCTCCCCGTAACTGCTCAGAGGGGACGCGACTCCCTTCCCCGACCTCCTCGTCGCACCTGAGCAGCGAGCAGAGCGGTACCCACAGCCGAGCCCAACGGACGGCAGCGTTTCGGCAGGACCCCCCCGCCAGCGGGCTCGGCTCCGGTACGGAGCAGCCGCTGGGTCACGGCTCCGACGCCCAGAGGAACTGGGGCAGCAGCACCCTGCCAGCACCGGAGCAGAAGGCAGGCTTTCCCAAAAAGCTGCCAGCTCACACCTCCCCACCTCCTGATGCCATCCCACGCTTCCATCCAGAGAATGCTGCTGGGGGCAGCCGGGAGCAGCCCCCCGCCCCGGCCCCCCAGCGCTCCGATGCTGGAGCCTCGCAGGGCACTGCTGCGGGCGAAGGGGGCGAAAAGGAAAGAAGAGGGAGACTAACCAAACAGTTACAAATTACACCTGCTAATTATGCCTTTCCAGAGGGGAGACAACAGCAGGAATAATCCCTCTTCCCTCAGCGCGCTGCCAGGGTGCCTTCAGAGCCAGGTTTTCTGGGAGAAGGGGCTGTGGGGGTTGCAAATAATTACATTTAATTTGAAGGTTCACATTTGAAGAGAGTATTTTTGGAAAGAGAAATCAACACGTTAACAGCAAGCAGGAGCACAGAGCGCATAATCCTTTCACATCCTGACAGGGGAGAACTGCGGAGGCCTGCTATGAAGCATCTCTGAATAACAGCATCTTCATTTTTTGAATATCTAATTAGGAGTTTCTATATATTGCAAAGCATCGCTATAAGATATAATTTAGTTGGCAAACACTAAAGATCTCTCAGTCTGTAAGTATGCTTTTGGCAATCAAAATTTAAATCTGGGTATGTATCTGAGATATGTACGGCACAGGTACTTTTTTTTTTTTTTTATTCTAACAATCACGTCCAAATTAGCAGATTAACTCGAATCAGTTTTAAGCAAATGCAAGCTACAAGCAAATCAGCCTCCCCCACCACCACCACAGTGTATTTTTGGATTGTTAGTACCCTTATTCCTGTTAGTGGCTTCAAATACATTTAACACATATTAAAGGGCAGCAGACAAAGTGAAACAAGTTTTGTCTAAACCTGAGAAGGCTACAGATGCCAGAGCTTAGCACCAACTCGGACTTGAAACTCACACATGCCAAAAAAACATTTGCAACTGCGCTAATTCCCACTGTGGGAACTAAAAGGCAGCTTCATAACACAATGGGCAACACATCCATTCCTTTAATTTCAGTCGCCAAATTTTAATTAATTTCCATCCAGGCAAACATTAAGCGTTTCTGCTGATCTTGCGGGATGCAAACTCATTTGCACAATAAATGCGGTCTAACAAGTCACCACATTTATAGCACGTTGCTTCAGTCTTATCTAACTGCGTAGTTTAAGTCAGTGATGGGTAAGTGAAACTCCACCCACGTCACAGTTTCTGGAGTTAAGCATAAGAAAACTGAAGAAGTTGCTACCTTCGCACTGCAAGCAAGACTGCCGACAGTATTTGGACGATTGGAGCCCATATTCTGAACTACACATACAGCCCTTGTTGAGGAAGCGGGGGGGAAGCATGCAATTTTCACTTCAATTTTCTTCTACAAAATGAATGTCTGTATCCCAAAGCCCCAGAGCTCCCCTTCCCAAAAAAAAGCAAAGTCAAAGACCCTCTACTGCCCGCTCGCGGTAACTGCCAAAATGAGAAAAAGGGGGGGGGGGAAGGAAAACAAATCAAACTCAAATCAAAGTGTATAAATTTAAATAGGTCAGCATCTAAACAAACCAGTCACAAGTTCTGCCCATGCCAGGAGGCACAAACCACTGCAGCGTCAAAGCAGGGACCCTCAGCAAGAACAGGGATTGCCCGAAGGTGGATCTGGCAGCAGAAAGGGCAGCGGGGCAGCCAGGGCATCAGCCCGCACACAGGTAGCGGCTCCAGCCCGGCGACTGAAGAGCAGCTCCGGGTGAACAGCAGCGGCGCAGGGCCCTCCCAGACGCAGCACTTTTGCTCACTTGCCTCCCTCCTCCTCTGCAACTCCGACAGCGGAGCAGGAGAGCGGTGGTGCCCTGGCACCCAGCTGCGGGGCTGTGGGTCCGCCTCGCCGGCCAGCGCCTGCCCTCGGCATCTCCTCTCTTCACGAGCCTTCAACTCTTCCCAGAACCGCAGCTGCCATGCGGAGCACAGAGGCTGCTTACAAGGACAATTCCTTCACGTGTGCACGCCGCTCGCTTCGTAGAAAAAAGTTTTTGATTTCCCAATTTCTGCGCATGATGAAGATTTCACTCTGGTGCTGACTACATGGAAAGGGGGAGGGTGTCTCCAACGCTTCTAGAGGGAGACGCAACACCCAAGACGCGGAGAGCAGCCCACTTCACCCTTCGCATCCTGACGCAGGAGAAGCATGGAGGCCTGGCACGAAGTGGCCTCTGAACAGTAAGAGATTCCAAAAAAAAATGAAGATGCTAAGTAAATAAGAGCTCTTCCGTATTACAAAGCATAGCTAGGAGATATAACTTAGCCGGCAAACACTATGGGTTAAGGGCGCCTCTGCTTGCAAGCACTTTGTCGGCAATCAATCCAAATTGAAGTCTGAATATGTACTATTTTAGAGAGCGTGTCCCACACATACACAGCACGTTCTCTCAAGCACGCACATGCCAGGCCCCAGAACTTACACACCCCTTAGACCTAAGCAACAAAACCAGCCTTGACAAAATGCAAACGGAGCCCCACGTGCTCCCACCAACGTGCGCCTGGGCTGCAGCTAACACACCAGCAAAGCACCGGGAGAAACACGGGCTGCTTAGAAATGCAGTCGCAGCCATCCCTGGCACGCTGGCTTGAAGCGGCAACGGGACTGAACGCACTTCCAGCTGCATGGATTCCTAGCATTCCCAAAAATTAGGTTTCTAAGGCTAGAACAAGAGAAGACTTGTACCTTTAAGTTTAATTAACTCTAGAATAAGACGTATTTTCAAACAGAACTATAACATCATTGATACCGTGCAGTGGTGCAAGATGCCTTTAACAACAGTAAGCTGTCTGAGCAAATCGAGTGTGCTCTCCGCTCCTCCAGCAAATTTCTAATCTCCTGTCTCATGCGGCAGCCGTCAAGGGTCCCAGGAGGTTTTCGGTGACTACATTTTTAAACCTAGCCACTTCTGGTCCCATCCACATACCACAAAGCAAAGCATTGTTAAATCTTCATCATTTACTGCAGAAGTGCTTCAAAACTAAATACGTTTGCCTCCTTGGGTATTATTTTAAGTCATCTGGTAAAGATCGGTATCCACTATTGAAATCTAGCACAAGCATGAGGCCTAATGAAGTCTTAGCAGATAATCATCAATCCAGTAAAAGCAGCTGACTTTGTTCATTTTATTCCTCCACCTCATCCATTCGGAATGGAGACCTACCAAGAAACTTTGCGAAACAGCTGCTGCGCTGCTAACGTAAGATGTCTGCGTATCACAAACTACAGTACAGGAATGAAGCACCTTTGCTTGACGAACGCACGTGAATAACATTTACTATGTATATTTAGAAATAACACCTAAATGTGAATAGCGCTTGTCCTCAGAGATCAATTTAGTTCATGCTGAACCTCTCTGTGGAGCAGCAGAGATGATGTTCTTCAAAACGTGACTCCTCCCCGGGCATGCTTTACTTCTGAAGTGCAGCCTATCATCACGAAGAACAGTGTTTCCCCAGTATTTAAAACCCATTTTGGCAACCAGACTTACAAACAAAACGCTACAAAATTCATTAAAATATTAGTATGCACTGCCATATGCTTAACTATGACTAGCTGCAGCCAGCATCAGTGAATTTGAAGTTTCTTCTTCATACGAGTTGACAATAAAGTAAATATATCCATCTTCTACATACTTCTGGAACAGGAAAACAATAAACTATTTACCAGGTATCTTCACTGTGTCTTACTTCAGCATTCATTACTCAAGGTTATAAACTCATTTTCATTAGAAAACCTTGTTTCATATACAAACTTTCTCCCAAAACAGAAGGGGCTGAAGGATGAATCTCTGTAGCCACAGCCCTACATATTTCACAAATCTGTGGCTGCGAAATGTATCAGCATTTTTGTTCCAAAAGCCAAGCACTCATTTTACAAAATATTCACCAGTTGTGTAAACAGAGGAGCACATATTTAGGCAGTATTATGCTTTGGAAACTGAAAAAAGTCTGAACAGACATCTCAAGAGTACATCATTTCTGGAGTCTTATAAAAAACCTAAAGCACCAAAAAAAATTGCCTATTTTATTGTTGATCAGTGTATTTAAAAAAAAAAAAAAACAAAACAAAAAACCAAAACAAACAACAAACCTCACATAGCCTACCTAAACATCTTTATCCCCTTGTACCACACTGCTTCCCCTTTCCATCCCAGGCAGCAAAAGCCCCAGTTCCCTGAACCGCCAACTTCACCGACAACTTGTGAAATCGTCTAAGTGATACAAAAATAATGATACTAAGGAAGCAGCCGAGTGTGTCGTAAGGAGTACGGTGGCAAAGGGAGCAGTTACCTCGTTTTTGTATTGAAGTTCTTTAAAGTCAGGCAATTCAGGAAAACTTAGTTCATTACGTCAGTACACAAAGCCACTCAGGCGTTCTGTTTTGGTGTTTCATCTTACCTATAATCATACGAGTAACTGAACAGACATCACAGCAGATAGAAAATGGGCAAAGAAAACCAAGAGTATTTCCAACGCGTCATTCCAGGCCCTGATGGGAAGCTCAAAACCACGGATGAAGGCTGGGACGCACCGCACCGGCCCCAGCTGCTGCGAGGCGGCTCAGTCCCTCCCGGAGGCGACCTGCCTGTGGGACGGGGCCAGGGAAGCCCGCACGCCCCCCCAAAAACAGGGCTGCCACATACAGGTTTGAGGTCAGAATGGGCTTTGTCCTTCAAGCAAGGGCCAAGGTCCAAAGGGCAAACGCAAAAGGAGAAACAATTACGTTTAAAAGGAACAGACAGTTAAGGGCCGGCACTGCCGCTCAGCTTCGCCATGAGTTATTCGGGCACGGGCGAGGAGAGCACCTTGCACCTCCAAAGATTAAGCTGAGCTTTCATACCTGAAGCGAAGTGACACACAAGCTGGTGACTCGCAGACGACGGCTGCCTCGGAGGACCTTTTTTTAGGGGCAGTGAGCAGCTATGTCAGCCACTAAAGAGTAAAACTCCCAACGGGGTGGGCAGAGGCTGGAACTGGCCTTGCCGAGATCGGGCGTCAGGGCAGAGCAGATGCAACTCCAGCTTCCAGCTGGTGAGGCTACTACTGGTGCCACATGTGAAAAAGTGTGACTGTCATAGCGTTCAGCCTGGCAGAACCCAGAAAGAGAAAACCAACCATACACACTGGTATATGCATGCGTGTGTGCTGTATGTACATATAATACAACGCGTGATGCTAGGGGGACCCCAAATCACCCAGGGAAGCATCTAAAGGCACAGAGGTAAATGCCCAGTATGCAACCAGGACTGAGGGAATACACAGCAATTCTTCAAGGTAATCTTCAATTGTGATAGTTCCACGCAGAAAAAAAAAAAAAGTGTGATAAAAACCTCACAAAGATATACTCATTTCACTTTTAATAAATTGTACAAATTTCCGCGATTTAAATTGTTCACTCATCTAGAATCAAAAGTTTTGGACAACCCCTCTGAAGATTATTCTTGATTTCTCAAAGTCCTTCAAACACTTCAGGCTACGTGTGGCTTTCGAATCAAATACACCACTACCCAGAATTTGTTGTGCATGGAGACCAATTTACTACAGAACAGAGTCATGACCACCGAGCACTCCTACAGTAGGGGCACCCAAAGCACCCGTCCCATGGCTGTTTTGTCCTTGGGCTTTCAGGCTTACACCCATTCATCCTTCTGCAGCTAGGTATCAGCTATTCTCATTCCTTTGGCAATGGCAACAAATAAATTTAGGGGATCACGTTTCCTTGGGACTAGAAGTGGAGGAGGTGTAAATGCCCACGTGCTCTTAACACCTGCCACTGCGAAAAAATTAACACATCCACCTCCAGGTGAGTGCCACCAAAACTCTGTGTTTTCTGTTTAAGAAAAATTACAGCTTTTGATTTGAACCCATTTTCAAACGCAGGTTAAAAGGATGAGACCGTTCAAGGAAGCTTCTTAACTGTGATAGCTCCTTTATGATAAATCTCAACCATCTTGCCATAAAGCAAAGACATCAAGAAATACGCTCATCCCAGAGATGTTTTATATTTTACGTATGATGATTAGCCCAAAGGCTATCAGATTGGAGTAAAGGAAGAGTTACCTACAGTTGCAGTGAAGTTCTTGGAGGACTCTAGACTGTCTTAAGCCCGGTGCCTCCCACTAGCACAGGTAAGGGAAAAGGTTGCTTTCACTTGACTACAACTAGGATAGAAGTTTTGTTCTTCCATACAACTTTCACAACAATTTCTTTTGTTATCTCTGAAACAGATCTCGTTCTTGCTTCAGCCTTCTCTGAGCAACGCCGGTCGCTATCGGCACTCGTTCACAACCAACAATACAGCGGGTCTGGCAGAGCACATCTCCAGCGCTTCCTTCCGTCAAGGTAGCCACTGTGCAGGGGTCCTGCGGACTTTGCTCCCGAGAGTTCAACGGGGGCTTTGTTCATAAAGCAGAGTTTCTGCTAGGAAAGTCTGGAATAAACTGCTTTGTACATATAACTGAGAACAACTTTAACTACCCTAATAAGCTACTACTGATAATTTCATGTTACTACCTATGGCTTCTCCCCTTATTTAAAAAGCTGTTTTTATTCGGAAGAACTTGGATGCTATTTTGAGCTCCTAACAGATAATGTTGACACCATTCAGCTTCTTTATTCAGCAAAAAGTGAAAAAGCAGCTTCGCATCAGATATTAAATCAGAGCGGTGCATGTTCACAAGCATCAGAGCAGTTAGCCCTCATCTTCTGGGTGAGAAACACAGCCTTAGTACTATGCAGAAAGCGCACATTCTTTTTAAGTTCCTGTGTATTTCATAGGTTTTGTGTGTAATTTGAAACGTACCTTGTTGCGCTTACAAACATGCAAACTCCTACAAGATGAAGTGCCTCGAAGCTTTATTTAAGGGCAGTGGAGGAAAAAAAAAACCAAACCACCACCCACCCTCTCTTTCTCAGACTGCGAAACACCGGCACGGAACGCACTCCCGGCCCCAACGCAAACCCGCGCTCCCTGTCAGCAGAGAAGTCGGCCACTACCGATCTGTGCTCCTCGCCCAGCGATGCTCCTCCTCTGCCAGGGCCCTCGGCTGAGTCCGGCTTCACTCCCAGCCCCGCGCCCGCACCGACGGCGGGTCCCCGGCCCCCAGAGCAGCGGCACACCGGCAGCTCCCAACCCGAAAAATAAAAATAATCCTCACTCAAGCTGAGCCGCGGATAAACGGTGAGAAACAAGGCAACAGGCTGCACGCCTCGACCAGAGCAGTTACGGCATTGACACCCAGTGGCTGCCAGCAACTAAACTTGAAAATGCATTTAAGAAACGTTGCACTTATCTGGCCGAAGTGGCACAAGCTGCAAGCGTGTAGCTTTCTGAGCAGCCTGGCAGTGACACGGCCAAAAGAAGGGATTAGGGCAACGCGTGTCCAGTGCAGAACAGGGTAACCACCCAATTACGGCAGGAGAGCGCACGTGTATTTACCCGCTAGCCATGGCAGGGCACCTACTGCACCCTACCAGAGGGTACCACAGCCAAAAAACATACCGGCAACGGCTCTCCGTCTCTCGGAGGGGCACGGGGGCAGAGGAAGAGCTCCGTCAGAGGGAGGGGTGCGTGACTTCTTACTCGCTGAAGCACCACAGGAAGAGCAGCAGTAAAATAGGAAGCACCTAACAAGTTACACAGCTAGCAGAGTTTCTTAGTTGCTCGCTTGAATTTGGGAGTTCTTTGCTTTGATTTTGTTTTGGTTTGTTTGGTTTTCAGTTCTCTTTTACTTATTCTAAAATTGATGCATCTTGCTTTTTTCCAAGGAGACTGAAATACCACTGGAAAAAAAACTCCACCGTTTTCAAGTGACAAGTTACCTTATTTAAAAGTTGTCAGCTATCAATCATTTCACTCCTATTAAGGGTTTTCAGGAAAGATGTCTTCAGACAATTATCCTTTAAATTTTTCAGTCAAACACATCGACAGAAACTAACAAATTACTATTAAAAGCCTCAAAAGCCTTCAGCTAAAAATGAGTTTTAAGATTACCCTGCGTTTCCTTAGCAGGGTGTTGCTTACCTCCAAAAAAAAAAAATTTTTTTACAAAAATCTGATGCAACAAACGTTCCTAGCTATGCAATTAAAAATACATGAACGCACTCTCTTTTTTAAAAAAGGCACATAATACCGATACTAGGAAGCAAAGCAAAGAGTTTGGCTGGCCCCAGCTGGACCGAAGCGATGAACGCACCGGGACGCGCTGACGCCGCGCCAGGTGCGTGCACCTCACACGTTTACTGCCATCGCTTAATCCCTGGCGGGGCGGCGGAGGCTCTGCCTTGACGCAGACGGCTGCGGCTTCCTCGGACCACGCTCCCACGCAACAGGGCCACGACACGAGGCGCTCGGCCCTCGCTGCGAGCGGGGACATGGGTGGGTGACACTTTCTCCAGGGAGGAGGCCTCGGAGGACGGGAGGATTCCTTTGCAGCCTTCGCCACCCCCGGGGGACGGATGCGGAGCCGGACGGGACCACGGGCCCGGCGCGGCCACCGCCACGGCGGGTGGGCGAGGGCCGGCGTGGCCACAGAGCCCCACGCCACACTCGACGCCCGGCCCAGGGCCACCTCGCCTGGGGTGGCCGCGGGCCGCGGGGGCCAGCAGCCCCTCGGGCAGCTGGCCGTACGGCCTGGCTCCGAGCAGCACCGGCCGCCGACCGTCCCAGCGCCTGAGAGGAGAAAGACGCTCCCGCGACCCAAGTTTAACGAAGCCATCAGGACAAATACAGCGGCTTACTCATTAAACACACGGTATTTTTGCAACCCTTGTCCTGCCTCCGCTCTTTCCCCATCCATGTTTGCTTCTGTGCCTCCCGCCCCAACTTCGCCCCGGTGCCCGACGGCGATCCCGGGTCCGGGCAGCCCCAGGGGACGCGGCGGAGCCTCCGCAGGGCCCCACGGCCGCCCCCCCACCCCCCGACACGGGTGTTGAACGCCGGTACCGGCAGCCCCCCCGTCCCCCCCGGGGGAGCGGGAGGCGGCAGCGTTGCCGCCGGGTTTGCCCGGGGACGGCGCCGTGACACGGCGTGAACTTTTGCTTTCGGCGGGGGGGGGGGGGCGGAGAACGGAGGAGGGGGGGGCGGCCCCGGCCCCTCCTGCGCCTCACCGGGGGGAGGGCAAACCCGCTTTTTTTCCCCCTGAGGGTGAAGAAAAAGTAAAATTTTAAGAAAATAAAATAGTAGTAATAATAATTAAAAAAAAAAAAAAAAAAAAGGCGTGGAGCCGGAGCGGCGGGCGGCCCGGGGGTGGGCAGCGGGCCCAGCCGCTGGCAGCGCCGCGGTTCCCTGCCCGGGCGGCAGCGTCTGCAGCCCCGAGCACGGAGCCCAACTCCGACGGGGCGGGGGGCGTCCCGTCCCGTCCCGGTCCCGGTCCCCGTCCCCCCCACCCCCGCCCCTCACCTTCCAGCCGGCCGAGCTGTTGCTGTCGCCCTTATCCTTGAAGTAGGGCACGCTCTTGACCATCCACTCGTAGATCTGGGAGAGGGTGAGCCGCTTCTCGGGGGAGCTCTCGATGGCCTTGGTGATGAGGTCCGCGTAGGACAGGTTGCCCCAGGCGTTGCGGCGCGACGAGCTGCTCTTGCGGGGCTGCCCGGCCACGGGGCCCGGCGAGAGACCGGCCACGGGCGGCGGCACCGGCGGCACCGGCGGCGGCCCCGGCGGGTGGAGGCGGCAGCCGGCCTCGGGCGCCGGGAAGTCCCCGCAGCGGCAGGCGGCCGCCTCCGGGGGAGCGGCGGCGGGGGGCAGCGGCGCGAAGTCCTCGCTCTCCTCCAGCAGGCTGAGGTTGCTGATGAAGTCGGCGCCGAGCGCCCCCGAGGCGGCGGCCCCGGCCCCGGCCCCGGTCCCGGCCGCGGCCCCGGCCGCCCCCTCGGGCTGCCCGCCGCACGACGGCGCCGGGCTGGAGGTGGCCGAGCTGGGGGGGTTGAACTCCGGCCGCGGCAGGGGCCAGGTGCAGGAGCGGGGCCGCGGCAGCGGCTCGAAGTCGGGGTCGATGTCCACCAGCTGCGGTGCCTCGGCCATGGCGGGGCCGGGGCGGGAGCGCGGCGGCGGCAGGAGCGGGGCGGCTGGGCTCAGCGCCGCCGCCCCATGCGGGCTCCGGGCGCGGACCGGCGCGGCCCCGACGGCGCGGCCGCCAACTCCCCTCACGGCTCCGGCCCCGCCGCCCTGCCCCTGCCCGGCTCCGGGCTCCCTGCCCGCCCGCCCGCCCGCCCTCCTTCCCTCCGCGGCAGCGGCGGCAGCAGCAGCAGCGACCCGGCCGCCCGGCGCGCACCGACTGGAGCGACCGCCCCGCGCGGGCCCGCCTCCAGCCTTCCTCCTCCTCCTCCTCCTCCTCCTCCCGGCGGGGAGGGACGGCCCGCTCCGCGCCAATGGCAGCGCCGCGCCGCCCGCCCGCCTCCCGCCGCGGGGCCGGTTTGGCAGGAGGGTGCCGGTGCCCCCCGTGCCGTTTCTGGGTGGGTTTTGTTTTCCGGCGGCGGCGGTGTGAGAAGCGCCGTGCCCGCCGCCCCCCCCCGCCGTGCCCCCCGCAGCCCCGGGCTCGGGTGCCGGGGCTCCCCCGCCCCGCCGGGCCCTCGGCGCCCTTCGGACGACGCATCCCCCGGCTGCAGCGGGGGGGGGGCCGGGCGGCGGTGGGGGTCTTCGTACGGGGAGCTGGTGCCCGACGCCGCGGGCAGGCTCGGCGGCGCGGGGCCATTCCCGTCCTCGGTCGGCTCCGAGGCGGACTCGGTGCGCTTCCCCGCAAAGCCCGAGGCCCCCCGGCTGAGAGGGGCTTGTGCCCCCCCCGCCCCGCGGAGGCGGCGGGTGGAGGACCCACCGCCTCAGCCCCCCGAGCCCCGAAACGTGCGGAGATGCGCCTCAAGGCAACGCAGAAGTGCGGTTCTGACTACAGCTAAAAGCGAGACGTTCGCTCACGCTGGGGAAGCGATCCCGGGGACGAGGCACGACTCAACGCCTCGTTCAAGCTGGCAAACCCTACTTTTTAGAAAATCTGCTTCGTGTTCGGTGGCAGGAGCGCTTGTAAAAGACGCTCCTCAGGCGCGGCTTAGAAGTCACAAAATTCGCAACCAGCCGCGGCAGCCGGCGGTGCCTGCCAGAGAACCAGCGGAGGGGGGAACTGTCCCCGTTGAGCCGGCAAACCTGCTACTCTTCCCTCCGCTCCGCGTGAAGGCAGCGGGCGTTAATGTCGTCTAAATGTGGTTCATTGTTCCCATAAAAATACTTTCTGAAAATGAGTAACAATAATGAAGGAGAGAGAGCCTAAGACTGGATCTAGGCCCACAGCGTTTAATTCGGTGACGGATCATACATCTACATACACACGCTGCCTATTATGAAAACACTTTCTAAGACACGCAATGACACCTAACTACATAGTTAGCGCGACATATGCATAAGTGCATAGTAACTGGTCGAATTTTAAGGCACTGGTTTTGTCATGTTTCTTTTCCCAAATGCCAAAGGTGATTATACCTTATTTTAGGTTGGCTGCTCGTCAAATTTCAGACTTGCTTTGCCTTTAAGTCATTTCTGTGTTTTACAAACCCTTTAAGGGATTCAACCCACAAATTTATACTGTTTAGCCCACGGAATTTAGACACACACACCCCCCCTTTATTTTTTTTTCAGTTAAAAAAAAAAGGCAACATAGTCCCAGTTCAAGCTAATAACTTGCATGCCACGTTTCAGCTTGGAACAGCTTTATCCGGCTGCGTTACAAAACTCGGCTACAGTAGTTGCCCTGCAATAAGGGAGAGCACCCTGCCTTGGAGAAGCAGAGATTATATAATGGTGAGAAGCAGCCAGGGACGCGCGGCGACTGGACGTGCTTAAATGGGAGCCAAAACAAAAGAAGTGCCTGAGAACAGTGAAACATTTTCTTTTTCTTTCCTTGGTGTCTGAGGGAAAAAAAAAACCTTAAGAGCCAGACTGGCACCCATCCTGCTAGAGGAAATGGATTTATTACCCAGGCTTTCTTCTAAGGATTTTTTTAAAAATCTTGCACTCCTTCCTTTTTCACTTTGTCAAAAGTAGGGATGTTATTCCCTGGCCTCTATTGGTATACGCAGATGTTGAAAAAAAAAAATCAGCTTTCCTCTGTCAGGTGCCAGCTGTGAAAACTGGGAAGAAAGCTACTGCTGGGGGATTTTCGGAAGCCCTGGTGTGTTCGTGGTCCAGCCCAGCTCGCTCTGCAGGGGAGGGGTTGTGTGGCCCTTTCTTGGCCCCGCATGGCATTGCTGTCACCCGCCCCACCGTCTTGGCAGGGCTCTGCCACCACGTCTGTGCCCCACGTCGCCGCTGGTCTCGCAGCTCAAAACCGAGCAGGGGATACAGACAGCAGTTTGCGGCGAAGGGTGAGGGACACGGAGGTAGAGAGCGATAGAACTAGAGCCTTCAAAACGCTGCGTTTGCCCGGCAAGCGGGGCCCCATGACTCACAACGCAACAGGCAGGGCTTAGCTCTGCCGCGGGGATTTTGCCTATTGCACGCGATCGGCTGGGCCCAGGTCTGCTGGGGGCTGGAGGAGGGATGGAGGCCGACGAGACGATGCTGCTCGCTTTCCTGGGATGAGTAATCCAGGCAGTCTGCCCTGACTTCGGCGGAACCGCCTGGGTGAGTGAGTCCTTCCGAAAGGAAGGAATCCTTCCACGTCAACCGATTTTAGAGTCAAAGCAACGAAGTGACACACACGCCACGCACGACACAAGGGTCACGCCGGCCACGTGCCCTAACCCCGCCGGCACCGCTTGCCCGCGGCCCCCCAACACCTTTGACCACCCTCAGGACACGTTGCCGTGAACAAAACCGCCCGTTCGGCAGCTGAAGGGGGGCTTCCTCCTCCTAAAACAGCTCAGCACAGCGACGGCTCAGCACAAGAAATGTTACCGCATCTACAAATGACAGCGTTAAGTTTATCTCATCTCCCACAATGCCGAAATGCTGATGGATGCACCACAATTCATTTTCTACTCCCACGGCCCTCCTCCTACACTCCACCTTTTCATTTCTCTACTCCTACTCCTGCTCCCGTTTTCCACTCCTCTACAGTACAATATCTCCTATCATCCTTAGCATCGACTGGTATTTTTTTTTCAAATTAAAGACCTGAAGATTGCCTTTTATCATCACTGGAATAAAGCGGAGCCTTCTATTCATAATCTGGGTTCGAGGCAGCCAAAATAAAGGATCTGTACTGTCTTTTTACTGCTGCCTGTATAATTCACTTTCTGAGGTTTTGATCAAATTCAGCAGGAGACTATATGAAGTTGAAAGCACTTGTACTCTGCGTACAGCTCTTTTTTCTACATGTATGTGCGCGGCGAGAGAGTACAAACCTTCTAACAGAACAAAAAGCAACCATGAAACACCAGTTTGCGCCTGGTACCGTAAGAGCTGGGAGAAAGGTTATTTTCTGAGGAAGGCTGGGGGAGTCCAGCACCTCCAGTTTACTCCCACGTCTCTCAGAAGGGATCGCCTTCAGTTCGCAGTCCGTGTTTCCGCGGAGCCAGGGTATGGGAAGGGTGGCGTGGCACCTCGATCACCTCCCTGCCGGGCCCAGGGTGACTGAGGGCCCCCCCCAGCCAGATTTGGAGACGTCCCAGGTGGACGGGTCATTCGCACTGCCCAGCTAAGGGAGTCGAAGGTGTCTGAAGCTCTCCCAGCCGGGCTGGGGCTCCTTACACAGCCACCGCAGAGAGGCAGTCCCTCCGCAGCGCATTTCGGAGCAGGCGCTTAACGTCACCGCTGTGAGTTAACCTCCCGGGACTGCGCGTCTCTCCCACACGAGCCACAGAGGGAATTTAAGGATCTGCTAATCCCTTGCCACAATTTGGCGGTGCTAATGCCCCCGCTCCCTTTCCATCCTGCCCTTCGCCTCCCGCCTCGCGCAGCGGCACCCGCTGCCGGTCGGAGTCCGGCTGGCCCGGGGAGAGGCGGGTGTCACATCCAGGGTCACTCCGTGGCCGATGGAGGGAAACACGTCCCCCCCCACGGGTGATTCACCACCCCAGGTGGCAGAGTTGACCGGCCGCGGGGATGCCAGGCTCTCGCTCCGAGCAGTTCGCGCTCGCTTCCAGCCAGCTGCCTTCAGGCCAGCAAATCCCACCCATCCCGTTTTATAGCACGTGGGAAACACCTCATCTATTCCCTTGCCATCGCATCCCCGGGATTTTCAGGGCTCCAGAAGCGTCCGGTGGCCTGGTAAGCCAGAACTGATGGGCAGGACGATGCTGATCTTAAGGGACCACTTGCTCGAGCAAAACAAGCGGCACGCAGCCTTGCCTGGCACAAACTTGGACTTTTTTTCTCGTTATCCAGTGTACACTAGCACCTAGACCCCCCAGGAGGGCTGCAGCCCTCCTGAGCTCCGCAGTAAGAAAAAGGCCGTGCTGCAGAGCATTGGGCTAACAGGCTAACCGGGCACTGCGGAGAGATGGCCAAATGATCAGACCCACTTTGCGGGGGGGGGAACCGGGCCACCGTGAACTCACATGATGTGCAGAGTCCTCACAGAGGACGCATGGGCAGAGATAGACTTTGAAGCCAGGTCTACCAAGACCCGGTCCTTAGGCTTAAAAAAAATCCATATCACCAAGGAGTTGTCAGGGTACTTGCTGGTGAGGGGTTTGACATTACCTTGTCTCAGGTCCATCTCCTGGTACACGCAGAGGACAATCCTGAGTGCTCCCCACAGAGGCAGCAAGGTCCTCCCAGACTGACATCTGTACGGCTGAAGTTAGGGCCACGCGCCGGCTGCCCGCCTCACTGGACATATTTCGGAGTCGAGAACGGCCAGGTCCTCGCAGTGTGGTGCAGCTCCAGCCTCCAGAAAGCCTGCAGGCAGCCCACCCTTCTTCTCAGAGGAGGTGGGGAGCCATGGCTGATGGTGGGAGAGCCGCCCAAAGAGCCAAACGCCTTCTCCTTCACCTCCTCACCACCTGCCGCAGGGAGCGGGGATGCTGCGACCGGGGGTCTTGCAGCAGCTGCTGCATCCTCCTCCTCTTCTTCCCCCTCCTCCTCCTCTTCTTCACTGCCAGCAATCCACAGCGAGTCTCCAAACCGGACAGCGACAGCCCACAGCAAACCCTCTCCCCCTTCCCCAATTTCTCTACAGCAGCTTCAGTGGCGGGGAGCGGCCGCGGGGCTCGGAGGCCACCGCTGCCAGGAGGAAGGGCGAAAGGGAGCCGCCAAGAGGGGTGAAGGTGGGGTTCTGCTCCCCAGACTGGGAGATGGAGCTGCTGGGGGGGTGGGCTCCCAAAATCTTGGTGCAGACCTAGTGGCTCCTGCGGTTGGACCACCCTGGCTTAAAAGAAATGCCGCAATAAATATTTAGTTAAATAAATTAAAGAATGATTTAGTAAAAAAAAGATTTTTTTAATTAAAAATAGCTAGTAAAAATATTTACTATGTATTTTTGGACAATTTCCTTTGATGTTGTTCATACCTCATTTGTCCTCAGCATCTGCAAAAATGTAAACAATTAAGATTTGAGGGCGAGGTTTCATGGAAACCATTTCTAAGTTGCACTATTTGAAGGAATCAGAATTTAATTTTAAATTTCCTTGTGCAAGAGCTCATGTCAGAAACGCTCGTATGTTTTTCCAGTCAAAGAAAAGAAACAATAATATGACTTTACTGCTTGATGCAATTAATGCAGCTCAAATTCCTAGTAAGTGTGGCTATTACTTAGCATTTGGACAAAACCATATTCACTGAATGAGCTCAAACGAGGCACACATTGCTGAGAACCACAGTCTGCTCCCACGTTTCCTAAACAGAAGAAGGTAAACTAACGAACACGTTTGACACAAACCCATCTCTCGACTCACAATCCAGGCTCAAGACCTCCCATTTGAGCATACATCCTCTCGCACCCACGAATATGCATCTGTAAGTGAAAGACTGAAGCACAAATACGCCCAAGAAATGATCCTTACCAGGATCGATATGATAAACCCCAAAGGTAGTGTCTATGTAGCGATAATCTGTTTTTAATGTGTCACGTGCAATCCCTGGCTGTGATGTAAAAACAGAAGGCAAGAGTTTATTAGGTTTCAGATTCAGCTGAATCACCCGGCCCACCTTTATGCGAAGGCCAATGCGCCTGGAAGTAAACACAGTTCAAGTGGTGTGTATGTTTTCCAGGGTGTTGAGTTTCTGTTTTGTCGTAAATATGATCTATTACAAATATTCTCCCACATCCTACGGTCAATGTTTCAACATTTTCAGGTGCGTTTCTCATGTCTTGTTTTCCTTGATATGTTGCTGGAGGAAAAACTGACTGGCTTCGCATGATAGCTTTTGTATATTAAATAATTTTATTGTGTTTGAGCAACAAACTAAAAACAGGACGCTTGACAGTTACGGTATAATTCAGTGGTTTCTCTTCAGCCTGTAGGAAGGAAAATTCATGGCATGGTACAATGCAATGCTTGACACCTATTTCATCTTCTTTTCCTTTGTTTCACTGGAAAACTGATAGCTACCTGTCATCAAGGAGAAAAATAATTTTTAGCCAGAATCAGCATGGAGGCTGTGGCATAATAAGGGCTTACTTTTAAAAACAAATGGGTTTTTTTCCATTGTTGAATTCATGCTTGAAAAGCGTATTTATATATGTATACAACTGTATTTGCATACAAATGAGTGCATTATGTATATGCTACACAAATGCATATGCATGGTATCGTTATATACATTTTATGCTAGATTTATATAGATGCAAACATGGCTAGACAATAATAGTAAGACGGTGTTTTGACATATATGCATATATTCCTACGCTGCTGGTGACTAACAAACACATTATAGAAGGCAGTGTTTGGGCAGGATGCTCAATAGGTAAAGTTTGTAGCGTACAAATACTGTCCACGGCGTAAATATCCGCAGCAGAAGGATGACAACCCCAAGCGGCTACACTCCTTTTCTTCCTGTGAAACACAGTAACTCTGTGCCTTTTTTTTTTTTTAACCTCCCTGTAAAATGGGTATAAGAAATGTCTGCCCATTACAACCCGGTTAGTTAACAGTTTAACTGCTTTCAGATCTGGTGCTGCAAATGCAAACCTTGCTTACGCCTGGCCTGCGAGGAGCACATACCGATGAAACTGAAACCAGCAAGGTCCCAGCAGCAGGTTGTGCCTAAAGGCAGAGGCGCACCACGTACCGGCCCCGAAAGAGATAAGAAGAGCAACCAGTAGTTTCAATTTTACATTTGCATCTTCCAAGCCCTGAAGAGTGAACCTCGACCAGGACCAGACGAGCTCGTGCCATGTGGTCGGTAATAGGAAGGCACATGGCGGGTGGCAGCTTGGTGGCTTCTCTTTTTATCCGAGAAGGAGAAGGGGATCTCCGATCAGGTTTAGGAGGGGGCTCGAGGCGAAGAAAAGCATCGGGTGCAAAGGGGTAAATGGTGGGGCTGCTCAGATGCGTCCTCCCACACGTTACAGAAATGCTGCTGCAGCTGCAAAGAAATCAGCAGTGGCTCCCTGAAAGCCACCCACTTTCACTCTGCTCCAGCTGTGGGTACCAACCTCACTGGCTGATGAAGCAGCTTGCAACAAAAACTCCAAAACCCCCAAAGCAAACGAAAAACAAAGTGGAGTCTCAGACAGCAGCTGGACTCTCCGGTATCCCCTCTTTGCTGGGGCGGGGATCGGTTCGCTGAGGCACAGACTCACGGGGATGCCTCGTCCTCTCCGATGGGTGCCAGAGCCACCAGAGGATGGGAAATGCAACGAAGGGGCAGAAGGGAAAGGGTGAGCGGAGACAAAAAAGAGAAGAAGGAAAGGGTGGGAGGAGATAAGGAAGTCACAACAAGGGAAAAAACAGCAAGAAAGGAAAGGAAAAAATAGAAAGGAGGAAAATGAGCACGAAACAAGGAGAGAAATGAGACTTGGGCAGCGTATGAAGAAAGAGGATGTGTATCAAAGCACTCCAAATTGGAGCTTTTGCAAAACAAAGCACCCACAAGAATACTTAACAGGCACAGAAGGACTGTCGTCCCAGAGCTGTGCCTCCAAGGGACAAGGGGCAACCTCGGCGGGTGCCCAGGGCAGGGCTGCGTGCGTCTCCCAGAGAGCTCGCCCCGGCCGCACGCGCGTCCCCACCGCCGCGTGCCTTGCGGAGGCTTCAAGGGCGAATGGATCCAGAGCTCCTGCCCCTGGTGCAGTCGGATGTAATTTTGCGTTTCCAACGTCTACGCCGCAGTGAGGTTCACCCGGGCGAGCGTGTGGTGCAAAGCTGGCCCCGCGCCTCGCTTTCTGCTGCCGTGCAGCAGCCAGACAGGGTTTCCTTTCCCTTTAATCCTTACAACGTTGCCCTGCAGCACCCACAAGTCCAGAAGAAGCACCCCCGGGCTGTGCTTCCCCGCGATGTTTCCAGCAAAGCCTGGCGGTGCTGCAGAAAGACACAAGGTTTGGAGTTGGCCGAGGAGCCCTCGCCCGGCAGTGCTCCGTCCCGGCCGGCCAGGCACAGCGCATCGACTGACGGGCTCAGGGCTGCCAGGGCCTGACAGCTCCTGCTGAAGTGGTATATCAGAGCAGCCAGCTGCTCTCTCCTTGACCCACCTGAATAAATGCCACGGCACCCTCAGCGTTTCTTGCTAGCGTTCCGCCCAGGAGGACCCAGCAGCGATGGCCGCTGTTTGGATACACCCTTAAAGAAGGACTCGGGAGTCAAAATAAAATGGACAAGGCACAAAAATGAATTTTAAAAAATTCCTTAATGTATGTTGGTTTGTTAAAAACTTGAGCCTTGTATAGTTTTGTTGCAAAACTGCATTTTTACATTACAGGAAATTCAGTTACTTTTCCAGATCTGCCAGATGTGTCTTCCCTTCAGCTGGTATCTTCCTACAATTTTTTTTTTAGTGAAACATTTTCTTACAGCTGTTTTTCTTCTTTTCTACATATACACCTAATCATACTCTTTGTAAAATCACCGTGGTGTGGTTGAAAAGTTGCTTTGCAAACAAGCAAGGAGCACACTTTTCTCACAAGACTCAAAAAGCATTACCCTCTCTGCACATGAAACTTCACAAAATAAGACTTCTACCATGAGAGACAAGAAATGCAATTCTAGATGCTGGAAGTGTTGTGTTAAGGCTTTGACACCACCAGGCAGAGCTGCCTTCTCTGTCGTTCCTGAACAAGGCTTTCCAGCCACTCGTGATGTCAGGAGGCACCATTCAGACAAATAACAGCAACCCACATCTCTGTGGATTCTCCTCAGCCTCCATAAATAGGCACTTTCTTTGCTGCTCCATCATGTGAACCTAATGAGGGGCTTTTTTAGTATTGGAACTGAATCAGGAGTGCAAACACAGGCACCGCTCTGATGCTGTCTAGACCCTTCCTCCCCCCCGCCACCTGCAGAGGGGCACTTCGGGTGTGAAGCAGATGTACAGCCTTCTCCAGCGCAACACTCGAAATCCAGCACAGCAGCGTGTAACCCGTCCAAAGTCGGTCCCCCAAACCAGGCAGGCTCCATGCCCCAGCCTGCCAAAAAGCACAGAGGCGAGGAAAGGACTTGCCCTCCCCAGAGCCCCAAGGCTGTGGAGATGGCTTGGTGTGTCACCAAGAGTCTCCAGCTTTGTCACCCTGGAGGCTGACCAACGGACAATAACTGCATTGTACACTTCTTGTTTTACAGCGTTGGCACCTACATCATTCAGACCCCTCCCGGGCACCAACTTGAACCAGGGCTGAACAACCAGCAGCCTCAAGAGAGGGAGAAAGAGTGAAGGCGGCGAAGTTCAGTCGTCCTCTGTGAAGGGTGCGAAGGCAGCTCAAGAATGGGGCTAACTGCTGAGATAAGAAAAGGAGAAGACAAGAGAGAGAGAGGACAAGGGTGAAGGAGCCCAAAAAGATGGCACCATGTTCCTACAAAGCTATCAGTATCTGGTAGCTGAGAGGGGAGATGAGCGTAAGACTCACCGTTGAGTACGTTGAATTTCTCAGTAGCTGACTGGTTAGCAAAGGTTGTAGTTTGCAGACAGTGATGGCCAAATATTTCTGACTCACCAGAACAGCTCTCATTTTTGTTTGCTTTTCTGACAGATCTTCAGGAATAGGTCTTTGCCCTACTGCAGTTTTGCAGCATTATGGGTTTGCATTATAATCTTTCTCCTCGATTCTTCTTTCTCCAGGGTCAAGCCTAACCCAGCCCAGAGGAAAGTCCCTGCAGAAGCAGTCACCCAGAGCAGCTTCGTCCACTCCTTGGTTTTCAGCTTGATCCAGCCGCAGGTGAGAAAGGAGACTCAGTGGTTGCTGGTGCTGTGAAAGCAGCAGCCAGAGTAGCTCAGCGGCCAGATGGATGGTTTGCAAAACATCAGCTGTGGAGCACTGGCACACCGATTACACAACTCTTCATCCCAAGCACCGCTGTTACAGCATGGGTAGCGACTCCTCCTCCATCATCAAACCCAGGATTTTCTTATGGTGATCAGAACCATCTATTTGAGTAACGTCTGTGAAGTCGTGCAAACGGGTCTTCAAAAACACCTACGTCAATGGATTCTGTCTTTGATATTTTAATCAAATTCATGTGCCAATGTCAGATGAAATCAGCACATCCCTTCCTCAGTGGGGTTACTGTCTAGCTGACAGATTGCTGCATGTGCAGCGATGTCTGAGCCAGCCAACGAGATCTGCAGCTCAGCAAGGAAGTGGGTAAATGCCATGGAGGTAAACACAAGGTCAAGAAAATGGCTATAGCGAGTGCAAAGGTAAATGCTAAGCAGAGCAGTGACAGGCATCCAGAAGGGATTTTTCACAAGCACGCTGGCATGCTGTGTTGCACAGCTTGCTCTGCTCCTGTAGATTTCGAGCAAAAGCAGTCTGTGACAAATATTTTGAGAGTGCTTTGCAGGAATAGAAGCTGTGAGATGTTCAATCTGCACCGGCAGAGCCAAGCACAAAAAGTGGCGAGTGAACTTTTTCCTATACTGACTGCACCACAGAGTAAGTTTCCTGATTTGCAGAGGCTTTTTACACTTCTTGTCACAGGCAACCCTGCTATGAAAAAGTATCTGGAAACCTCTTTTGCAAAACCTTGGTGGCGTAACTTGTTTGAATCAACGGGGGTGAAAAAAGGCCAAAAATTTTGGTAGTCATACGAATGACCCACGAAAGCTGTTGGATGCTCGTGTTGGGCATCGTCTTGCAGCAGGCAGGAGAGCAGCCTGGCAGCTGCTGCGCTCACCGCGGTAGCAGTGCCGTGTTGTTCCCTCGTGGATGATTCACAAGGGCTTGGTGAGGGAAGCAGGCAATTCGCGACGGGGATTTCTTCTAATGCAGCGAGTTTAGTTAGAAACCAAAAGAGCAACCCAGGCTGTTGGAAACAATTCAGAAGTATGATTTTCCTTTTGAGAAGACAACAGCTTTTGTTAGCCATATCACTGCGGGCACAGCGAGAACGTGGGAGAAAAGCCCTGTTTCTCAATATAGTGCATGTGGCTTGCATAAAACCTTTGCTCAGCTTAGTTGGGGGAAAATGGAGTTAATTAACTTGTTATGGCGGTAAAACGGGCCTCTGCTGCCTTCTAACAATATCTCCAGGCAAAGGGGAAAGTACCTGCAATCTTCCCAGTCATAAGGTGGAAGAGCGGCTTTCAAGTCGTCTTTGTGCTGGCCAAGGCTTCTGGGGAGACTGGCCTTTAAGAGCCTGCGTGCAGCTTCTTTTAGCAGTTCAACGTGTGGGTAAGGTTCACCTGCCATGACTCTAAAACTTAACGCTTAGGTCCTTGCCAACCACCTTCAGCGCCATTTGTAGTTGAGGAAGAAAAACAGGCAGAGAAAGTTCACTTGCCCAAGGCCGGCCTGAAAGCCAGGAGAGCTGAGCAGCCCTCTGTCTCGACTTGATGGGACCGACGTGGAGGAGCCAGCGCTGACCTGGGCACCGGTTACCTGCACACCGCTGCAGCTGGGTGCAAAGCCCACGCTTCCTGCGGGCTGCTAGAGGTACGTGCAGCTGCTTCACTAGCCCGTGCTCATTCTCCAAGGGTAGTCCCAACCCTCACAAAATCAAACATCAGAGCACGTCAACGAGCAAAAGCGTTGGTCAGCTTTGGCTCTGGCTCAAACTTTACAGTCACACCACTGACAGGACATTGACCAAGAAAACCCTCCCTCAGAGCAGTATTAGAAAAGTATTCTGCCTTCACAGTTGTCAATCAACTGCCTTTTTTTTTAAGGTCTGTCAAACGCTTGATCCAATCCACATCAAATATCAACTGATACTTTTGAGGCAATTTCTGTGTTTGAAGACGATGTGTTGGCTAGCGCCGTCGCTTCAAGTCTGGATGGAAAACCTTCACAAACTGCTAGGTTTTCAGGTGACTTACAGGTGCCCAATGGCAGTGAAGACTGAGGGAGTGCATATTTTCTTTATACAAAGGTGAATCGCATCATTCCAGACAAAAAATCGAAGGCAGCAGCCATGCTATATACAACACCATTTCTTAATCAGAAAGATCTTCAGCTGGAACTGCAAACCATCTTCTTTTCTGTAAAATAAATCCACAGCTAAATGTAAAATTGTATGTTTGATAGTACCGTGTAATAATAGTATTGATGGTATTAAAAAAAGACTATTATTTAAAAGCATCTTTGTACTTCGCTTTGATAAAAGCTACATAAATTAGTAATCTGTGAGCACCGTTCAACCCCTGCTACTGAATTTACTTCAAAATGCCATGCCAGTGTTGTAGACTTAATAGCAACTTAAAAATGAATACGTTGACCTGAAAATGGGCTGGTGTCAGTGTAAAGGGAGAGAAGATTGACAAGGACTTTAAAATCTGGTCCCCCTGCACGGATTTTAGTCAGAATTACCAGCGGCCTTTAGGAGACCAGAATATTCTTGTTTGGAAGAGCTGTAGATGGAGTCAGCTGGTACTGGTACTACAGGGTAAGGTAGATTTCCCCCTCTCAGATTGCTCTCTTTACCTGTTAACCTGTTATTATAAGAAAGACTCGTCTTCGTTAGCCGCTCTGCCGCAGGGCTCACCTTATCTACCAGCAGAGAACGCTGATTTCAGATCAGAAGGGGGGGGGGCAAAGAGCGATGGGGCGGCAGGGCGACCAGCGGAGCGGGAACCTCGCAGCAGCAACCAGGGATTCCAGGGTGTTGAAACATCTTGGGAATGCACCGACCATGGTGAGAGGATTTCTTTGTCTTTTCGTGCAGGTAGGAAGAAATACTTTAAAGCAGTGTGTGCAGAAAGGGGATGCAAACTAAGGGTCCAGGGAGACACCGGCAAGAAGCACCGAGAATGAGCTCGCAGAAAATGGCATGGAAGACTGTCTAAAGCATGGAAAGAAACACACACTAGCAGCGTCTGGCTCTCTAAAGATCTCTTTCATTTAAAAGAAGCAAAACCTTTTCACAAGAGTCTTCATACAAGGGCTTCTAGTACCTCCTGAGAAGCAGAGCATGCACAACCCGCACAGTCAAAAAGGGAAAGATTAAAGAGGAGCAGGAGAGACTTTTCAGAAGACAGCTATGTTCAGTGCCAGAAACATCATCGTGACTATGAATGGGCCTCTTCACCGTTAGAAGTGAGACACTGATTCACTAAGTGATGCTGCACCAAGAGGCAGCAGGAAAGGTTTTGAAGAGCGAACCTGCTTTTGCTCCACACAGCATCTCATGGTCGGCTCAGAGTTAGAGGATCGTTTCAGCACTGAGTATTTGTGAACTAGATAGTTAGAAAAGCAGAACGCAGCCTCGGACATGCAAACCATAAAACTGTTCACAGGAATGGAGGAGCAATGCTAGGGTCAGAGGCCAGGTTTCTCTGAGAGAAGCTACACCATGGGACAAGGGCACATGAAGGTAAGAACAAACATGAAGGCTCTCAGGCAGCCGTCCAGGTAACCTGGGGTGAACGCCACGGATGAACATCCTCTGCGAGTGCATGCCTTTAACTCAGTAAGCAAGAGCTGAGGGTAAAAATAGGGAATTCTTACAAAGACTATGAAAATAATGAAGCAGAAAATGCTCTGTGATAACCCATGAGCTGAAACTCTGGCACACGCAGACCCGTGCGCACATTTGTAGGGATGAGCTGTAGGCTCACAGAAGCATTAGGTGCTTGTGGAGGCACTCCTGATTCCTTTCAGGTGAGTATTAAATCAAAGGAGACCTACTGGGGAGACAGCCCTTCGACTTCTACAACAGGAGGAGGACAATCAGCCTCCGAGGTCAGCTGGCCCTTTTGCCCTGTTAAAACATTCTGGCTTGAAACAAGCCCAGCTCGCATCGGCCTGTTAGCCAAGCACTAGTGTCCTGATACCGTGAGAAACACAGGTTCTTTTTTCTCCCCTCACTAGTTTCTTCCTCCTCAAGTGTTTGCTTATCTCTCGTTTGGCAGAAGACACAGTTATCAGTCCAGCTCATCGCCTCCTTCACCAACACCGGCACCACCGGCAAGGAGAGATTTCAGGCGACTTTTGCCCAGAGCCAGAGGGGTGATCCCGCAGCGCCTGGGGCCAGCGGCTGTGCGGAGGGGTGGGCTGAGCCCACCCGCAGCGCTGAGCCGCAGCGGGGCCGTCCTCCCACGCGGGGACTCGTGGCGAGGCTAAAGCCGCTCTTCATTAAAGCACACCCACCTCGTTCCTGCCACTGAGAGGCAATTGCGTCAAGAAGCACCGCGCTGCAGCAACACCCCGTGGGGAGATACGATGCCCTGGATCTGGGTCATCCCTCCCAGCCTTTGAGGGACATCCGTGCCGCGCTGGGATGTGGGAGCCTCCTAAAGCAGGTGTCGACATCTCTTCCCAGCAGCGCCTCTTCCAGCGGCTGCGAAACCCCGCCGACCCGAAGGTGCTCCCAGGGCTGCAGGTGCGGCGTGGGCATGGTTTATGGCCGCGCAGCGCTGAAGGAGGCGGCCTCCAAAGGGCGCTCGGCAGCGGAGCAGCCCGGAGGGAGGACGGGTCCTGCGGTGCACGGGTTTCCTTACGCTGGGCACCCTCGCCGTTCCCTCTGCCACGAGGGAGGAGAGCTGCACGAAGCCATCATCTCCCTACGGGGGTGTTGATGGGCTGAGATAATCTCCCCTCTAAACAGGAAAGAGGCACACGGCGTGGGTGTACCTGGGGAAGGATCCCGGAGCACGATAAACTGGTATTCACGGCTCAGCAGTCACGCCGCTGCGCTCCCAGGCGCGAGCACCCGTGTCTGCAGGCGGGCGGCAGACGCTCTCCTCTGTCTGCCGGGGGGCATGGGCAGGCGGGCGCTGGGTCACGTGCGGCTTCTTTTTTTATTTTGGCTGGTTTGGATGAGGATTAAACACAGGGGCATTATAGAAAGCTTCTGTCGTGCACGCCAGCGCAGTGGGCACGGAGGAACTGTCATCCTGTTCTGTCTATGAAGGGCTCAAATTCACGCACATCCCACCAACTACATCAGCCTTTCTGGGCTCCCGAGGAGATGAATTAAGGATTACGCTTTATGGGACCCTCCTCAGATGCTGTCAGCCACGAACATACCCGGGGGCATGCATCACCCTCTGCTCCCAGCCAGCGCTGGCGACGGTGGGGTTCTGGCACGGCCGCATCTCATCGCCCCGCTCCGCAGCCCCGGGAGAGCAGGCTCCGTCCTCCGTCTGGGCAGCATCCTCTGGGGTGCGATTCCTTGTCTTCTCCCAGCAAAGAGAGCAAGCGTCCTCTGGAAATGATGCATTTCGGTGCCGTAGTTTTATGGCCCTTATAATCAGCATGAAGCAAACACTGAGTTGGAGGAATAGGTAAATCATCGCGGACCAGAAAGAAGAATAAATCTTTGTAAAGCATTTTCACAGGAGGTTATTGAAACACTGAACAAACATAGCTGGAGAGACTTCTTAAGCTTCAAAATATTTCTGTGAAGTATGCAAAAAAAGATAAATATATGCTGGAGCTCTCTGTTCGTGTCTGGGGTGGGAAAGCGTAGCTTCTTGGCCGTGTATAGCAACCATAGCACCAGCAGTTAGGCACAGGAAGTTGAGAAGAATACCACAGACATTTTACGTGCGAAGAGATAAGTTAGCTAGTCTGAACATATTTTACCTGAGTAAGGGTGGGACTAGTCTATAGGGGTTATCATCTTTTTAGGGTGTAACAAGCTACAGCATTCCTTCTTTCTCTGGGATAAATGTCCCCAGTCCTCCCGTGGAAATTTCACCCAGGATGGAAAAGCCATTTATCGGGACATTGGCCCAAGGGAAAACCTTGCAACGCGCTGGGTGAGAGGGGGGGTGACAGACACGATGTCTGGCTGGGACCAAGAACCGCAGTGCCATTTGCATGCAATTTCTCATTCATTAATGCAACTCCAGGAGAGATGTCAGAGCTTTAATCACTCCGATTGATTGTGATTAGTAATGATTTGTTGCAGTGGTTTGCAGTGTATTTCCTTGTAATCCAGTTCAAGTATAAATCTGCCTTGGCAGTTTCTGGATAATTCAGATAGCCTGTAAGAATTGTTCCTGTGGGAGCAAAAATCTGGATATTGTATCACCAATTTCCATCATAAGATGCTTTTAAATACATCAAAACAATTGTTTTCACTCAGGTCTTCGAACTGAAGCGGGAAATGTCTCTTGCCCAGCTGCTGCAAAACTCTCGCCCCATTTTTTTGAAAGCCTATTGTGACAACAAAATTGCTACATAAGCTTTAAAGGAATGAGTGTCAACCAGCTTGTCATACCACAACATTCATAACACCTTCAGGGAGCAGAACAAACGGTTAAAAGGAAAGTTAGCTGACTCATTTCATGAGTAGCTGGTGTTAGCCGTAGCAGCTTGGAAGTTAACAGATAAAAATGTTATCACAGCCAGCAGCAATATAGCCCTAACGACGACAGACAGACTTATGTATAAAATAAGTCCAATTAACTGTCTTAAACATGGGCAATTTGGGTTTGTTATTAATATTCCAGTAGTGTACTGGAGACCGATTGACTGCTGCAGTATGCTTTAGAGGAAAAGTCTTGCATTTCCACATCTTCCACTGAAGAATAATTTTATTTAAAGACATACAGAGACTTCAAAGTGCTGCTCCTTTCGGGTAACTAGGCCAAATTTTGTATTCAGTCACACTGGTATAACTTGAGTTTACAGTAACTCCATTGACTTCATCAGCATAATTAACCACTGCAACAACTTACCCAGCGATGCTGTGGACTCTCCATTGCTGGAAATTATTCAGTCCCAAATGTTCAGTTATTTGCTTGTTTCTTCTGAAAAAAAAAGATGCTTTAGTTCAAATTAATAAGCCACCTGGCTTGTGCTGCACGTATTGGATTAGGGGGTTATGTTGCCTCACTTTGCCTTCATGATCCACAAGCGATGGGTCCTATTCACATGGGGGCTTCGGGAGCTCTGGGGTGGCGTGGACAGCCGTACCCCCCCACACAGAAAGAGCACCTTGGCACAGCATCGCCACCTCCACGTAGGACCGTTTTAATGGGGAGCGAAGCACATTCCTCCCCGAGACAAACCCTCCTCGGGGACCTTTGAACTGACTTAGCCCTAGATGTCCTGGACTCAAATCTTTATCTCCATTCCTGCAAAAAGCCAAAGCATGCAACCTGATACTCACAGTTCATTTGTCACCATCAAAAAAAACCCAGCATTCGAGTGTCTTCCTGTAAGTTTCTAGGCAATTATTCACCTACGTCACCTGGATTATCAGATACCACGAGTTATTTGTTGATTTGTTATGTTTGGCTTCTGTGCAGTAAAATCATGTGTCATCGTTTGTGGGGGTGAGCAGGTCTAGCAAACGGTTCAGAAAAGGGTAATATCTTTCCATAGCCCAATTAAAATCAGGGACTGCTGCTGCAAAGGCTGTCTGAGGGGAGCCGCAGAAACTATTCAAATTAGTAGCTGCTCTATCTGGCCTAATTATGAGAATTGGAGTGAGGAGAGGTGTGTTAACAGCAACACTTAATTCTTATTGTAGTTACTTGACAGCCGCTGCAGTCATTTACTCCTGGGCAGGGTCACGCTGCGGGGGCAGAGGAGGCACTGCTCATCCCACACGTCTCTGTTACACCAGACCGCAGCCAAGTACGGAGTTCATGCTCAAAATAGGGTAGGTTTGGAGCCGACAGCCCAAGGTAAATACTTGTGGAAGGCCCCAGGCCCCTCAGCTTCTCTGATTTAAGTATAGGGAGAGCAAAAACAGTAGGGGAAGCTTGCCACGGGATTTTAATTTCTTCCCATGTTTCACATTTTACGCTTGATTCTGCCTCCTCTTGCAGCAGTAACAACTCCTCCTGACTCGGGTACGTGACACCGGCAACCTCAGCCCACACGTGTCGGACGCGTGGGCTGCCGCCTCCGGTGCCCGTGACCGTCCCCGCGGGCGGCCGAGGCAAAGCCACGGCCACGACCCTGGGGCTGCTTCCAGACCCGCCGCCACCAGCGACCTTCCCCAGGACCAGCGTGCCCAGTCTGGCGCCCAGACCCATCCCTGGGTCTGGGTGGAAGGGCTGATTTTTCTTCTCCAAGAGGCTCTCACCCCCGCTCCAGGCATCACACAGACATGGGCACCTCGGCCAGCCTCCCCCTCGCCCGGCTGCCTGCCCCCTCCCGCAGCCCCAGCGCCCACCACCCTGGCACATGCCACCGGTGCTCGTCGGCAAGAAATTGTTTTAATTTTTTTATTTTTTATTTGGCAAGCATTAACCCAGACTCACCTCCATACCTCTGTACCGCTGTGCCCTTCCCCATCTTTTTAACTGCCACTCTCCGCTCTCGTTCAGGTGAGGTGTGTAGGAAATCTCAGCGCCCACCAAAGTGAGAATGGCAAAATTATGAAAAAAAAACCAAACCCAAACACCACAGGAATTTCACTCTTTTTTACCAGCTTAACGCCATTTTCTTTCCTAAGCAATGGCTTAAGTGACCTTCTCTGGCTGGGAAGAACTGGGACAAGTAAAAATAATAGTAATTAAATGTTAGAAATAACATCCAGCAACACCCCTGACACAACCACAGATGGGACAGATTTTTCTCTGGGTCATCTTCCCCGTTTGCCCTGCACGGTTACCGGACAACTCAGTAAATATTTTCTCTGCAAGTGGGGATGTCACACCGCAGACTGCTCACCTTGTGTGCCCATTTCAGGTTTCGGCAGACCCCAGTATGGTCATCGATGGGGATCCCCCTGCCCCGAGCCTCCCCTTTCTCCCTTTCCACATCCTCTTTTCTCCTCCTCCCAGCTACAAGGCAGTGGAAAGTAAATATACCTTCTCTTTCCCATCCTGGCCAGGAGAGGAGGGGAGCAGGTTTTTCCTTCCCCATTTCCCCGTGGTGGGAGGAGGGAGAAGATCTGATGAACAGGTCTCAGCGCTTTTCCCAGGGCTGCGCCAGAAGGAAAAACTGCAGCACTCACCCCTCGGCTCCAGCTGACAGCCCGAGGTGATGCTGCTGGGTCTCAAGGCAGTGGAGATCCTGGAGAGGAGCAGGGACAGCCCCTGTAGCCCCCTGACCGGGCACTAGCTCCAGCGTTGGCCTCCTCGGCCATGCCCAAGCCTGCTCCTGCTCCCAACGCAGCGCTTCGGCAGCTGAAGGAGAGCCGGGGACGGCTCAGGGAGGGATGCAGAATCACCCCCGCACCGCAGCATGGTTGATGGAAGCGGTAAGACGGGTGAAAGCTGTCTATTTCCTACACTGGCACCTGATTAAACGCCCATTTGGGGGACGTGCTGCAGAAGAAGACACACAGAGTAAGTTCTTGCCAACGGCCGCAGAGAACTGGGATCAAGCCCCGCGCAGCCCCTTCCAACCTCCAAATAATACCGCTGCCAAGACAGAAACCCAGGTTTCTTTTCAAATTTTGTGAAATCCAGGGCTTGAGGAGCCCTGTGCTGGTGGGCATGCAGCCGGGTATGCCGTGGCTTGGGGACCGGGGGGCTGCGGGTCAGGCATCAGCCCACCCAAGCCCACCTCACTTGCTGCCCGGTGCCGAACGGAAACACGTCCCTTCGAAAGCACAAGGCCCGCTCCCCTCCCCTCTTTGCTATCGTTTTTCCATGGAGAAAATGAACCACCACGCAACCCAGCGCAGATGAGGCTTTGGAAAGGTGGCCATTCCCAGCCCCGTGGTTCACAGCGGCAAAACGTTGGGGTTGGGTGTTTTAGCTACAGTTTTGGTCAGTCCCATTATCATCACACTGCAGAAGAACCGCCTCGGGTGGCTGTTAGGCTCAAACCAAACCTACATGTTATACGGTACGCACGTACCGGGGGAGTTGATGCAGGCTGGAAGAAGGCTCATCCCCTCCAACATCTCTCCTTGGCAGACGCACAGCCACGAAGTCTCCTCCAGCAGGAACCCGACAGCGGGGGGGCCCCAGCCTCACATCCCAAACGAGGGTACCGGGTCTCATCTCGCGTGGGGATCGATGCTGGGAGCAATAACGTTAATGGCAAAGCTCCCGTGGATGTCA
This sequence comes from Buteo buteo, assembly GCF_964188355.1. Taxonomy (NCBI): domain Eukaryota; kingdom Metazoa; phylum Chordata; class Aves; order Accipitriformes; family Accipitridae; genus Buteo; species Buteo buteo. The sequence continues at coordinate 33,359,611 of NC_134184.1, read as the reverse complement.
ATGCACAGGGTCAGGCCTCCACGGCTTCTCTAAGTGAGCGACAACCAGCAGCATCGGGCTCGGGGGAAGCAGGAGGGGCACGGCAGGCACTTGGAAAGACCGCCGAGCCTGATTCACCAAATCTGTAAAAATTAGGAGATAGGGAAAGGAGCCTTAGCGCCATTTTTCACACTTGCAAACGCCCCTCAGGTGAGGGTCTTTCCTCTGTGGAGGGGGAGGATAGAAGCTGAGCAGCCCCTGCAGCGAGGAAGCTTGCCAGTCGCTCCTAAAACATCTGCAGAAGGCGCTGACAAAGGAGCAGGAGATGGTTCAGGTCTGGGAGAGGAGGAAGTGGAAAATTAACAGCGGGTGGGATGGCTGGCGTCTGCGGAGTGCCGCGAAGCTCCTCTCCTCCCGGCTGCATCCCGGCGGGACCCACGGCAGCCCCACCAGCCGTGGGGGTGCCTTGAGTGGCTTTAGGCAGCCTTCATCCCTCTCCGCCGCTCTGGTCAGTAAATCAGGCGGCTTGCAATGACAGAGGAACCAATTTGACTGCAGCCCTGCATTGAGGCAAGCAACCTTTCACGCACCTGGCAGCTGCTTCTGATCTTGGAGCAATTGGAAAGTCGAATTTACACCCCCACGATACCAGCACAGTCTGGGCCTGGATATTGTCGCTCAGCATCGCTGCCAGTCTGGTATAGCACTGCCACACTCAGGCCTGTGTACCTTGTGACTGTCCTAAAACAACCCTTTTAAAAAAATTGCAGTATTAAGTTGCTGTCAGGAGAGATGGGGGAAAAAAATAACTTCCAATAATTTTATTAGAGCAATGTTTCCCAGGGTTTTAAACTCAATGATCACAGGGCCTTTTTGAGTAAAACACAGCTGCTGATCACATTGAGAGCAACACTGCTGAAAACGTTCATTTTCAGCTTAGAAGTGGGCTAAACTCAAAGTGTTCCTTATATTTTATTTTCCCCCTTTTGCTTTTATTTCCGCCCTTTTTGTCTTATAGCTTTGTGGGTTTATAAATCCAGCTTTATAAAATCCAGTTTTATATAACAATTTTGCATTTGCTGCCATGTTACGGCTATCATATCTTTTTTATATATGTATATAATGGAATAAACCCTGGTCTGAGGGACTGGGAGGTTTTTAGGCGCAGCTGTTGGTATGTGCCTCCAGTTCCATTTTCCCCTCGGTAAGCACTAAGCAAACATCCCCTCACCAGGGAGGCTTAGGATGAGTTCACAGTAAAGCCTTCTTATATCCAAAATGGCAATTTGCTTGAGCAATCCCATTGATTTCAGGGGGTAATCGCTAACCTGAGGAACAAGCTCACAGCATTGCCCTTAAATCCAGGCGGCTGTTTTGTTTGCACCTTCTCCCTTATCCAATGTGGCTGTAGTGTGCTGAGCATCAGGATTCATTCTATTTAAAAATCAGCTCTAAAGATAAGATTAACCCTTATCTTTGAAAACTGCCCAGCTTTGCAGAGCATCCCCTGTGCCGGGCAGCCCAGGAGCACATCCCAGCCGCTGGCGCGCACCAGTGGCAAGCGTGCGGGCAGAGTCTGGCCCTGGAACAGGCAAAACCCCTTTGCCAGCAGAAAACCCAGAGTAACCCTCCAGCGTGGCCGCCGGTCAAGTGGAGCCCAGCGGCTGCCGTGGGGCGGAGGGCAGGAAAACACGAGTGCCTCCCTGGGAACCCCCTGACGCTGGAAAGCCGTCTCGGCTGTCCGCAGGGTGAGCTGGTACAGAACGCACCGAGGGGAGAAAGAGTTTGCACCCCTGGCTCGAGCCGATCTGCACAATCGCCTCCACAATGCGAACGCTGGGGAGCGGCTGGGAGCCTCTCAGGCAAATTTAGGTGGGCAAATGCTTGCCCGTAAGGAAAACGGGGCGCTGCTTTTCCTTCCCGGCGGCGAGGCAGGCCTGGGAACGGGGCTGAGCACCGCATCGGTCTCGATCTCCCTCCCTGCCTCCCCACTTCCCCAGTGAAATCTGAAACGTGGCTATTTCTGCCACCGCTGACAAATACCGTCACCTTTCGCTCCCTCCCCTCCCTCGTGGGTGACAGGGTGCAGCGTCAAGGACCATAAATGAATCATCGCTCGGCGGCTCCTGTGGCTTTCGAGCCCAGCGGTGGGAGCGGGGCCACCCACGCCAGCCCAGCGCTGCGGGGGGACCGCAGCCCCAGGTGCAAGGAGAGGCCGTGGGGGGGTCTGCATGGCGTTGGGCTTTTGTTGGGAAGATGGGAATAAACACCAGGGGCTGCGAGGGAGAAGAGAGGGAAGCTGGCTCTGAAACATCCCCAGAGCAGCTGGCCGCGCCGCCTCTGCTCCTCGCCGCGGCCGCAGCAGCCGGGAGCTGGCAGCCCAGGGGAACCGCCGCTGGACCGGCGGTGCCCAGGGCAGGGCAGACCCAGGAGAGGCTGGGCAACACAGGGGCACGGAGAAGCCCAGCCTGGCTGGGGAAGCTTCGTCCCGCACGGGGACGGACCTAAGCTTGGGTCAGCATCTCCACCATCACTGCCCACTGCCAGCGCTTCAGAGAATCTTCTTCCGTGGAAAAACGCCTCTGTTGCTGACATCCACCTGAACTCGCCTCCACAGGCATTAAGAAGTTTCTCTGACAGGCAGGGACTGCTATGCAAAAGAGCTAAAAGGTGAAGGGGAACTCTCCTGGGTTGGACGCTATGTCCTGGTTTCTTTGCAGGGTCACAGCTCGTTGCTCAACGTTGCAAGACCACTTTTTGTATGTAAAGAAACAAAGCAAGCTTTGGATACCACATGCCAGCAGTTAAGCTTCTCCAGGACATTACTTGACCCATTCGCCCTCAGATCCTTCCTGCCACCCAGGCTGGCCCTTCTAGTTTTGATTCAGGCTTCCAGCTTTTCTTTGAGTAAAAAATAGAGCGCTTTATTGCACAAGTGCAATATCGCATATTACACATATGCAACTCGTCCCCGAGGGGGCAAAGGCACCTTGATATGAGCAGAGCGTTGCCCTTTTGTGCCAGGAGCTCTGCTCCCATTTCGGGGTGTCACTCACACCCCTCCCTGGACGCCAGCGCTCGCCATGTCACTCCTCCAGGGCGACACATTCCAGAGCACAATCAAACCTATTGTGCAGCTCTGAAACAGTTTTTGCTTTAATCAGCCGGGGGAACAGCGCAAAGATTTTATATCTGATCCAATAAATCTACACTGACATCTTGTGGAGATCATGAGACCAGAATGCCGCAGCCACTCGGCAGGGTGGGATTTACGCCCTCCCCGTGTCCTGCTCGACACCCTCGCAGCGGCAGCCGGACCTCCCAAAGCACCCGCAGGGGTGTCCGCGGTGAAAACCAGGCCCTGCAATCCCAGAAGTCATCGTTCTCTGTCCACAAACATCATTTTGCTAAGCAATCCTCACAAACCCCACTAAAATGAGACTATTTACTTTTAAATCCTCACTGAAAGTAATACCATGCCCCCTCTTGCATAAATGCTGCGATGCTTCAGGCTTCCCATCAAAGCACAAGCTTCTGATGAGGAGCTATTTTCATGCTGGAATTTTATTATCTCTGTAAGCACTGGAAGAAAATGGACCCGTGTACCACTCCAGCACTCCTTTAATGCTCCTCTTCATCTAAAAATACATGGCTTAAGCAAAAACTGCCTGCAGTTTGGGAACATGCACAAGATTTTCCTCCCCATTCACACTATTCATTTCAGCTCCTCTGCCGGGTCCAAAGGATTAATTTAAGCCACTACCATCTTTCTTCCAGCACTTGGGTAAGTGTTCAAGGAGTACAAACCCGTTAGGCACAGGCCACATCAACGCCGCGGCATAATTGCTTGGTAGGGGTTAACACCAAGAGCTGAAATCCCAGCACAGATAATCTTGCAGCCAAACCATACAATCATTCCTCCAGCTGCTTCCTAACACCACGCTGAGGAGCAAACACTCAGGCTTGCTCCATAGCGGGGGGAAAAAGTGCTTCATCAAGTCTGATTGCTAGCAAACCATTCATATCAAATGGGTCTGAGAAGACCAGAGACAAAGTCTGGGCTGGTGTACAACCCAAGGGGCTGGCATTATTCACGCCTCACTGAGACCCCCTGCATTAACACAATAAATTATTCAACCCTTCATAAGGTATTCACCCTACTCACTCCTAGCCTTCCCTTTGGGCAGGGGACCATCCCGGAGATGTTTGGGGTTTTTTCAGCCAAATTTCTGACCTGTCTGTTTTGGGGGAGACACAGAGCTGGGTTCAAACCAGGTTGTAAGCGAGTGCTTTGGATTTAACTTAACTTTGATAATCAGTTCGACCACTGGCAGGGCAGGGCAAGAAGGGCCCTTGGGAAGCAGAAATAAAGAAGTTAAAGGGACAGAGACAGGCAGGTAATAAGTGTTATGCCTTGAACTTCTCCATTACACCTTTACAAACCGTATGGGCCCCTTCATTCCCCACTTTCTTCCCTCGCTCTGCCAACCCAGAGTCGCTGCCCTCTGCCAGGTCTTCTGCCCACACCAGTGCCTCTGTCTCCTCCGAGATGGCCAGAGACTCTCTGGTAGCACCAGATGGGTGGAAAACGGAGACTATCCGAGTGTGATGGAAAGGGGGGGAAAGGAGCTTGGACTTCTTCACAGTGTAGCAGCCAACCTGGGGAAGCCACGACCATCATTTACAGTGCTATCAACAGCTGCCACCATTGCCAACAGCGAGTCCCTATGCCTTTGCATGCGACTTTGCAGTAGCTCAGCCATCTCCACTCAACAAGACATTCTCCTTCTGCTACATACCCCTTGTAGCCCCCCCCAGAGGAAAAACCATCATCTAAAAATCGCACAGGGACAATGTTCCCCACAATTACGGCTCCAGGTCAGTCTGCTCCATCTTCTTGCTCTCCTCAGGGCAGCATCAAGTGCCCCAGCCCCCCCAAAGCCAGACAACTTTCCAAGGTGGGTGCCATGGAAGTGTAGCATTAGCAGCACGTTAACAAGACCTCAGCCTCATGCATAAATAAGGAAATGTAAGACTGCAGAACATAAACACTATTTTGCCTTGGACAGATCCTAATGCTGAGTCCATTAAGTTACACATAATGCCACCTAACCAGTTACAAAAGGGGGAAAACTAACCATCTTAAGAAAAGCCCAAACAACTCCAGTGTAGGAATCGCTAGCTGCAGCACTGGCTCCACTCTGAACAACAGCAGACAGCTTTTATCCTTTGGGCTGCAAAGAGAAGGGGTGATTTTTATGTTTCTAAGTGACTAATCTGTAAGCAATGCTTTAAATTCCTGCAAGCCTACTCCTTTGGGACTACCAAGAAGTGTACACCCCAAAAAACCCACACACATAAAAGCACAGCTACTTGGGCTCTCTTAATGTGCCTTGAGCAGTCCCAGTAAGCATCTGCACGTATGTGCAGCTAGGTCTGATTATTCAAATCCTGTTGCCTAGTATTAACTCTCAAATCTATATTTAAGCACCTAAGTAGGAATTACTACAGCTTTCCAAAGATCCTAAGCACCAAGAGCTCTTGTTAAGAGCTTGTCGAAGTACTGACCTCCTAGTGAATCTGTTTAAATGATAACATTCACCTCGCTCACAGTGCTGTGAAACTCAGTACTTTCATACACAGCTAATGCTTCTGAACCTCTCAGAGTTAAGACCCAAGCTTGTCAGTGTCCTGTCTTTCATATCAAAATACAGGTTAGATGCAAATACATGGAGGAGCTATTTCTAAAAGCCCACAGTGAATTCAAAGTCTGTACCTTGTTTTAAAAAAGGCTTGAAATACAGCAGAACGCAGGTTGTGCATCACAGTTTGGCAGAAATTTGGGAAGAACGATATTTTTGAAGTAAAACGTATCTGGGCATTGAACAGAAAATCAAAACTATCCTAGTACTAAATGGAGATACATTGATGTAATTCTCTCTCTCTCTCCATTCCAAAGCCAAGAAGCCTCTGAAAATTTCTGCAGAATTTGAACCTTGCTGTTCTCACAGCTAGAAAGTCAAAAAGCTGCTTTTCCTTTCCACAGCCCAAGCCTGGCCCTTTGCCAGACAGGCAAACTCACATCCTGCAGATGATCAGAACACAGCAACAATATTTCAACTCACAGAAAAAGGCCAACTCTTTATTTTTAATTTGCTTTCTTGTAATTCTGATTTAAAAATCAGTTTGCATATGAAGCCAGTGTTTTACCTTCATTCCGTAACTTCCTCCTTCCTGCCTGAGTTCCAAGGAAATGTGAGAAAGACAGGAGCATATTTATAGGGCCAATAGCTGCTAAGTGGTTGGAGAGAACAAGGAAGAACACGATATGTGAGGCTGGAAATGCTCTGGAAAGTTAAGCAACGAGGCGTTAATGCAGGATTCTGAATGACCAAGTGAGTAATTCTGGATGAAAATTTAACAAAAGATAACTGAAGTAAAATACACTGCAGCTGCTTAATAGATATGAAGGACCATACACATTTAATTAGAACAAAGGATGATCTAGAAAATATGAAGTTACTTCACCAACATAGAGGACTAGACAGAAAACAGCAGTGGCATCATGCGACAGCAATCTGTAGGCAACAATTCTCCTTGCGGCAAGGTCAAGTCCTCTTTCTAGCCCTGCAGAGGAGATAAGGCCTCGGCTCCAAACATGGTAGTAATGGTAAAACTGCTTGCTCTAATGAAACAGAACTTCATGGATTATTTGACAACCAGACCCATTTTTAAAAAACAAATACTGACGGGAAGTTGGTCAAAAGCTTCAGGATGGACATATCGATGGTAGGAGAGACTTCCTGTATTATTTTATACAACTGACCAGTATTATGCTGTGCATACATCTCAGGAATACAATAGCCTTTCATTGAGCAGATGAACTAACAAGCATTCAATCCAAATGACTTGGTCACTACCAAAAATTTTTAAATCAACCACTAAAGATAATTAGTGAAAGGAGAATAGAAAGGATTAATACCATGCAAATACCAGTGTATTTAATGAAATAGCAAGATGAACTGTTGCTATCTCAGTAACAGCTTTTCAAAATTAGAGCTGTATCAGGAATTTTTAAAAATGAAAGCATTGCAAGTTTTCCAGAACAGGAAAGATGATCAAACCTGTCAAGATACACACCAAGTGTGAAGGGTCTAGGAAGTGGAATTAGACCTAATATTATGTATGGTCAAAAGATTAGTTTCAAATTTTAAAGACAACAATTTTGATAAACTAAATTTTAAATGCATATTCTACAAAAGCTGTACTTTGCAGTTCCTTCTTTTGTTGTCAAAAATTATCTTACATATACATGGACTTACACACCTGAGGTACAGCCTTTCAGTTTATTATTTAAAATACAACCTTCAGGTCACATGATTACTATGCACTGACAGTATTTCCATTATAAGAAATCATCAATTTTGACTTAATGATTCTTCGTTTCAAGGTTAAGCACTTTCCCAAGTCTCAAATCTCTTGAAGAAATTCCTTCTTTTCCTCAAAATACTTCTGAAACCACTCAATATGTTCAATCTTCTGTTTAACACTGAGGTATGGGTTTTTCGAAAGCCCGCAGATGACTAGTTCCATGAAGTGGCGAATAGGTCCTTGCTTGGGAAAGTCTTCGAGGTGTTTCTCCAGAAAGATATGTTCATGAAATTCAGCATCATCCTCCATCCCTAACAGATAGGACAAAAAAATGACAAAGTTATCATAGCATAACAGCAAATGTAACAAAGTAAAAAGATATAGTTTGCAAATAATCTTAAATTAGTAAAATTAATGGTTCTGTGCCTTTTAATTCTTTTGCACAGTTAAGCCAACCACACAGAAGTGGAAGAAACTGCAGAATTTCAAGAGATTAATTTCTCCCTCCACACAAAAAATGTCAGCATATATCATCATACCATATCACCTCCATTTTGTGCTCTCATTTATAAGAATATCTAATATTCAAATCAACTTTCTAGCTGGTAATCTCACTGAAAGCTGATGCCAGGCTGGGAGTGGTGGAAATAATTTAAAAAAAATAAATCAATCTTCTTGCTAAAAACCTGTTTGTTCAACACATGAAAATTTTGATTCATCATGGGTACCACCTTTTAGACTGGGGACACTTTCTTAATAAATTCTATAAGAAAACACTGATTGCCTAAATTCTGCAGAGGATTAAAGAATACAAGCTAGTCTTGAACAAATGATGCACCCTCATAAAGTACCTAATATTGAACAGCTAACACACACTTGCATGTTCATTCCAAGTCATGGTTTTAACACCCTATTGCTATCAAATGGACACAGATTTCTAACACTTTCTGAATCTGTGAGTGTATGCCAATGTAAAAATTTTGTGTATCTCACCAGCTGCTACTCCTAAGTAGTAACCAGTGCAAAAGATGGCACATTCAAAAGCATCCAGAGGAACACAGGACAAGGGATTATTGTAGATCTCTAATCAAGCACAGCTCAGATCCTATGGTAAATTTTTGTTCTCTGTCCTGTGGATTTCCTTTGCTGTTGTTCATACTATGATGCTAGCATACACAAGGCAAAGACTTAGAACACAAATTCCAACATAACAGAAAAAAGGCTGCTTTCACAGTTCCCAATTCTGAGATTAAAAACTGGGATTTGCAACTGAAAGATTTTTCTTCAGTTAGGGATACATGAAAATTTTTATTTGATCCCAATTTGCTATTGATTTGTAAATGACATTTGCACCTTTAAATAAAAATCTGTTATTAGAAAAAAAATATTTCATATGAACATTTCCAGATGACAAAAACGGGAAGTCTACACCACAGACGTTAAGTGTACATGTTTTTCTATACTACCTAGGATATGATATATTATTTGACAACATTAAATCAGGAGTATTAAAATTGAGGTAATTAAGCCATGTCAGTCCTAGGCTTCCTCCTGTGTTCTACAGTTTCAGAAGAAATGATTCACATCTCTGGGATGGAGAAGTCTCTCAGTTTATATTTGTTAAGTTTGCATTCTTTCTTTCCTGTTTTAAACTTTAGGTACTGCAATATCTGAAGGAGCTGGGAAATACCTCTGTTTTCCCACAGATTTTTCCCAGAAATATGTGAGTGTATCAATACCAGCTACATGCCACATTTATCTCCCTTGTCCTTGAAAAGGAAAGCATGTTTCCTTCTTCAGAAGCTCTCTTCTTTTTCCTTTATGTTAAAAGGAAAAAAAAAAAAAAAAAAAAAGTATGTCAGCTTTAAAAGGTGTATTTCTGCTGTGCTTGGAAACCTATGTCCACCTACAGAAGCACAGAGATGACCCTTTTACCATGCCACCCACACTGACTTTCCCCCACCAAGGGAAGGTGGAATCTCACTGCACCTGGATGCTGCTGGTTGCTTTCACAAGCTAACATTCTTTCCAGAATTCCATGCTTTCACTGGTCACAAAAATTCAAGAGAACTAAACCAACAAACCCACTACTGAAAGAGTCTGAGTAACGCTGACAGTAAAAATCAGCCTTCTGGATGCTCTTCTTTTGGGGACGGACCCAGGGTATCAGGAGAGATTCCGTCTAATTAATAGTTTCACCAATTTTCATCTCTTACCCAAAATAAATTAAACCATTTTTAGTCTCACAAAAATGCAGGTCAGAAGGAAATATTACATCATGTACTTTGATATCCCATTTGTCAAAGACATGATACATGGTTTGGGGATGAAGTGGCAAGTCCAAACATTTCGGTTAGACCACATATTTCAGTCCTCAAAAAAGTAAGGTGTGCATCACAAAAAGAGACCACAATTGCCCAAAGCATCAGAGGCTGAGACCTCTGGTGGGAACTGATTAGATGAGATATGTTCGCAGGACTCCCTCCACCCCCAGCAAGCCGTAACTCCTGCTGCATGGGAAGAACAAGCCTGTCCCTCAGCCTCTCTTGCACAGTCCTCAGAAACCTAATTTGGAAGACATGCACTGAGGGAGTCTAAAGCAGAGGATTATCTTTAACAACCTCAAAGCAAGAAGTCACCCACTCTTAATATCCTATTTCCAATTCCCTACGTACTACAAAACAGAAAGTCTGGGGAATTTCTCTAGCTAAAACACTAACCCTTCCAAGACATGATCAACCTTGCCTTAAAGATGACATCTCAAATGCAGATATCCATCCTTATAGGGAGTGTTGCTGACATGCTATGAAGATGACCAAGTATCCTGATCTAGTGAAAGATGTCCCTGCCCATGGCAGGGGCTTTGGACTAGATGATCTTTAAAGGTCCCTTCCAACACAAACAATTCTATGATTCTAGGATTTTTAGAATGAGATAAATCATGCTCTGACAGTAGATCACTAGAATAGACCCAGAATTAGTAAAGCAAGCCCCCCTAAAATGCTTGTGTAATATTTGCCACCTCACTTGGCAAACTGATCCAATGCTTCTCTGCTGGAACAGCATCTCAGCAAACCAGCCAGAACAGGACTTGGTGAACTTTTGCCTACAGAAGCCATCAGGGGCAACTGAGGCATTAATTTCCCAAGACTTCCATTAAGCCTATCATTTCTGCCATAAGAATCTCTGGCCCACCAGAAGCATTTGCTCCTCAGAATGAGGTGCTAAAGCAAAGTAGCACCAATAATCTGCACTGTCCTTTTTAACAAATGCACTCAGGATCTGAGTCATCAAGGCACAAATGCACAGAAATAATTTTTAAAAGGGGCAGAAATCAACATTTTTCCCAACTTTTTGCCATAGCAAGTCACAGAGCAGAACTAAAGCTACTAGAAGCAGAAGAGGCAAGCAGAAAGGAGGAGGAGTGAGAACAATGTTACGCAAGCTATACTAATGGTTTGCTAATCTGGTAAAAATTAATCAGAGGTCAGAGAGATGGAGAGAAAAAAAGGTAGTTTTCTGACTAACAGTGATTTCAACCGCATCAGATAAGGGAAAGGACATGCAGGCAGGAGCAGACAACAGGGGAGCAGCAGGGCGGGGAAAGACTGCTACTGGTCACTGCAGCAAGCCAGTACGCCTAGCCACATCTTCAGGTGTTCGTACCAACGCCAGAGAAGTTTTTAAAATCATGACCTTGCCCTGATGCCTCAAAGCGCAGCACAGTGCCTTGGTAAAGCACCCCAACGAGAACACCGGAGATGCTCGGGAGCCAAGAAAAACAGTTATAAGCTGTCTTCTTTCTTTTTTACATTTCATTTAAAGCTTTAAAGGCTTTCAGAATGCTAAAAGTTGAGTATATGTGCTTCCTTGATAGAAAATTTGATTACACTTGTGTTTTTAAAGCCATGTGCTTGTGGCATAAAAGAAAAATCTTGATATAGAACGAGCTGAGGTAACGTCCTCCTATTGAGGGAGATGACTGTTACAAAACTGCAAAATTAACAGCAGGAAGGGGCATCTTTCTTTTGCAGAGCCACTGAAATTACAGTATGTTGATATAATTGGAGTGAGGTTCTCAAGCTTTTAACTGTGCTTTGGCGTACCTGATCTGATTAACAGCCTGTGGCTGGCAGTTTGATAGGACAGAATTTACTGACTTGATTATTTCAACCTGAGAGGTGATAGATTTTGCAACACTCCACTGGAATTTTCCACATGACTAGTCTTTGTGGACAAATCAATAAAGATTCTTGTTCAAGTATATGTAAAGACTCTTTGTCCGTTCACCACCCCATCCCAGACAGCACGGTTCCGGCCGCATTGCTGCAACAGAAAAACCATTGGCCGCTAAAGACGCCTGGTCCACTTACGGCCCCAGACAGCAGGGTTCCAGCCACATTACAACAACAGAAAAACCATTGGCCACAGTGGTTTTAAGCTTGCAAAAACATGACTAGAGTATACTCGGATTTCTACATGATGGAACAGATCAATTCTGGGAGCAGTGATTAAATTCTGTGAAGAAACTGCCAAAATAGGATAAGAATAAACATTAAGAAACAATGAACCACATTATGCAATTTGCAACACAGTATAGGACAGATTTTCAAAGACTCCCAGCTTCAGATACTAACCTGTTTTGCTTTCAGTGACTGAATCATTCTAAAGTAGTTCTGTTTGATGTCTTTAAAGTTTTTCAAAAAAACCCAAAAAACCAAAAAAACCCAACCCACAGCCAACCTCTCCCTGAAGTTATGAAGTCCCCTTTCCTAAAGCATACACTTGCTTTGTGTAGTTGTTCTTCCCTTCCTTAACATTCGCTCTCTCTCTGCTGGCTTAACTTCACACAGAGGTTTTCTTTTTTTTTTTTTTTTTTTTTTTTTACTTTAAATGGTAATAAAAGTAAATACCATGCATAAAGATGTCTAGTTAAGATAGATGCCCAGAGTGAGTGAATATTGTGACTGTTTATTCTTATGAAACAGATAGAACAAAGGGAGCAAACAACTGTTTAACACTCGGCCGGCGCAGATATGGAACTAGCAGATAGCTGACTGCGATCTGGCTAGCCACTTTGTCTGAGAGCCACAGCAAAGAACAGAATCAGCGTTATAACACACACGTAGCAGTTTTAAGATCCCCCATCCTCTGCTAGAAGCTTCTTTAAAGAAGCTGCATAGTAAAAGGTATTATGTAATAGACTTGAATGGCCTTTTGGTGTTGAAAGCATCAGGGCTGAGAGAGAGAGAGAGGGAGGGAGGGAGGGAGGGAGTTCTCCCCTTTTTGGCAGCAGCCAGTCCTCAGATCAGCCAAACCACCTGCAGGACTTCACCTGAAGAGTGCCAGAATGAGTTCATCTGAAGCATCTCTGATTTGGGACAGTTGGAAAGTTGTATTTGTTTACTATCAAATGCATGACTCATAGCTGAAACACTGTGTTAAAACAGTCAAAGGTCATAACATGCTCTAATTCTCAAAAAAGATAAATATAGACAGATAATAAATGTTAACAGTGCACGTACCAGCTTCATTGTCAATTGGGAACTCCCACAGTATTCCTTCTTTTGTCCACTGGATCATCTCTTCAAAACCGTTTCGAGGAGGTTGTGCAGTTATTGCTGCAATCTCCTTTGCAAATTCCAGATCCCAAATTGTTGGTGAAGATACTAAAAAAGAAATTTTGTAAAGATCTGTCAGCATCCCAAAGACTTCTCACTAGCTAAACCAAAGTCCTTTAACATTAACCTTTACAGAGACTAATACTTTCAGCTGTGCAAATTTTTCTACCTTAGATGCCAGCATCACCTTTCTCAAATGAGAAATCTCTGTCAAAATGGAAGTCCATTAAATTCTCAAATGTCTGGTGAAAACGTATTCTGAACTCCTAGGGGACAATTTATTTTTAAGCCTTTCACACAGAGCAGGTATTTCATTTTTCCACAATCTTTTTTTCCTTTTTGTCTTTCACAAATTGTACATATGACAAACTCGGAACTTCACTGATGCACTCTGCTAAAGGAATCTTGCCTACTACAGGAGTTTTCAGGTACTTCACAACTATACTCTCCTTCAGGGAGACAACTCAATCTACAAATGATGGCAACTCCTTCCTCAACACTCATAAGCGTCCCAGTTTTTTGTCTCTTGGGCTTGAAAAATCCTGATTTCCTATTCTTCTCCCAAAGTCAAACAGTGCCTTTAGGGATGCATCTTCCCTAATACATGTAATTATTACTTTTATTTTTTTAATCAAAGTGTACTCAGATGGCAGCAGAGTTATTCTTAAGGAGTTCCTGCCCCTCCACCCAGGAGAACTGGTCATGAGCCCAGACTGAACCGCATCGCTGAAGTGAAGGGAACAAGCTGTTACCACAGGACAGGGAGGAACCGCTGGGAGTGCCTTGGGCTGCTGTCTCATGAGCTGGCCCGAGTCGTGCTCCCCTTTGTTTTCTTGTCTCCCTCTGTTATCAATTCACCCTAAGCTCCTTGGAACAGAGACCTTGATGGGAATTCAAAGGATCCATTTGAAGTGGATCCTGGCCAATCAGCTATTATTTTACTACTCCTAAGTTTAAGTATTTGAAACTAAGATGTAATTTCATCTTTGGCTCAGTGGCTTAAAATTCAACTAGATTTAAAAAAAAATATCTCCCCCCTCCTTTAAGAAAAAACAAGATGAGAGGGAAAACAGTATTTTTATGTACTGAAAAGTGTTTTCATTTTTTGTGTTAAATCAGAAAATACTTTTTCAGATTATTTCTTACTTAGCAGGGAAATTTCCAGAACTATTATTCCCTAGCTGCCTACTTTGATTTGAGGGCTGGAGGCAGGAATAAAATACAGATAAAAGACAACATGAGAAACCATACCAGAATGAAAATACGGTCCACAGCTTAAAGAATACCTTCTAATAACGCACTACTAATAAATCTTCTAACAGAAGAGAGCAGAAACTCATTATTTCAAGCTTGCAGTAAAGGTGACAAACATTGTATTTTCACCTCTGTGAAACAGAAAATAATACGGGTATTTTATGTTAACAGCTACTGCTATTTTATATTAAAAGTTATGAATAATTTTTTCAGGATGCCGATTTACTTTACAGTTAACATTCAGGTTTTCAAAATAAATATTCAATACATAACACAGAACTTGCTTTTCTGTCCTGTATAAACAATATTTTAACTCATAATCTCCACTAATATGAGCCAAGAAAGTGAAAGCAAATGAATCAAGGTATCAAGTATCACCACACTGGTATTTCCTGAGATTAACACAAAAAAATTTTTTGTCATCAGGCTTAGCCAGTAAGCCAAGTAATAAGCTTCCTGGCTTAGAATATACTGTAGATTTCCTCAAGGCTACCTGGAATCAAACAAGGAAACACCACATAAAAAGCTGAAAGAAGCTTACTTCTTAATATCTACTTACAAATCCAATAAAATCCACCTGCTCTCTTACACAGTTTGTGCACATTCCAATTTTGTGTTTAAAAAAAAAAAGCGCCTATCTCAACTTTTTATCTCAGGTGACTACTATGTGCCATTGCGTCTGTACTGTGTGCATGCAAAAAAGAAAGGTTAAATTCTCACCATTTTACAGGAGTAAATTTGATTCAGCTCAAATGCCAGTTACCTGATCATATTTGTCAAGATAACTAAAAACAAACGCTGCATCATTCATTATGTTTTTATATGTAAAATGGAGCAATTTTAAGGAAATTAGCAGTCTTAAAAAACAGCAAATTGAATTCCATTCTAATAAGCAACTTTCATAGTCCGCCACAGAGGTGGCTGCATTCAGAAAGCTCACAGCTGCTTGAAAATATGCAAATACTACTGACATTTCACTAAAGACATTAAGTAAACAAATTAATTTCTCCCTGCAGTTTCAAGTGTTAAAAAAGGAGAAAACTACTCAGCTAGAATCTGGCAAAAACTAACAGTCCTACTCTCAAAACGGAAACAAATATGTATCATTCTCTAAGATATCAGAGAAGAATACCATTTCTTCCGCAGCTGCTGGCTTTATATATAGTTCTAAGTCACCACACTGGAATAAAATCTTTTTTCCAAAGGGCCTCAGAATAGCTTAGGGAAATCGGCGTATTAAAGATCAGTGCTAACAAGGCACAGTTTCATTGTTCAGAAAGAAAAGGGAGGGAGGGAGTTCTTTACATGACTTGCCCATGTTCACACAGTCTTAGCCAAAACTCAGCCTGCAGTAAAGCTAAGTTTTCATGCGTGAAAGCTCTCCCCCTCATATGTGGCATTACGACTGTTCCTGCAGAGCTGTGCCATTCAGTGAATATGAAGGTGGGTCACACCTGTTTTGCCATTGGTTTTTGTTTTTATCTTACATGAGTCTTGGCATGTGTATTTGGTGAATAAGGAACTGACTGGATGGTCACATCCAGAGAGTACCGTTCAACAGCTCAATGTCTGGCTGGAGATCAGTGACAAGTGGTGTCCCTCAGGGGTCCGTACTGGGACCAGTACTGTTTAGTATCTTCATCAATGACACAGACAGTGGGATCAAGTGCACCCTCAACAAATTTGCAGATGACACCAAGCTGAATGGTGCGGCTGACACGCCTGAGGGACAGGATGCCATTCAGAGGGACCCAGACAAGCTTGAGAAGTGGGTCCATGAGGTTCAACAAGGCCAAGTGCAAGGTCCTGCATCTGGGTCGGGGCAACCCCCAGTATCAATACCGGCTGGGGGATGAAGGGGTGGAGAGCAGCCCTGCTGAGAAGGACTTGGGGGTACCGGAGGATGAAAAGCCGGGTGCGAGCTGGCAACGTGCGCTCACAGCCCAGAAAGCCGACCGTGTCCTGGGCTGCATCCCCAGCAGCGTGGGCAGCAGGTCGAGGGAGGGGATTCTGCCCCTCTGCTCCCATCGGGTGAGAGCCCACCTGCGGTCCTGTGTCCAGCTCTGGGGTCCTCAGCATGGGACAGACATGGACCTGTTGGAGCGGGTCCGGAGGAGGGACACAAAAACAATCAGAGGGCTGGAACACCTCTCCTGTGAGGAAAGGCTGAGAGAGTTGGGGTTGTTCAGCCTGGAGAAGAGAAGGCTCCAGGGAGACCTTACTGCAGCCTTTCAGTACTTAAAGGGGGCTTATAAGAAATGAGCACAGACTTTTTAGTAGGGCCTGTTGCAATAGGACAAGGGGTAACAGTCTTAAACTGAAAGAGGGTAGATATACATTAGATATAAGGAAGAAATTCTTCACTGTGAGGGTGGTGAGGCACTGGCACAGGCTGCCCAGAGAGGCTGTGGCTGCCCCATCCCTGGCAGTGTTCAAGGCCAGGTTGGATGGGGCTCTGAGCAACCTGGTCTAGTGGAAGGTGTCCCTGCCTGTGGCAGGGGGGTTGGAACCACATGATCTTTAAGGTCCCTTCCAACCCGAACCATTCTGTGATTCTAAACATATATGAAGAGCTTCACAGTAGGTAAACAAGGCGTTGTTTGTCAGCCACTTACAGGATCTTTCAAGCTACATATACAACACCAAACAAGAGAAGGCTGAAAAGCAATCAAATGTGTGGTCTTGGTTTTTTTCCTACCCTGCTTATGCTTAGCCACCTGCAGAGCATGCTGGTTTCCCTGGGATCACAGCCTTGTGTTCCTTTGCCATAAAATGAATGCAGCAAGTTTGCAGCTTGACCACATCAGCTACTGGAGCCCACATACCCATTCCCCAGGCTGGTCTTACACTCACAGAAGAAAGACTGGCCTTAATGACAAAAAGCCAGTTTTACCCTTCAAGTTCGGTAACAGAATGTCCTGATTAGTACAGAAAACATTAATCTCTTACACTGCATTTAAGTTTTGCTTACTAAAAATCAGACTTACATTAAAGTATTCTTTTTTTTTTTTTAGGTCTGAAAGCAGGAAGTTAACAGGTCATAAGTCTCCTTCAGAACAGTGAATCTCTTGATATTCTAAAAATTCAGAACTTGGCTTCACTGGGTTTTTCATTATTGAATTTCCACCAACCTGTTTTCAGTGCATTTTCTGTTTCTGGAGAAGCCTTAGTGAATATATTAAGCCTCCCTCCTACTTTGAGACTTCTATAAACAAAAAAGAAAAACGATATTTAGCATTTCACAACACTTCACAACCTTGCCAGATAACAAATTTAAAAGCACAAAATATTCTCATGAACTAACAGATCTCTGGAGAACAAGAAAAAAAAAAGAGAAAAAAAAAAAAAAGAGATAGTGACTCTTACTAAATCCCCAGGCTTTTAACCAGAGAAAGCGTTTATGACTTTTTTTATTCATCTGTAACAGCTTCCCAAAACATTTCCGTGTGAGAGAATGAGCATAAATCAAACATTATATTTGCAGTCATTTTTTACTGGAATATTTAGGAATCCGAACAAAGCTAAACAGTATCAAACCACAGTACTCAAGCAATTTTACAAAGTTGCAACTAAAAAGCAAACCTGGTGATTTGGGTTTTTTCCCCTGTAAAAAATATTGCATAATTCAGGAAGAGAAAAGGCAACAGCTAAATCAAACAATTCCTGTTTTATGACATAAATAGCCTTTTTGGAAGATTACACAGCCACCTTCTCTGCCATATGGCAAACACTCAAAAGTATATCTGTATAATATATCTTAAATAGCATCACCCTGATTGTCTCTCTTCTGAATATAAAAATATTTCACTCTGACCATCTATTTTTAATCATATTTATCTTTAGCATAAGCCTATACTAAAAAAAAAATTTAAAAAATCCAAGGGTCCAACAAGTACTCAAATTTTCTTAAAAATGGAAACAAAGAAAAGCCAATGCCCTTACTGTAGAACACACTGAACTTTAGAACAAATGATTCTCTTAATCATACAATCTTCCAGGTTTCCACTGAAATTCGAACAGTTCTTACTTTATGTTACTCCATATTCACTGTTACCCTGGCAATACTTGCCCTTCCTGACCTTAAAATTTCACCTCTCTGCATTTACTGCAGATTTCTGATGGCCACAACTACTTCTGCAAACCTGCTCTTGTCATATTATATTTTACTGATGTAACTACCCTGCATCTATTTCAGCACAGAGCAATCTAATTACAAAGCCTTAAAAGAATGTTGATTTAGAATTATATTTTCCTATCTGTGTGCAACTCCCAATAACATTGGCCAAAGATACAAGCATGACTTGGAAGAACTTTTATTTTAAAATGACTAGTTCAAATTACTATAAGGCAACATCACTCGTTTCGTAGAAATCTACTAACTCGATTTAAACTTAGATATTCTTCCTAACCCATTCTTTTTATATTATCAGTAGATAAGTACACCTGTTAGGTTTTCAGGGATGCAGGAGAAAACTTAGGACTGAAACTGGAGACAGTTTGCTCATTACAAGGATTTTAAACACTATTTTAAGATACTGTTCCTGAAGTTATATACCAAGTCCAGTTTTATCACACAAAGAGGGCAAGACCGCTTCTCAGACATCATCAATTTAATAAATGTTCTCAAACATAAGTGAAATTCACTTTACTTTGCAGTATGTTAATAAATGAAAAGTTTAGCAAAGATATAAAATAATATACACTGTATGAGAACGTAATAGCTCAGGTTTTCAGTTTATACTTCTAGATCATATTATTTCTGTTCTTTCAAACTTCAAAAAACTTTTAATCCAACACCTTAAAAAAAGTATGTCTCACGGTCAGTTAAGAATCATACTGTAATAACAAAATTACTTTCATGTGACTACCAACTCTGATACTTATCCCCAGATTAAAAACATCTATAGAGCTATTCAGCAGCTGATAATGAAGTCAGTTCCCTCGCTCCTCAAACCAGCAGCTTATAGCTGAATGAAAACCCCAGGACTGAAGCATCTAAGTCGGGAGGGCTTGGTCAAGAACCTTGTTCCAATTCTCCCCTTCAACTTCCATTACAAGAAGCCACTCTTGCACTTTCTACAAGTTTTGCATCAGGAAAAGAAAACACTGCCTGCTGGCCTTAAAACATTGAAGAGGCCCAAGAGATACTTCCCTAACACACCGTAACAGTTCAGTATTTCAAGAACAAGGAAGTTACTCAGAAACATTTCAGCAAGCAGGTTAAGTTCTTCTAATGACTGGCTATAAGCCACTTCTCTGAGGTTTTTGAGCCATGTAGATAATGCAATACATATATATATGTGTCCCAATTTGTTCCTTATGGGAAGACACAATTCTCTGTCTACGACATACCGAAATAGATGTCTCGGCCAATGAGGGGAGAATATTGTACATCTACTCACCCATAATTTTATGCCTTTTTTTTTTTTCTCAGTTATCCAAACTCTGCCTTCAGCATTATCTATCTAAACACAAATGACTCCCTCAACTTCCAGCCCCTAACCCCAAGAAAAAGGGATTAATTTGCAGAATAAATTAATGATTAGAGAAGTTAATCTTACTAAAACCAGAACTACTAGAGAAAGAATATACTGAGAAGGAATGCAACGATGAGCTGCCATGGGAAAATCGAAAGACTGCAGGCAAGCAAGCATAGCTTACAGGAGTAAAACAAAAACTCATGAAGAAACAGACTGGCCACATAAACCAGCAGCAGGATAAATTTAAGGAGTACCCTGAAATCATCACGTAAATTATAAAGTTCATTTCATAAACAATTATAAAGTCACAGACGATAGAGAAATCAATTACAGAATGACTTATCAGTTGCAACAAGGTGGTAAAAATAAAAAAACAACTTTAAAATCTCTTTAAGACCCCAACAGAATGGATGAAACTTTTCTAAACATAGAATATTTATCAAAGTTTTCTATTAGATCAAAGTAAGCCTTCAAAGCCTCCATTTCCCAGAAAGTTAAGAAAGTGATATAAAATTGTGTTATGCATAAACAAAAATAATTTAAACTAGTTAAAACAAACACAATTACATTTCAGCACCAACTATTTTTAGTTACCTTTTTAATATTAAAAAAGTGCATGTTATTTGATTAGCTGGGTAACATTAACTAGTGTGTTCTCACAGAAGTTTATTTCAATGCTAATTGTACTTTTCTTGAAAAATACTCAAGTAATTTCTTTAAGCTCTGAAGTATCACGGTAACATGAACATGTACAACTAAATCTAAAATATTATCCATTAGTAATTGACTGCACACTTCTTCTATTGGAAGGAAACACAACAAAAATACCTTCTGGAGTCAAAAGACTGAGGTGACAATCTTCCAGGCTTGAGTTTTTGACCATCCTCATCCAAATCCAAGAAAATGCGATTGGATATCCTCACACCTCTCTGAGCTGGGGACTGCCTTTTAACTGCCATTTCTGAAATGACGTTGCTGAAATTAAAAACATGAATGTAAAAACTCAATAAATCAACAAAGCAAGGAAGTTTGTCATATGTATCAACCAGCAACTCTACTCTCAATTGGTTTTGTAAGCCTCCATGAGACAGAATTATACATTCCTCACAGAATACACCCATTGTTAAGTCATCAAACATTCAACTCTTACTTTTTAAACCACCTCAGTTGTTGCATTCTATATAGATTAAAAGTGCTATTTTAGCCTACTAAACCTACGGCGAATGCTTTCTTTGAAATTATTTAGTTTCTAACTAAAAGAAAAACTTCATGTATCTGCACAC
The DNA here is from genome assembly GCF_964188355.1 of Buteo buteo. Classification (NCBI taxonomy): domain Eukaryota; kingdom Metazoa; phylum Chordata; class Aves; order Accipitriformes; family Accipitridae; genus Buteo; species Buteo buteo. Next base: position 33,338,623 of record NC_134184.1, on the reverse strand, counting down.
TAATATTCACAGTGTGTGCTAGGTATGTTTTCCATGAGTAAATAAGGAATTTCTCTGGATACAAGGAATACGCTGAAAAAGGGACGTAAAAATCACCAGGTTTTTGGACAGGAACCAACACTGCCCAGGGACAGAGCTGTGCTGCTGCAGACCAAAAGGAAGCTTGCCTTCACACATGAGCTGACATGGGTCAATCATGCCACCCTAATAAGTAGGTCACCTTTCCTGATCCACTGCAATCTGTTGCATTGCATAATCATATTACAGCATTAACAGACCACATCTTCCTTTGTAATTCTGTAGTCAAAATCATACGTGAAGAGCAAACCCTCTGATCTCTTCCGGCACCATACGCAGCTCATTCTGAACACAATGGGCAAAACACACCATCTTTCTGCCTCCACCGATCAGACCCCTTAACCGGTAAGTCTGCTGGTTGGTAAAGACCAAGTTGGTAATTCTTCCTCACAGCTACCCTCTCCACCCAACTGCTTCCAGTAACACAGTCATCCAAAATTGCAGTGCTCAATTTTTAAGACATAAATATGGTCTCAAAAAAATAAAAATAGGCCAAGCCAAAAATACTGCATATCCATTTTATGGAAATCTGAATGAAATTCAAACTATGTTTTTGGCAGTTTAAGTCAAAAGAGATTTTACTGACAAGAAAGAAATACTTCTGGAAAATAGTAAAAGCTAATTGCCACAGTAACACAGTAGGATTTCTCTTCGGTCTTAGATGTGGTTTCAAATGGCAGAACAAGAATACCATAGCTCTTCAAGCACCTACTCTGAAAGAAAGGCATCTGAAAACAAGTTTGGAATGTTTTTTCCTTTAAGATTAAAATGAAATTAATCTCAGATTAGCTGCATATCTCACACTAGAAATTACTCTGTGAAGTGCCTACTGGCATTAGCGAGCTGGTGTTGGGCCAGAGGCTTGCCATGCTTCTGGGGGTCCAGGGGACGCAATTCCTAAGGTCAGCCACGCACAGCCCAGCCCAACTGTTTGACTCAGCTGCGACCTAAAAGGCTGGAGTGTTCTCATGCTTCAAGGGGAGCAGGCTTGCTCAGAGAAGCTCTCCTCACAGCTGACCTTGATTTATTTGTGGTTTTGCACAGTAGGTCTGGATAGACTATGCTACCAAGCTATCAGAACATGCAGTCAATGGTATTGTATTTCTCACTGGGAAGTCCTAACGTCACCCCATCATTGGTATATGAACATTTCTGGCAGCGACATTCATCACTCCATCATTAAAAGTGCCCCTGTATTAACTAAAAATAAAACTAGATGGAAGATGTTTTTAATGCCTTTTGTAATGAAAACCATAAGATTACCAAGTCATACTCCAACCCCAGTGTACCTACAGTGGTTAGATACTACACAGTATTACCTCATGCCCCAACTCGAGGTTAAAAACCTAAGTTCCTAGATACTCCTGCCTTCCAGAGAAGGGAAGAGGTAGAGCTTTTGTAACAACCACAGATTCTCTCTCCTTCCTGATTACCAACCAATAATTATAATACTAAAAATGGAGCCCCAAGGAGCTTTGGATATATGTTAGCCTAAACTCTGAATTACTTTTCTTCTTCTTCGCCCAAAACAGGAGCTGGAATTTCAACTTGCAGTGCTGCAGATTTTATTTTGGTATAGTGCTGTTGTAATTTCCACTGAGTGAAACTTCATCGCACGCTGAGAAAAATAAATTCCTGTATCATTAATATTTTCCCCTCCTAGCGAACACACTGTCCTCATGCTGTCTACAAAACAAGGCGATGAGACAACTGCATCCAACAGTGACCTCTGGAGGCCATGCCACAATCCTGGGAAAAAAAAGTACGAACCAAAAGATCCGGACAACGTACTATTTATTTCATACCCTCATAAATCTCAATAGCAGTATCCCAGGTTTCTGCAGCTGAGCATTATACGGCTCTACTGCTTGTGGAGGTATCTCATTTTTAAATAGTTTTAAATAACAGAGGACCATATATTGGGTTTTAAAATGTGTCAGTATATGGAATGCAAAACCTTTATGGAAAAAAATGAAAAGTTAAATTGCCCGTATTCTCTTGCTGCCAAATAAAAATCAACAGAAAATAATCATGTATGAGTAACAGTAATTGCTTTCTAATATATTAAAAGCATTTTAGTGCCTTCTGCTGGACTTTCTAAAAATCAACAGTTTTAACACTGATCAGGAAGCTGATAGTACCAAATTCATCTCAGGGTCTAACTGTGAAAGGTTACTATTAACCAAGTTTTCAGTCATGAAAATCAGCAGGAGTTGCTGATCTTTCTAGAAAACTCATCCATTGATAGAGTTTCAAACTCTTACCTAACTATTAAGGAAGAAAACGGAACTTTCCAGCATATAATTAAAAAAATTAACATATATTCCCAGGTGGAAGCAAGCTAGTTCACAGAGCTGCCTCAGGGTGTAGAACTTGCCAACTCAAAGCAGAGCATGCCAGCCATGACATTCCTCACCAACCAAAAAGGCTGGTTTCAGTTGAGGAAAATGCATTTTTCTACCCATAATGATTCATCCACAAGCATGTTATAAAATATTGTAATAGCACATCTTAACCCATCAATCAACTATATAGAGGCACTATAAAAGCTGAAGTCCCTGCAGCTATAGATTTCTGAAAAATTTAAACTCTCTTTCAAGAGAAAAAAGCCTTTTTGCTTAGACTACAACTTCCTTGGACACTTTTTTTCTTCCACAGCAGCTACAGCTGGGTAAGTGCTTCAGGGAAAGTGCAACGGGTGGTGAGGACAGTGAGCCCTCAATGCCAGTAGGCAGACCAACCACTTCTAGAGAAGAGTACGTATGCCTTAAGGAATAGATGCAGGTGCATATGAGGTTAGCCACTGCACGCATTAGCTCAGTCAGTATCAGTACAGTCCTCCAACATCTTATCAGGTACTGAAGTAGGTTCTAATTACGTTTAAGCTGGCCACCCACAGCCGATGCCATTATCAAGATGTTTGTGTACTCTGCTCTTCTGAAAAACACAGTGAGAGAGATGGAACAACCTCACTGGTAATTAATAGTTTAATGAACATATGCTTTATACAAAATAGTCCTTATTTATTCTCCTTACATTTGGAAGTGTCCCTTAAGTTTTTGGTAATACTGCACACAAAAAACAAACAAACTAAAAAGCAGAACCACATTGATTTTACAGAAAACAGCCAGACCTCTAACATTTAAAGCTACTCATTTTGGCTACAAGAGCCTGTGGAGAGATAAGCTTCTGTCAAGTTCTTGAGATCCCTTATATTCAGGCTGAAAGGACATTATGAAAACAGAGCACACAGCCTTTGGAGATGCTTGCATGTACTACCTAAAGCCATACTTCCTCCTGAAATAACACAGACTTCACACGTTTAGATGGAATTTCATTCTGCTCTCCACAACCACCATTAGCACTCTTGGTAGAGAATCACAAATACAGGCTAAAAGGGAAACTTGCACAGTCTCTCCCTTTTCCCTTCACAACCTTTGAAGAACACGTGTTTTATTTAACAGTTATTCATCAAGCATTGTATATCCCAGTCTCTTCACAACTGCCTAACATAACTTATTTGCAAGCATCTATCACATTCTTCCTTAGTTTTCACTCACTTAAGGCAGACATCAGCCGCAAACATCATTAGCCGTTAGCTTGTTGGCTGCTCTGTTTGCAGTACATTGATAAACATACAAAGCAGATCCTTTACTGATCCCTAGAGCAACCTACAAATAACAATACATGGGTCAAACTCAAATCCTGGTTTGGGACAGATTCATTTTCACAGAATAAATTAAAACTAAGATAAGCAGCCTGCAGTTCACACGGCAAACAGCCATAAAGAAAGGTTTCACATTCCTGTTTTGCTGAAGCTCAAATTTTCTGTTTAGTTCAGCATTTCACCTGGATTTAATGCCTTATTTTCTGAGTAGTTATCTGAATACCAGCTAAAAAAAAAAAAAAAAGAAAAATCTGTCTTTAGTCATCATCCAAAAGAGCAGTATGCACAACTGTTTCAGTTTCCAAACAAATGTTTCTCATCTGTTTGAAAGCCACACTGGAAACAGAGCTAAGCCAAGAGATGAGTTTCTTGGATTGACTGGAAAGTTTTGAAAGGAAGGGTGGGGCTATAAATAGAGTTGCTGTAGTTCAGTTCTGCAGAGCTGTCATGAAAATTCACCAGTCCAGACGGAACGTCTGAAACTTCTACAAATCCATCCATTGTGTGAGAATTTCGGAAGCTTGAGGAAAAAAAAAAAAACAAAACAAAAAACAAACAACCCATAAACCTGTTATTTTGCTAGCCTGTCCAAGCAAGTAATGATCCTGGGCAGGAAAACAATTCCATTTCTGCAAAACCATTTTAGAATGAGGATGGCAAAATTTAGGGTGTTTGGTATAACTAGACCAATGATGTTCCCAATATTCATTAATTCCAAGGATAGCCTGTCCAAATGTAACTTTTAGAGCCATCTTTCCAATACAGAACCCAGTCACCTTCAAGATGACATTGCAAAATCAGGATTTCAAACATTATTGAGAATAACATTCAATAAACAGACCGTATGTTAATAGTTCTCCCTTTTTTCTGTTTATCTGTGGTTTCTTCGTGTCTTCTTAGTTGTGCAAGTAGTTCTGATTCTGTCTGTTTCTTGTTGAGTGGTAGGGAAGACGCAACTGCAGAAGCAGCCTCAACCAGTTCTGGATTTAAAGGCCTGCCTCTGTAAGAGACACAACAGATATGGAAACAGAAAAAAATAAAAGCCTTAATATATTTAAATTGTCATTTCTGTACTGTCATTTTAGGTCTTAACTCAAAAGTTAGTTACATGTTACCCCAAATGGGGGTGGCCCAGGGGACAGCCAGGTTTGCCCTATGTTGCACTAATCATCAACTACCAAATGACACTGACAAGCTCTTGTTCTCAAAGCTGGGAAAATGGCATCCCTACACCACTCCACAGCCCATCGGACGTGAAGCTTGAAGACCACAGGCAGCATAGGCCTGTGGGGTTATAAGCATGATATAACACATTGTGGAGGGGAGCCACTTGCAAGACTTGACAACCATGACGCCATTCTTAAGACATGTTTTTCCTTCTTCCTCAGTTTTATTTTATCTGAACAGTATTTCCCCCCTCTCGTTAAAATAACTTTCCACAAGGAGATGCTAGTGCTACCTTTCAAAAGTCTCAGTGCAGAAAAAGGTAGCATATTGTAGAAAGCATACACCTTTTGTCCAGATTCTCCCCTGTGATTTACTGCAATCTACATCTGTACAGCACATTCCCTTACAAGATTCTTTTCCATACTTGGAAATGGCAGTTGATGCTTTATTTTTGTCCTAGATAATGAAAAAAACAATTTTAAAAAAGGAGAAAACAGGCTGAGAAAAGTTTGTTATACTTTACCTCTGGATCTCTTCTGTAGTTCTCTGAAGCACAGTACCTTCACCATCTGGGCCTTCCAGCTTGTTTGTGGCTTGCTTTTTGGTCTCACGTGTTTTCAACTGTTGGAGTTTCTTCCTGTAGCTCACTTCTACATTCATATTACCAATAATGTCTAACAACTTCTGCTTTGGTGTTTCTGCTGTACCCTCCTGCCTCTTTGATGCCACTTCAGTGGTGCTGTCTTTGGAAGCAGTAGATTCATCTTTCTCAGTAGAAAGCACGCTGCTTGTGCTGAAGAGTTTCTGTGTTTTGCTAGAGGACACACACAGTTTAAAAAAATAAATAAAAAACAGAAGTTACAAAGAGGGTACAAGGCTGAATTTTGTAAGCCTACAAAAAAACCCCATCAGTTACAACTGTCCAGACCTAACTGAGTGCAAACTGAGTATGTTAAGTACATGTCAAACATGTACCTTTTGACTTTTGAGAAGGGCTAGGGCACTATTTAAAACTCTTGATTATTTATGGTTTCTTCATCACAAAAATCAAGTAAACAACTTTATCTCCTCTACAAATAAACTGTGTTTAATCTATGAACTTAAAACTTTTAAAGTATCTCTGCATTAGGTAACAGACTGAGAGTTTGAGTCTATTGGTACCAGATACTTAAAGTCATTAGTACTATAGAAAACTCACAGAAACTCTTAAAATGAGGCAACCAAGAGATCACTCCTAGCCACCTGAAAAAAGATTGTACACACTCATTTAGCTTCACATTGTTTCACACTTGCAGCTCTACTACCGATCCCATTCCCCTACCCTATGCCCTGCAACATAGCAGCCAAGCATTTCTGCAGCCATAAGGGAAAAAGGATCCTGCTCCAAGATAAGCCAGTAACAAATAAAAAGTTATTTTAGTTATTTTTCCCTCTGGAACAGCTCCTCTACCTACTTTACCACATCACTGCAAAGAAGCTAAAACTGGCACAGTGCAGGCAAGGATATGAAGCCAGGGACAGCAGGGAGCAGCTCAGGATATTGCTACCACACAGACACAACTGCATTCTCTGGAAAAACCACCACAAAACTCAAAGAACTGTAATCTTTAACATTCTAAAATGAAATGTTTAAAACTTTAAATTCACAACTACTTTTCTTGTTTAAAAATCACCTTCAAGTTACTAAAATAAAGAAAAAACCTTACAATTAGGTATTTATTTTGATTCAAAATAAAACACTTAAATAGATCTTAAAACACTTCTGCAAATCTGAAGGAATTTTGACACGCCTCCCCCCCCCCCCCCCCTTTGGCTAAAAAAGAAAAATCTGCTAGCATCAGGAGGCACCACATTATCATTTCAGTCACTCCGCACTTAGCAAAATGTCATCATTAAGCCCTAAATTTCAGTGTTGAGAAGCAACAGGAAAATTTAAGGAACGCTTCAGAACCACAATATTGAGAAGACGGTAGAAGTCGCGCTGTTTTACACTGAGCTGTTCTCCACAGATGATCTTCAAAGACACGTTTTTCATTAATTCAGGCCGCATGCTCCTTAGAACTACTCATCCATTCAGAAATCTTTGCTTGCAGAGCCAGAAAAACACAGCAGGGCTGCAAGCCTTAAACATTTAAAGTCAGCAGTACGCTGCAGTTTGCATTACGGTATTTCCCCCACCGTCAGGTTTGTCTTCTGCTCGGAAGCCTAGCCTTACAAAGCAAGCAGAGCTCCAAAAAAAACCCAAGCTGCTTTGCACGTGGGGCTATCAGAGCATCAGAGCTTGTTCAACAATCCCGAGGAGGTTCGAAATAAAAAAAAAAAAACAAAAAAAAACAAAAAAAACCCCCATAAATACGCAACTGACTTTTCATGAAAAGCAGTCAAAACCTTTAATAACCCCCCCCGAACTTCCTAGCGCCACGTTCCGCCCGGGTCTGGGCAGGTCCCGCTGCTGGCAAAGCTTCGCCCCGGCCTCACCGGCCCGTCCCCCGTCCCGCTCCACAGCGGGACAGACGGACTCGGGCACCGGCCCGGCCCGGCCCGGGCGCCCCCGTTTAACGCCAAGGCCGCCGGCGGCCACTCGCTCCGGGGACGCAGGCCGCGGCGGCCCGGCCCGGCCCGCTGCGACCAGCAGCGGCAGCAGCGGCCTTTCCCGGGGCGCTGGGCAAACCCCGTCCCCTCAGAGGGCGCGGGCCGCCCTCCGCTCACCGCCCGGCAAAGCCCCCGCCGCCGCCGGCCGCCCTCTCCCCCAGGGGAAGGGCCTCGGAGGGGGGGGGGGGGGGGGGGGGAAGCGACGGTACCTGCGAGTCCTCCCCTCCAGCCGCGCTACCCCCACCGCTGCCTCCCAGCCGCTCGCCGGTCCGGCGAGGAGCCCCCCGGCGAGGCGACGGCAGCCCCCGGCCGCGCCGCCCCAGCCACGGACGCGGACGCGGCTCCACATCGTGCCCGCGGCGCGGCGGCCCGTGTCCTGCGGCGGCCCGTGTCCCGGCGCCGTCCGTCCCTTTCCCGGCGCTGCCGGCTGGGAACAGGAGCCGCGCACCAGCGTTCCGCGCACCAGCGTTCCGCCCGGTCCTCCCCCAAAAACCGCCCCCAAAACCGCCCCGATTCCAGCCAAACCGTTTCCCGACGGGTTGTCCCTCGGCGCCAGGAGTTGCAGGCACGCCAACCAAGTCTTGGGATGGCCCTCGCGAAGCAGCTGGCGGTTGGGGAAGACCTGGTACCCACAAGGGCCTCCGCTGGGGCCACAAAGCGCTTGCCTCTAAGGATTTGGTGGAGGAAACAAAAACACCTGGGTTTGTTAAGTTCACACGTCTAGAAAGATGGTTCTCGTTATTTCCATCGCTGAATACTCACTAAATCGGCTCTGCGTTAGGGACACCAGTCCTGCTTCTCTGGGAGGATGGCTCATAATATTTCTGGATATTTAAGAGATTCAACAGATTTGAGTTCCCAGAAGTGTCTTTGCTTAGACTCTTGTCTGCAGTACAGATGAGGACAACATGAAACATCCAGCAGCACCCAGAACTGTGCTATCAGGGTATCTGAACAGCAAAGGTACCCCTCCAAAGGGCAGATGAGCTTGTATTTCAGAGCATAAGTTGCTTTCAGAAACGTAAAAGTAACTTCCTTTATAGCCAGCCCATTCAATCTGTCCCGCCTAAATCCTTTGAGGGCAAGCTTGAAGTTGAGCTCCAAACAAATTGCCCATTTGGACCTCCACACGAGCATGGTGGAGGAGCAAAAAGTACAGTTTGGCTTCGTAGACACGGGTGCAGGTAGCAGAAATAGCCATGTGGTGGCAATACGCTCACTGTAGTGCTGCATTCACAGCTATAAAATCTCCCGGGCAAGATTTCAAGCACTCTCACCATCTCCATCTTTTGTACAGGGTTCAAACAAGCAGATCAGGCCTGGTGGTCTGCCCGAGAACGTGGTTATGAAGCAGCAGCCTGAAATACTCAAGGCCTGATGTTTCAGCAGGTAGCACGTGGTTTAAGGGAGTATTAGTCACAAGCTTCATGGCATTAGAGGTTAGATGTTTTTCACCAGCTGGATCTTCCAACAGCTCTGCAGTCCTGCTAAAAAAGAAGTCAGCACACAGGTCAAAATTCTTTCCAACTAAATAGTAATGTCTAAGTATTTCAGGTCATTTGAGATGCACAACTAACTCACAATCACTAACTGGTTACCACAGACTCTGCAATTATTTCTACATTAAAGCAATAATGTCATTTACAGTTCGATGTATTTCTAAAAGCATTTGTAACCTAGCCTGCTCTTCCTTAACAATTGCCATATTTTGAAGAATAGCCCCAAATCACTTAAAAGGACTGTTTCAAGAAAATAACCATATGGAAAAATCATAACCTACAATTAATCAAAAGTGATGGGAAAAAATGTACATTTAACTTTCTGGTATTTGCGTTGCTTCTTCCTTGCTTTGGGCTTTGAAAGTAGGAGCCATCAGTTTTAATTGGGGGAAAATACCATGGATCTAAGCTGAAATATGTAGGTCTGCATGTCTCAATCCATGCATCTCAGCAGGGATTGCACGTGTACAGTGCTTCCCAGAAACACTGCCTGGTCTGGCAGAGTATCTGGAGTATTACTGATCACCGATACATGTTATAGCTACTGCTCACCTTTCCGCAGGCTGTACAGTGTCCTACTGCTTTCAGCTGTCCTACTGCTTCTGATAGGCCTTATTTCAAGCACTTCAGTTAACTGCTAATAAAAAAAAAAAAAAAGTTTTGTGCGGTTTCAGCTGAGGAAAGTGGTATTAGCACTCATCACAGTGGTTCAAGCCACTGTATCCCATTTCATATTCCCGAGAACCTAGGAGCACAAAAGTGACGCCTCAGCTTAGGAGAAGTCTCTTGCTGATCTGCAGCAAATGGCTTATGAATGTCTGTCCACGTCCAGTTTAATGTGCTACGGGTCACTGTCATTCATGCACTAGCAAAGCTAGAGGTTTTAGCAGCCGTCAGAACAGGAAGACCTTTTTTATTTGTATCTCCACAATTATTTAGCTATTCAATCCAACTAAAGAGGCAGAAGAAAATCCTTTTTAGTTTAGTCAGCATCCAAGATGCCAGGTATATCTTTGTAAGTTTAGACAGAAGACTGTAGACTGCTGTATTTTAAGTGTAAGGTAGCTCCAGACTGGTATGGCTTAGTCCTCTGACACGTACGTTAAACTTAATTTTATATTTTGGGAAAAGGGGAATAGTCATTTTTGTTTTATGTAACTGTCATTCAGTCATATGGTACAAAATAAGAATGACATTTAAACCATTTGCCAAATACTGCAAAGGAGCAGGAGGCAAAAGGCCCCTCGGTCAGGCCGCGGCTGCCAGGTGGACGGGTGCTCCCCGTGGCTCCCCTCTCCGTAAGCTGCCGTTACTTCAGGGTACTGAATTCCTAAATAAATCCTTTTTTAAAAGGATTTTTAAAATCCTTTAAAAACCCCACCCGCCCAACCAGAACACAAAGATGCTGCGGTCCTAACCCACAAACTCAGTTCGACCCTGCCCAGTAAGCCCAGCGCTCCCGATTTTTGGGGGAGGTAAAAAAGCGCTGTTCCACCCCAGCGAGGCCCAGGCAGGGCCTGCCAGCCGCCTGGGCCGGGGCTCCGCCGCCCGGCCGCAGCCTTGGGGCAGGGGACCCCAAAAACCCGGCCCCGACCCCCCGCCGGCCGTTTCCCCGCCCGCCCGGAACCGCCGCTCAGCCGCCGGGGGCACCGCAGGCCGCCCGGCCCGGCCCGGCCCGGCCCGCCCACCGCCTCCCCGGCCCGCGTCTTCCCCGGGGCCGCGGCGGGGGCCGCGCCGCCTCCCTCGGCCGCCTATATAGGGGCGGCGGCGGCGGTAGTGGCGGGACGGTCCGGTCCGGTCCGGGTGCTGTGGTGAGCGGTGGTGCGGGGGCAGCGGCCTCGGTCTCTCCGCGGCGGGGGGTCCCCGGGCGGGAACCGGGCCTGGCGGGCGGGCCCGGGGTTGCGCCGCGGCCCCTGGGGAAGCTGCGGGCCGGGGCCGGGGTGAGGCGGCCTCCGGCCCCCGCAGGCCTCTGCCATCTCCCCGCGCCGCAGGCTGGGGCTTTCCCGCTGGAAACGGGCGGGTGCGGGGGGAGCCTTCCCCGGCCAAGGAGAGCTGCTCCCCCCCTGCCCCGCAGGCGGCGGTCCGGGCGGTGAAGAGCCGGTCTCCGCACCGGCCGCGGTCCCCGCCGTGACCTTGGGCGGCGGAGCCGGGGCCTTGCCTTGGCGGGCGGCCGCGGGGAGCGGTGCTGCCTGCGGGGTTTGGCTGCTTCGCGTTCGGAGACCGGCGCCGCAGCAGGGAACGGCGTGTGGGGCTCGGGGGGGGGCACGACTCTGCCGGAGCTCTTACGCCGGCGGATGCTTCTGTGTTGCCAGGTTGGAGGCTTGGATTCGCTTTGGGAGGAACGGAGCGGTTGTCGCCTCGCTGTATCTACCAGCCGGTTTTCATCTGCTCGCGTTACGACAAGTAGGAAGGAAAAAAGGAGGGAAGGTACGTACGTATGGAATACCGGGGTAGTTTTGACTAAGGCTGAAATCTTTGGAAAGTGGCAACGTGCCCCTGTAGATCAGGAAACTAAACTTCGTCGGTGCTTAAAGCTCCCATATTTTTATAGGCATCTCTTTTTTTATTTCTGCTGCCGAGCTTTCAGTGGGTATCTGTGGGTGATTTGGCATGTGCCCCCTTTGGGGACTGGCACAAGTTGATATGCACTCAGCATGATGCAAGCAGCACGTGTTTTACTGAATGCGGGCAATTGTTGCTCTCTGGTAATTCCCTTCATTCACAGGCTGTCTCGCTGATCTGTTGTTCTTTTCTTCCTCTAAATGAGAAGCAAAACTGCAGAGTGCTATGTGAACGCTAACAAGGTATACGGGATAATGAAGTGTAACTTGGTCTTGCAGCCTCTGCTTTGAAATAACACCTAACATACTATGGTTCAAATGAGACGGTTCAGCTCTCTAACCACAATTCAGAAATAGCATGTATTAGTGCCATTTATTACAAGAGTAGTGACTTTTTGGTTTTTAAACCCATTACATACAGATTCGTGCAACACATCTTAAACAGACTGGACATGCAAAGTTACTGAGTGACAGTATTTGGCCTACTGTTTTTTTGGTTTTTAAGCTTTGGGAATAATAAATCTGCTTAGAGACCAGCTTTCTTTAAAGCCTTGCTTGTATGCAAGTGTCTGTGCTTGTAATGTAAAAGTTGCACGAAGGATGTGGTTCATGCAGTGTGTTTTTTTATTATTCTTTCAATGTAGCCTACTGGAAATTACACTTCCCGTTCATATTACTCCAAAACATATTTGGGGAGGCAACAGGCTTCAAAAGAAGCATTACAGTAGGTAGAAGAGTGAAAAACATTCTGTTCACTGATGTGCTGTGCTTGAAGCCAGGCTTGAAAGTCAATGAGGGGCTGATTCATGTGTGTTATATGTGTGTGTTTTAAGACTCGTGCAACTTTTTTGACAGCACTGCTGGCCAAGTCTCTCGCTCAGCAACATAGTTCTGAAACAGTGGGAGCACTTTGGCTCAGTGATTTTACTCCAGATAAGCAAGCTTGTTTTAACTAGTCGCCCAGTGAAAGTACCTTGCTGCAAACTCGAGAACTGAATTAATTTGAATGTTTTATTTGAAAGTGTTGCCTTTGTATTTCTGCTTTCCAGCTGCCTTCCTGAGAGATGAGGTGTAATTCTTATTCATAATATGCTGGGGTGTGGGGGACTTGCACTGGGAACATGACAGCCAGACAGTTCTAGATGTTCATATTCATTCCCTTTCTACTCATCTTCTGAGAGCTACGTAGAAATACCTAATGTGCCTGTATCATCATGAATACAGTTTTCTTAGCTGTTGTTCACCATGAGGAGAGCAATTCTCTGTTTTGCTTTATAGGTGGGGAGCTGAGACAGAGTGGGGGGAAATATTCCTGCCAGCTACCCTTAGACATCTGATGGAGGCTATGCTTCTATAATCAGTAGAAAGGTAATGCTCAGCACTGGTCCCTGGAGGTACTCTTTGCTTTCGTTGGAGAGATCCAGGGAGACTAGAAGCTGGAAAGCCCAAGTACTCTGAAGCTAGGCAGTGATACTCCAGAGGACTTGCCTAATGTGGCAAAGCCAGTCAGTCAAAATATGCTACGTCTCAGTCCTGGGGATGAGCATTTTCTGTCTCTCAATGGTTTAAAACAAGCTAAATGGAAGAGTGGAAGTGAAAGCATTTGCATGATGCTTTTGCCTGTCGAAGTTATTGTTGTAAATCATGTATTCTTCATCTGTCTCTTCCCTCAGGAGACAAATATCTTGACACCTGCCAGGAAACAGGAGACTTCACTCTGAAGGAACTGATAAACAGGTGTGAAGCATGAGGATCAACTCAGCTATTCAGGCTGCTATTGACCTCACAGCAGGAGCTGCAGGTAATGCTGGAGAGAACTTAATTGCACAAAACTTTTGAGGGACAGTTTTAATAGCTTTGACAAATGTAAGAGCAGTTTCCTGTTGCTATAAAAAGCCTTGCCTTCTGTGTTTTAAGGATATGGAGGTGAAGCAGCTGACCTCAGCCAGCGTGGTAACTGCATCACTATTGTTCGTTCCTGGCAAAACCCCTGTCACACAGTGAAGGTGTAACCCTTATTTCAGACTAATGATTTTCTAGAAGGAGGTTTAAGTTTCAGTGTTAGTTCTCATGCTTACATGAGTTCAAGAATCAGTCACAAGCCGAGTTTTGGAATGAACTCAAACAGTGTGTGACTGATTGAGGTGCTGCTTTTGTCACAGGAACCCTCTCTAATGTAAATGGGCAAGAGGCTATCGGAAGGGTTATTGGCTCAGACAACATCCCAGTGTGAATCTTTAAAAGCTGGGAAGCTTAGTAGTAGGACTGATGATGATGAACTCGGTTAACTAACTTCCACATTGGTCTAGTCTGTGCTATAAAGTTTTGCTGGACCAGTTGTGACAGTCACAAATGTAGAAACAATTGCTTGGTCTCGGTGACATTACCATGTTGGTCGTGTCCGTGGCTGAGGGATGAATTGGTTTAACTCCACTAGGGAAAAAAGGGTCTTTTTGATGTTTCGAAGCTGACTGTGTTTAGACAAATCTTTCCTTCCACCTTTTCTGTGTAATGTACTGTTGTAACCAGTTTAAACAATTTAATGTTTTTCTTCCCATGCAATAACTATTACAGTCAGTCCTTTTATGATGGTGTTAATGCTGCAAATATGACAGTATTAATGGTGTTACATGCATTCAAGGGTAGTTATTTGAGGTCATTTGTCGGAGTGGAGTTAACCTTACTGCAGTGAGAAGGCAAGTAGTGACAGATAACATGAGTCCCATGTAGCACCTTTGTAAAGCATTTCATCTGCCACCACATTTTGCCCAGTGAATACCTGCTTTGTTAGCCTTTGCAAAATATGTTATTGACTAGACAACACCCTCTTTCCCTGCAAGGGAAGAGGAGTGTTTCTGCTCTTATTCCTTTGCTGCCTTAGAAAAAATAAGTTCATTAGTCTGTTTATTGTCCTTGGGTTTTGGGTCCTCAGTAAAGAATAGCTGTTATCTGCTCTGTTTCCCAAAGTAGCAACTTAATATCTGTGCAGTTCTTCATGGTTTTGTGGGTGATACCAGGTGCTTATATGGGAGGTGTGAATGCTTTCCTTCCAGGTACTTCAGCTCAGGAGTGCTGCTGTTAACATCCAGGGCAGTGGAGCACTCTGGCTTAGGAAGTTGTCTTTCTGGGTTGAAGCCTGGTCTCTCTCATCTTAGCTACTACAAGAGCTGGAAACTAACATTAGCTTAGAAATCCATTGCTTAGTGATGCTGTTCCATGCCTGCATTCAGGCTAAAAGGGCATGCACTTGAGGTTTGCCTGCTTTTTGGCAGTAGAGCTTAGAGGATCTTGGAGCTAATTATGCTCTTTTTTTATCTGGTACAGTTCTCCTTCAGTTAAGATGAAGGAATTCAGACCTTTTTCAACATGACCTCACTAATCCTAAATCATTGTTCTCATTTTTTTTAATTTGCTACTGCTGTTGTGATGGATAGTTTTACTGTTCCTCTAGTATTTATTTCCCATATTCTTTCCACATACTTGCTTCGTATTGCCTATGTTCATTGGTAGTGCTTGTTTCTGAGTTAACATGTGTCTCTGCACTCTTTAGAAAGTGTATTTAACTAGGCAAACAGCTAGTTCCTCCAGCAAATGTGTAACCTAGTTTTACCTTCCTCCCCAGATACACTCTTGACTAGCTGATAAGTAATGACATATTGGGCAAGTAAATTCTGAACAGGAATAAATAAGTCATTTAGCTGCCTGTGGGTCAGTCCTTTGCTGAGGATCTGAGCAACCTCTAATCACTTCTTTGACTAAGTAGGACTCTTTTCCTCAGTGTTCCCATGTTATTATTAGGACCACATTTGTCTAAATGCTCAAGTAGTGCTGACTTTCTGGTTTGTTTTGGGTTTTTTTACTCTTTACTGCTGGCTGGAAGAACTACTTTTTTTTCTTTAATATTTTGGATATTAACTGGGGCTCTTGGTCTTTACCTTGAGGCTTACAAAGTTCGTTGCTGTAGTTTACTGGGCTTCTTGTGCCACCTCCAATGACAGTGTAAGGAGAGTTTTTTCTCTTTTTGGAACAGCCATTCACAGTCAACTTCCCATTTTTCAGCTTTGCATTGCCAAGAGCATTCGTGGTTTTCCTGGGCTTCTTCCAACAGCCATTATCTTACTGCATGTGGATGTTTTAGGTTTACCTTTACACAGGAACCTAGCATTTGTCCTGTAGATTAATATCTACCTGACTTGCCTGCAAGTAGCATTGGCTGACCCTTTCCAGCTCTGCTCTTCATCTGGGGCTTACATGGACGTTACTGGTCTGAGCCAGCTACTTTCCTTGATTATCCCTCCCAGAGCAAGAAGCTCTTCATGCTTCCTTGCATGATTTGCTCTGAAGCTTTTAATGATGCATCTGGTTGAGAATGAGGTTTTATGGCAGGTAGATCTTGAGTTCCTCTTAAAGGCCTGAAGTACCTCTTTGCAGAGGAGCAATGACAATATAACAGAAGTGTGTTTGCAAAGAGTAAAATCAATTGAAAATAACCCTGGTTAAACAAACACTTGCTTCTTCTTCTCCCCACTTAGAAGAAAAATAAATAATCTTAGTTGGATTCACATGTTTGTTTCTATTTCAGTTTCCTTATCTGCATTTACAGATAATTATTTCTGTTTTGTAGCTGAAAAAGCATCTTGTTAATTTGCCCTCTTTAAGGTATATGCATGTCAGCTGTGCTTGGGTTAAAGATCAGCTTCTGTTTTAGGATGGTGGTTCTCTTGCTAAAAAAGCAAACCCATAAAGCCTATATAAGGTACACCTATCATATGCTTCCTGTTAGGTATTGGCTTCTAATAGATTGCTGTCAGTGTCCACTGGCATTTCTTACTGAACGAGTGTAACATTAGCTCTTTCTGCAGACTACTGAATTGAGTTAGAGCTTGTGGAAGAACTGCACTGTGAGCAAAGTGGTTATTGATGACACTGATGGAAATATCTCACAAGTTTTCAGGGCATTGACCTTGCAGTTCAGTTTGAAAAAGATAAGATGTTATGTAACTTTGCCCTTTTGTCCTTTTTCAGCTTATACTGGACACTTTCTTCCAGTATGTGGGAATAAGTGTACATAAGTATTACCTGGAGTTTTAAAGTAAAGGGCTTGAGTCTTTGGTTATCATTTTATAATGCATCATCAGTTTTAGCACTCTCAGCAGTGTTCCTCTTGTCCTGGAGGAATCTTTGTCTCACTTGATTACAAATCTTTCAGGTTTTTGTTATTATTGGAATGTAAAATCAGATGACTTATGAACTACTGTGTTAATGAGCAATGGAAAATGTTGCTTAACTCATTAACACAAGTGGCTTGATTGCAGAACAATACCTCTAATTCAGTACCCGTTTATGTAAGTGAACTGATTCATTTTGATGCTTGCTTTTAGTAAGGTAAAAGAATGTTTAATGAGAATCAAGCTGTTACTGCTCTTGTGCCTGTTTTTTTGTTTGGGTGGGTTTTTTCCCTTCCTTCGGGAAACTAAATTCACCACTGACAATTGATGCCATTGTGCTAAAATCAGTGTGCTTGTCTTTCCTTGCAGAGATTTAATTCATCTTTGCTTTCTGCATGATTTTCCTGATAGTGCTGTTTGTGTACAAGTGTTCAGTTGTGATAACCTTCAGCCACCCTTTTAACTTCCCCTGCTTGCTTAGGTGGGACTGCGTGCGTGGTGACTGGCCAGCCCTTTGACACCGCAAAGGTGAAGATGCAGACATTCCCCGACATGTACAGAGGAATTGTTGACTGTTTTGTGAAAACCTATAAGCAAGTGGGGTTTCGAGGCTTCTACAAGGGAACCACACCAGCACTTGTAGCCAACATCGCGGAGAACTCCGTTCTATTCATGTGCTATGGATTTTGCCAACAAATTGTGAGAAGAATTGTTGGAGTAGACAGGAAAACAAAGCTCAGGTTAGTAATAGAAATCTGTTTCATATTTAAAAATAACTAAATAAAACAATCCTGCAACTGCTGCTTGCAAATACTGTATTGTCAGGGTGCAGCTGATGTCCCAGGCCCTGCTCTGCCAGTATGTAGTGTAGTAAGTTTTGGAATATAGACCTTTGTGCTAGGAAATGGTGTCTAACTACAACAGAGCCATTTACTTGTCACTGCAGCTGGCTGGCTTAGATAATCAGAACTTAGCTAGAATATTCAAGACCTGGTATGTTTTTACCAAAGGAACTGAGCATTGCAACACCTGAAAGTTAGTATTCCCTTGATCTCTAGGTGATTCTGACTTTGCAGGGGAGGTAGTGGCTCTTCTTACAAGGATGCATACTAAGGGGAAGGACACTTTTTTTAATACTGCCTTGCTTTTAAAAAAATTATTTATGAGTTTCAAAAGCTTGAATGTAATGGTAGTTAGACCAAAGGTCTAATTTTGCACAGTGTGTTGTCTACAGCACTGGCAGTAAGTGGTTGCCTAAGGAATGAAAAAGAAGAGAGGGAAGTGTCTAATACTTCCTCTGAGTCCTGTGCCAGGCTGTGTTCTCAGTTGTTGATCCTGATGTGATCCAGTCAGTGACCTTGGATCTCTTTTGAAGCACTTGTCCAGTCTCCTCTCAAATTCTTTTAAGTTCCTTGCGTCTGCAGTATGCTTTAGCAGGGAGTTCTGCAGGTGATAGTCATTAATTCTGTAACTGGAAGAGGCAGTTGATCCTTAGCCATGGTCTACATGCTATATGGGATTTTGCAGACCTCTGTCCGTTGCTTCATGCCCCTCTTCCCCACCTGAGTCTTTTCCTAGATGGAAGGATCCCAGCTCTCCTAGTCAGTGAGCACTCCAAAACTGTTCCTTTAGCTGTCCTTGCTGTCTTTCCCTGAAACTCTTGTAATTCTAATGTGTCTGGGGTTTTAGCTTATGAGACCAGAGCTGTGCAGAGTATTCAGGGCGTGATCAAGTCATGGATTTATGCACTGGCATAATGATCGTAATCTCTTTCTAGCTAGGATGGCTTTTCTCCAGGTGCATCACTTGAGCTGTCAGTGGTCCAGCAGTCTCAGTGTGCCTTACCATTACGCATTTCTCAAGGTATGTCTTCTGTGCAGCACTGAGAGTAGCTGCACCTTCTCCATCCTTCTGCTGCCCCGTAGTGTATAAAAGACTTCTCATAACTGTCCTAACTCCATTCAAAGAGTGATGCAAGGTTAATGACATTCAGCTTTTATTAATAGCTCTGTTCTGCCTCTGTTGCCTCTGTTTGCAAATGGAAGTAGCTGGGGAGGCCATGATTCTGCATTTGAGATCTCTGGCATGGCATGGGTAGCTACCTGAGTGCAAGGCAAGTATCTAAAAGTGGCATTAAGTGGGGTGTTCTCCTGTCACATGTTAAGATGTGCTGTATCTTAAGACTGAGGCCTGCTGTGAGGGAGTATGAAGTGATGAAGAAACAAATTATATTAATTGCTCTCTACTTGTATTCTCTTTCACTGTCTTCTGGCAGTTGAGACAGAACTGTTTTCACCTTTTTTATTGCTTTCTTAGATCAGGGGGTTTCTGCTTGCTTAGCTTACAGACCCCTTATCTTTTCCTACCCACTAAAATGTAGGAGGGAGGCCTACCAACAGCATGCTTTGCTTCTTAACCATCTTTTGCGATCTTTCTGGGAGGCAGACCACAAACTTGCAGAAGTCCTAGGATCATCTCCTCAAGTGACTGAGACAGCATGTTTATGGTGTATGTAGGGGAGGTAGCACAGGAAACTTTCAAATAGTGTATATATATATAGGTGTACTACTACAAATCTTTGGAGTAGGATACAGAATGGGAATGCAATTTGAGTATGTAGCAATAGCATGTGCCTCTGACATCTGACCCTTCTTTCCTTGGTCAGGTAATGGTGTTTTTCAGACCCAGGATGGCTGTTTAATACTTTGTTGATTGAATAGCAAATAGTGTGACTGCATGGCTCTGCTAGGACAAAACACTAAAGGATTTAAGTTAACTTAAAAGATTTCTCCCTTGGTGCTGCTCTCTTGATCTCTTAATCTGGATCATTGTGGGGGCATCTTACGAGGTGCATGTATGAGAGAATTGTATTGACATGGTCTGCAGTGGTGCCCTGAGTACATGTAGTCTGTCCAAGATGTCTCCACTCATTCTTATTGTGGAAGAGTCAAGAAGTCTTTGTAGTGTGCTGTAGGGGAGGGAAGAAACCCTGATGAGGGTAACCTCCAGGCATGACAAGTAAAGAACTATAATTACCTTCATTGCCTCTGCTGTTTAAAAACTGTCATACCATCTTAGCCTGAAGAAGAAAATGCATCAAGTCACAAACTGAGGTGAACCTCACCATTTTTCTTACCCATATGTAGGCAATTGCTTCTCACTTTTTCATTATTTCATGATGCTTGAGATTTCTCAAAGCCAGCTATAATAGTTTGGTTTTGTTTTAAGTTACCTTTTCAGTCATACCTTTTAAATGGCTTAGGAATAAGCTTGCCTAGTGTGCCTGTGTTTAGGGATACTCTGGTCAGTGTGTGAAGCCTTGCAAAACTGTTACAAGGACAGTTACAAAACAACACTTTTTCTAGTTAAAAGAGTACATGCCACTGATGCATGCGTCAAAAAGAAAACAAATGGCGAGAGAAATGCTAAATTCTATTTATCTTTTAACATCCATTTAGTTCAACCAAACTGATTTCATTCCATGCTAAAGTCTAAACTAGACAACCAAATTGAAAGAGAGGTGCTAAATTCCATTTGTCTTTAAATGCCCATTTAGTCTAACCAAACTGATTTTGTTCTGTGCCAAAGTCTAAACTGAGAGAACTATTATCCTTGTTCACCTCCGTTTGACTTTCTCATTACGTGACTAGTCATCTTCAGCAGGTTATTTTCTTTGAAAAAACAAGATAAATGCCTTTTATAGAAGCAGCAGCAGTGTTAAGAGTAGAAAGATTCTTGCTCCTGTGATGTGTGATCAAAACTCTGCCATCCGGAAAAAATACTGAATTAGGTATTTTGAGTTGAGAGGGAACTTGAACAGAATTCAAGGCTTATCACTTCTGCAATGAGGTTTCCTATATTAAAGACCAAAGCCTAAATAGCAGGTCTAGTTGAATTTTTGTATGTAGAATTAAACATCAACATGCAAAAGTAGATAAGATCTGAATTATGGCTAAATCTAGTCCTTTATGTACGTGTGTCAGAATTCTTTTCGTCTGATAGCATCTGTTTTTTTTTTTCTTTTGAAGGAGGAAGGATCCTGTGCACTCCTTAGTGCATAGTTAGGAATCACCTCTTCCATGTTTTCTTATCCTAATTCTTTAACGTGTAACCTTATTACCTTGCTCTAGCTCATAGCTTAATGACTGCAGGGCTCAGCCACATACTGTATTTTTAACTCTGCCTTGCTCTGTCTTGAGCTTTAGTGGGTTGCAATTCAGATCCCTGTTAATGCCAAGCTGTGTGCTTCAAGATGGTTGTGCAATCAGTGTTGCCATTTCTTTCTTGCTGCATATTATTCAGTTGCTGCTCTGCAGGCAGTTACTGATTTCTTCCACTTTGACAGTTCTTGTCACTGCCATATCTGAATATGTCAAAAGCTTTGCTTCATGTCACAACTTTAGTTCCATGATGCTTCTGTAAGGTGAAAAGTTAATCTCTGATACTGTAGCTGTATAAAACTGCTGGGCACAGGGCAAACATCTCCCTTGTATGGAAAGAATTTCTGTGTAGCTGCGAGGTCAGTTTTGGCTGTGCTGACTCCCCAGGTTCTGAAAGAAGAGAGAAGCTCAGCTTGTTCTGTGCTATGGCGCAGCTCCTGTCCAACATACCAGTGTCTGTAGGAGCCTGTTTAAAGTGTATCATAAAGCAGTATGGTCCTGGAGTTACCAGCCTTTTGAGGCCTGGCAGTTTAGCAGCCCAGACTTTGCAATATGTGTAAAAATCACTGCAAAGTAAGCCCCAGTTTTGGAATACTGTGAGTCAGTGCAGGTTATGGTGCTGTCTTGTTCAGTGGTGGGGTTTATGTTTGCACTATCTCTGATTCACATGGTTGTGTTCATGGCAACACATCTGTAGAAAGATTATAGTGGTCCATTGTGCCTTGCTTTCAGATTTCTAACATCTTCCACTGAAAACCTGTATTAATATTGATGAGGTGAATTTGAAAACATTGACATCTGTATGAGGTGATTATTGCTTCTGTTCTCTTTGAGGAAGTAACTAGTACCCCAAAGTTGCCCAGTAAAACAAGTGTATGGAAATCTTTATAAAAGCCAAGAAGGGGAAGGTTTGATAGTGTTTATTCTGCTGCAGTCACTAAAGTATAGCAAAAAGGATAAAGGTTGCAACATATCTTAATTGGGTGTCAAAAGCATGTATTTGAGTTGTATATGAAGATGGAATGAGCTAGGTTTTTCATCTCCCTAGTTCAAGTAACTGCCCTTTTCCCTTGAGACTCTTTCCCCTTTTCCCCAAGACTGTGCGTCAGTGTTTCTTGATATTTAGAGTAGGGGTTCAGGAAGCTGATTGCTGGTGCAGTGGCTCCACTGCGCTGATAGTCAGTGCCCAAATACCTTCTGCAGTTTCTCTCTTGCAGTGATCTGCAGAATGCTGCTGCAGGCTCCTTCGCCTCTGCCTTTGCCACCCTTGTCCTCTGTCCCACAGAGCTGGTGAAGTGCCGGCTGCAGGCCATGCATGAAATGCAGTTGTCAGGAAAGATAATCCAGGGACATAAGTAAGTATATACCCTGCCCAGAATCTCTGAAACCCTTTTATATGTATTTATTATTTTTAATTCTCTATTGGCTCAGTGTCACATTTGTAGTGCACTGTTAACCGGAGAGGAGTTGTGGCTGGGAGGGTCGCAGTCTGGAAGTCTTTATGGTACTGGTAAAGCTGGATGCCAGTGAAGGGCTCCCAGCAGGATCTTGTTCTAAGTCTTACTTGAATTCTGTTGTCTACACAATGGGTCTAACCCTTAATTGTTGCTGCAGTTGCCTACTGTTCTGTAACCTTCTCATTATCTGGCTATTAAGCATCACTAACTGGATCAACCTCTCTCTCAGTACAGTTTGGTCAGTAGTGAAGGGTGTTATTCAAAAGGATGGTCCCCTTGGATTTTACCGTGGCCTGTCAAGCACTCTGCTGCGGGAAGTCCCAGGCTATTTCTTCTTCTTTGGAGGGTATGAACTGAGCCGGACATTCTTTGCCTCTGGGAGATCAAAAGATGAATTAGGTATGGTGCCTCTTTTCCCAGGTGGATTTTAGCATGCTGTCATGGGGGACATAAAGGGAGGTGGTGGGGATTTTTTCCCTGAACATACACTAATGATGCACAGCAGTTGTAAAATACATGTAAAATGAAGGAAACTGGACATACTAAATATGGAGGTCTACATTTTGTGTACTTATAGTAATGAATTATTGAAGTGACCACTTTCCAATGGAGCAGGATGTATTAAAAAAGGAAAATAAATAGTGAGCTTACACTAATACTACTAAACTACTTAAATATCTGACCCTACAGTGTAACACAATTATTTCATTTCAGCAGCTGTTCAGAGTGATTTTTTTGAAGTCTTTAGCTGTATTCTCTTGAACAGTGTGTTCAAGTGTATGCTGACCATTTGATGTAATTACAATGATAGTAAGAGAACACTGAGATTGAAAATTAGACATGAAAAAATGAGATGGCCAGAATAAAGATTGCTTGTCTCTTGCTGAAAGACTGAATGGTAATACTTTGTCTTGGTGGGAGTTAGGATTTTAGCTGCATGCATTCTGGTCTCTGTTGCAAAATATTTCTAAACATCTTATTTGAAACACAAAATCAGGTTACATCGTGAAAAATGACTGATCACAAAGTAATTTCACTGTACCAAATAAATCTCTATATAGGTGATTCATGACACTATGTGATGTTACTCTAAGCCATTTCACAATTAGCCTTAGAAAGTGATTACAAGTGTGAAAGGGGTGGAGTTAATTTAGTTAATACACCCAAACCAGCATTCCAAGTTATGCTTTTTTAGCATGGCCAATAATCTAACGGGCTAAGAGGCACTCCTTATAACCTTTGAGCTTCTGGTTAGACTTGTAACTTACCAGTGGCTTAGAACTAATTTACAGGTTTGTGGGAGAGCAGAAACTGCTCTTTTGTCATAAGCAGGTTCCTCTGTGTTCTCCTTGACTTCTGTAGATTAAGTAATGTGATACTTACGTTGGTTAATATTTTGTGGTGTGTATAAAAGCTTATTTCTTAACTTTAGGTCCCATTCCTTTGCTACTAAGTGGAGGTTTTGGAGGCAGCTGTCTGTGGATTGCTGTGTATCCTGTGGACTGTGTCAAATCTAGAATTCAGGTTCTTTCAATGGCTGGAAAACAGGCAGGCTTTATGGGAACATTTGTAACTGTTGTGAGAACTGAAGGTGAGTATGCAGTTTATCAGATGAATCTGTAGGGCTGCAGATTGAAATCTATACCCTCCAATACCAGAAAGTGCTTAAGAAATCTAGTCCACTGATAATGTGTTAGAGACAGACAATAACTGTTTCTAACAAATATTGATGCTTCATGTAGTTTGGAAAGCTTTGAATCTAGAAACTGAGGCATGGCAGATGCAGTAGGTCTCTTGGTTCAGGAGACAATTTACTTTAACAAAAGCTCAGTATGCACTAAAAGCAGATAATGGAATGAGTTCCACTACCCATGAACAAACCTATACATGGAAATTGAAGGAACTGGTTGAGTCAAGTACAGAATTTTTCTTTACCTCTAGAAGTTAATATATGGCTGACTGAGGGCTGTTTGATAAATCAATCTTATCTAGCCTGGCAACTTGGGGCATCTACCTCAGTGTTTTACCTCTGGAAAAGGCCTGCACCAGGCACTTCAGAAGGTGGTGTAAGAATGTACATGGCAGCAGATGGGAATCCTGGCCCTGTTGCTAGGGGAGATACTCACCGGAGCTGGAGTCTGACTTGGGGCACAGCTCCAACAGGGTTCTGCTGTTCTTTCTGTCCTCTGGGCTGCTGTGTATCCTCAGGTGACCAAGGCAGCCTTGTGAAGACCCTGTCATACCTGAGATAAGCTTCTACCATAAGCACTTAAATGGCTAAACTTGTGTTAGAACTCTAGATACTCCTCCTCTATGGATATCCAGCAACACTGTGGTTAGCAGCTACACCAGTGAATTCAGCTCTGTGTGTGTGTGCGCCCCTCTAAACAGAAGCATTTTACTTCAGTATCCTTTGAAGGTAAAAGCACAGTGATTGATGCAGATAGGCTGTTTAATAAATTGCTGACTGGCTCTGATTTCATTTCCAGGTGTACTTGCCTTGTATTCTGGACTAAAACCAACTATGATCCGTGCATTCCTGGCCAATGGGGCGCTGTTCCTTGCCTATGAGTATAGCCGGAAACTTATGATGAAACAAATGGATTCTTACTGATACCTTCTAGCAGCTGGAGAAGAAAAGGTTGTTTAAGGATCATTTAAATAAATGATCAAAAACCTGTAGATCACATCATGGTCTGAGCAGGGCTAAATCAGTGACCTAATTTTAGGAACTTGACTCCAGTTTAGGATTTATAATCTTTTTAAATTCAGGTGATTTCATAGTACATGCTGCTTGAACTGGACCAGCAGAACTATCTCCATCTGGCAGATTCTGCACTGGTGGGTACATTGCATGTCATAAATGTATTTTCCTGACCTGTAATGGTGCTAAAAAGACTTCTCTTGAACTGTGGGGTTTAATGTAACATGCAGCAGTAGGCTGTGACTTAAGGCAAAGCACTGTTAAAATCTGTGCTGTGGTGGTGGACTTTCCCAGTTGTTGCTGGCAAGTGCCTGATTCAAAGTAACAGCAGTCCTGTCTAATCTTGCTGAAATGGCTGACACACACATCCCTCAGCTAGACCCCTGCCCTGCTTCAGCTCCCTTCTGTTCTGTGACTTGCCAAGGTCATGGCAGTTGGTGTCTGACTTGTATACCCTGTCCCAGTGAATGAGGCCTTATAAAAGTAGGAACCGTTCACCCTCTACCTTGTACTGGTATGTCTTAGAGCCTGAGATATGCCTGTGTTTGAGAAAAACATATAGTTACTGGGTTTGAGTCCATGCAGAACTTTATTTTCTGAATCCTTTCAAGAAGTGTTAGAATATGCTAAGCACCACTGAATTAAGCACTTAACATAAGGGAGGCTGCTGGCTCTGGGCATGGAACTGTAACTTTGTGCAGGCTTCTGTCTGGGTCACATTGACATGAATGAGTCTATGTGCTTGAAGGAGAGGAAGCAGAAGAGGAGCAGAAAGCCAGAACTGAGTTCTTAAAGACAACTCACACCATGGTCTCCATGGTGTAGCACACACTTACTTGGGCTGGAGTCCTGCCACTTGCTGCATCTCTTCAGCTGAGTGGAAAAAGCTGGTATGACTGGGTAGTTTGTATCACCTTCAGGCCTGGAGGGCATGCCTGCTTGGTCATGTTACTTGATTAAACATACAGTTCATTAGTGTTAATCAAAATGATGCAATAATACCTATTTCTAGATGCCACTTCCATTCTTGAAGTAGGCTGTTCTTTATACAAGCATGCTCTGCCTTGTAAGAAGCAGCTACTGCCTATCCTGGGAGAAAGCAAAGCAGGTCTCAGAGCCACACAGTTGGTGACTCAGGCTTGGAATTGCACAGAGGGATGTTGCCTGTGTGCTGTAAGTGACAACCCACCCTTGTGGAAGGCACAGACAGCTGTTTGACCCACCAAGTTCATCAGAGCTACATAGAGATCAGCAACCACAGTTCACCAGTGACTGCCAACAGTCACAGCTGGAACATCTTGGTTTTGCAGGTTATAGCTTCCCTTTCAGATCCCGGAAAAAGCTTTAGGCCTAGATGAAAGCATCTCAGTACCTACTGCCTCTTGCAGTGAGGCCAGGGTGCACTCCAGTGCCCTGTTACAGCCTCTTTGATGAGAGGTGGGTGCTGCAGTTCCACAAATGCTTTTTGCTTCCCCAGCCTTCACATGCAGCAGGAACTGTTCATCTCCCTTTCATACACCCATGAGATAAGGCAGTTAAAGCAGGGCATGGCTGAAGAATCTTCAGTATCTGTTGCACCTTTTTTACCTTGATGGACTGGTACACTAGGGGCAGTAATACTGTGCATCATCAGTATTTTAAAAGGAATTTATACCAAATGTTTAGATCATTCAGGTAAGAGGGTGGAGCTTTAGGAGGTGTTAGACTTGCCCTTCTTTTCAAAATTGTCTAGCCAAGAGAAATAGTATATTTGTACATGTTTCTAATAGTTATGAAAAGGTGAGGACTGACTCCACATCAGTGGAATACTTCAATCTATTTCTTAGATTTGTCTTTGCTTTCATTTTTTAAAGCTCATGGTTGCAGTTTTTAATACAAAAGTTGAAGCTTCAAGAGAAGCAGGATATTTAGAACTGAACCTACAGCAAGAAGCTGGTGACTAAGATAGACATGCATTTTGAAAGTTTAACATCAACTTCTGAAGGAAGCAGTAATTTTTCCATGCACAGCTGCTTAAGCTGTAGACATGTATCAGTTGTTCAGCTAAGAACTTCATAATGCTGGTATAGGAATTCATGGGAATAAAGTTTGATTTGATTAACTGAGTGCCTGGCTATTATTTATGCAAGAACACTTAACAAGCTTGTCTAGCTGAGAGCAAAGATAGATAGGTTGAATTCAGTGTCACCACCCCTCCAGAATTAAAGGATAAAGATTTCTACAATCAATGAAGGTATAAAGCCTTCAGAACTGAAGCAAAGTACCAGCTGTAACAAGGTGCTGTGAAACAACTGGACATTTCACATAATCTACTATGGAAAATAAATCCCATAGTACAGGCCTTGGCCTGGTGCTTTGTTAGTACCAAAGTCAGTTCTAATATTAAGGTTCAACTCAATGTCCAAGTTTCTAGACTGTTGATTATCCTGATTGATACACACTAAGGGGGAGTCCCCAACAGGTCACCTAAATTGCACATCTGTAAGTGATGAGTATCCACTACACTGAAGGCAGAGGTGGTCAGTGCTGCAGGGAATTCAGGAACTATTGTTACCATCAGAGCAGCAGTGCTTGGATCTCTTAAGAGAAATGTATCTATCTCATACAGCTGGTTTGTTACTCATTCCTGCTTATCCAATAGTTTTTACTTGACTATATGCTTCAGCTAGAAAAATCTGACTCCTGCTGCTACAGCCTTCACTGCTGTTACAGAAGATTAGCTTACTTCATAAGCAGGAGGAAGGTTCACCTCAACAGCCCTACAAGCTACTAGTAAGGGCAGCAATACCAATTGCGCAAGATAAGCCAAAAGGAACTTAGTCATCAGCCACCTCTAGCTGCAATGAGATAGCATCCTCTTCCAGCTCCTGGTACATGCAGTGCAGACACACAGGCCATAGCTGCCTTCTTGCTCCATCACCCTCTAGTGCTGCAGCCTTGGTCTCACTCCTGTCCAAGTGGGTACCTCCTCCTCCTCCTTTCCTCAGGCCAGAGACACAGGGGCTGCATTAACTTTGCCAGCTCCCCTCAACCTTGAGGGGCAGTTTGCCAAGTCTGTGTGCAATAACACAAGCAGCCTCTGAAACAACACTACAGTTTGGGTAGCAGCACACCCTTGCAGCAGAGGCTAGGCTGCAATAGCAGGCTCTGGAGCCAATAAATTCGACAGTTCTGACCTTCTGCTCATACCTCTCACATCTGTCAGAACACCACATCCAATTCTGTGTTCCCCAGTACAAGAAAGGCAGTGACATATCAAAGCAAGCCAAGCAGAGGACAATGAGGGCAGATGGTGGAGAGAACTGTAGCAAAGCTGAGGAGAGAACTTAGTGCTGCCTGCTGTTTCCTTGTTCATGGGAGGGGACAGAGCCAGGCCCTTCGAGAGACATACAGAGGCAGGACGAGAGTCAACAGCCACAATTCAGAACACAGGAAATTCCAGCCAGGAAGGAAGAGCAGTTGTAAGGTTAAGGCTTGTGTGAAATCCCTATCCTTGGAGATCTACAGATCTGAACTAGGTTGTGTGAGCCTGCTCTACCTGGGCGCATTTTGCACAGGATTTTGGACTACACAACCTCCGCTACTTCCACGCAGTAGCCAAGTGACACAGGCTCACTCTATCGTGTAGCTAAAACTGCAAACAATTGGTGGAACACTTTTTTTGTCATTGAAGACAGGTTTCAACCTCCACACTTGAAGTACAGTGCTGACAGAAGCAGCTTCCAACTCTGTGGGAGTTTTCAACAGCCCAGTTCCTAAATACCAAGTAATTACACAGCAACAGCAAAACTCAAGTCCACACATGTACTTCATAGTATGCCACTACCCCCAAGTAAGCACCTGGAAAGTATGAGATCTCTCTGCCTACTCTGTTAGCTAGTTATTAGCTATGGAAAGCTATGTCAGTCCCCTTCTGCTCTTAGTGCCCATCAATAAAAAGACTAAAGAAGCAACAGAACCAAGCAGCTAACCTCAACACATTTCCCATCAAGGAAGGCTTGAACAGTCTCCACAGAAGAGCCATACTGCTGAGAACAGCTGGAAGCAGGATTAGCATTGTCTGTGCATTACAGGTCTTGGCCTTGCTTAAGAGGGGTCAGTGAGCATGTGCAGCATTAGCTCAAAGGAGCAAGTGCACAGATCAAACCCATCACATGCAGGTACTAAGGCAAGCCTAGCTAACTGATCCCAGGCAGTTAGCATGCTCATGAGCGGATGTGCCATCTCAGCCCTCTGCAGGGAGGAACAGTGCCACAAAAGCACCTGTGCAGTCTGCAGCCCCCACAGTCAGCTCCCAGGCCAGGTGTTGCTCAGAACCCTACATCATGGATTTCTGATGAACAGTGGTTCAATACCAAGACTTCTACTCAAGAAGGATTAGTCTGCTTGCACCAGATTACTATTCCTCCCTCCAAATTCCTGTGTTCTACTGACCTGTGGAAAACCCTGATGCTGAGTGAAGAGGTGTCAGATTTTTCCAGCAGTGTCCTGCAGACTGCTGGTCTCCACTCACCCTCAGGTTAATGCTCTTGCTTAAAGACAGACAATTGTCTTAGATTAATAAAGTAGGGATTACCTGTATGTAGAGACATCTAAGCTCCAAAGGATCCAACAACTCAGTAACATGATATGACAGTCAGCTGACGCTAAGTAACTCTTCAGAGTATTATTGCTCTGCACAACAGAACTTCATGTAAGTTTATTTGAGAAGTATCTACACAGAAATACATTAAGTACATCAAAATGAGACTGCTTCACTTTATACTGAAGCAGCAAGATATTCTCCAGGAAAATAGATTAATTTTACATATTTCCCTTCTTTCAGCTTTGCCTTATGGTTCAGTAAAGTTCACCTCCACAGCAAATGTCTCACTATAGACTTTCCATGTTTTAGACTTGTGAGGGTTATCCAGCTCATTCCTGGGAAGGTAGAGTCTGAAAGACAAAATTTGGTAGTGTATCTTACAGCCTAAGACATGCTTTTACTTTCAGCTAGCCAAGAGAACTTCAGGCTCAGCCCTGCAATATTAAATATAGCCCCAGATCTTGAATTCAGACAGACATCAGCCATGCCTGCACAGGGCTTTGGAACTGACATAATCTGAGAAACACACACAATCAACCTGGTGGGTTTGTGAGTTGTTTTTTTGTTGGGTTTTTTTGGTTTGTTTTTTTCCCACCCAGAGCCCTACAATGCAAGACTGTTAGAGTAAAATTAGTGTTACCTTCAGCTCAAGACCTCCTGATGGTTATGCAAGTGACAGGAACTTAATAACTGACCTTCCTAATACCAGGGATTTGATTCAGTACTCAGTCAAGCTCATTAGGCATGTTGTCCACTTCTAATGCTTACCAAATTCATGTCTAGTTATCACTTAACAGCACCTGCACATCAGCTATGGTTGAATTAGAGATACAGAGAAAGAAGCACTGCCTTAGCAGCTGTTTCACTTCTGATTAGACCTAGTCCACCTGAGGTCTACCAGAATTCTCTGGGCAGAAGTGGAGATAGTCTCCACTAAACCATGTTTAAGAGAAGGTATGGTGGGTCATCCTCTCTAGCCCTGCAGGAAACAAAGCACTTGGGCAAAACTTTTGAGATGTATACCTGCTGTCTGACAGCCCTGCAGCAGTGCCATTTCTCCTGCCACTGGTTTGGTCTAACTAGATGTCTGCACCTAGACTGCAAGGTGCATTGCTGGCTCAGCATATTAAATTTAGAGTTATGAACAATAGACTCACAGCTATCTCTCCACATGCTCTAATGGGATCAATTAAAAATTGTTTCCTTACAATTATTGTTCTCTCCATGACTGGAATAGGATCTCATATATCAAGTTCACTGTTCTCCTGTCTAAATCTGTCAAGTTTGGTAGACAGAAGAGACAGATCTCATGTCTCTGCATTTCTCCATCACTCCCCTAGTGAGACAGACAAGCCCAACTTTTGCTGGCTGGAGCTCTACTGGGAGTTCTAGTTTCAACAAGAACTAACCACAGTAATTTCTGATTTTAACAAAAGCATGAGTAGCAGTAAGTTTGAGCCTTTCTTTGGGATCCCAAACATTGGCACCTCTAACTCTGGTCTTAATATTTGCCTGCTAAGCCACTGAACAAGTTCCAGCCTCTCAGTCAGCCATGCTATAGAGGATGACAGAGTTGCCTTAGGTTTAAATAGTTAGCATTACCTTTTTAAATTTGAGTTCATTAACAATACCTAGAGTGCCAAGGAAAGAGTCCAATGGATTAACTTGATTAAGATAAAGAGCTTACATACTTTAAAACACTTGGCACAGTGCAAGCAGGTGTGTGCCAACTGCCTGCTCACAAGTTACAGTTGAGAGTCAGAGACAAGTACCCACACAGAAGCTAAGACAGGCTTGATCAGCAAGCT
This sequence comes from Buteo buteo, assembly GCF_964188355.1. Classification (NCBI taxonomy): domain Eukaryota; kingdom Metazoa; phylum Chordata; class Aves; order Accipitriformes; family Accipitridae; genus Buteo; species Buteo buteo. Next base: position 33,307,177 of record NC_134184.1, on the reverse strand, counting down.
ATGTCAGCTTTCAGTACTATGTTTGTGAACTTTCAGCTCTGTTCAGACACTTGAAGTTAGGATCTGAAGGCAGTCACTATGATCACTTACCTGTTATTTTCAATAAAGGAAGTGTTGAACCAGAAGAAGAATGGGCAGTCATCATAGCCTTTGGGGAGAACCTAAAGACAAAGGCCTTGTTTAAGGACTCCATTTGACAGCATGACTCAATTTTTGCAGAGGAAGAGTACCCACCTGTCCCCAGTAGTTTGGTTTACAAAGCTACAGTGTCAGTCAGTACACTTGAAAAGCCCAATATCACACCCAGATCACTATTTTCACTGAAGTTATTTCAGGACTAGGTCACTCAATACTAGGTCACATTAAGTAAGAGACCCATGTTAGAAGCAGCAGCTACTCAACTCAGATGTTTTAGTTGTACTGTGTGAACAGCTAGATGCCTCCCCTGCCTGCACAGAGTGATGTAGTAATGTTTGCTGCATCACTCACTGCACAGGGGTGGAATAACAGCTGCTATAGTGGGGCCACCCCACACAGCAGGAGTCACTGGGGAGGAAAACAGATTCTGCCCCACAAAGCACAGCCAGCCCAGCTGCAGTTTGCACTGCAGCCTCTCCTCACACTCAAGTGAAGGTCTTCATGCCGTTGTACTTACGGAATGTGATTCAAATCTGACTTTCACATCACCACTTATAACAGGGCTGTCTTCCAAGCCAATGACTACAGAGTCACTTTCAGAATCAAAGAAGAGCTGGATAACAGAATAAAGTATTACTTTTATGAAAAGTTACTGCAGAGAGACAAGGGACCAATTCATGACAATACCTAGCTACTCATTCATGGTATACAAATACAATAGCAGTGCTAGAATAATAGCCAACGATTTAAGCTGCTCAGGTCAGAGTGAGCTATTGCATTTAATTGATTTCTAGGGAAATCTTTCACTATTTTACCACTACTTTTCCCGTGATTTAGCAAAGCTTAGCTTCTTCATTCTCTCAGAATTTACAGCATCCATTTATTTAGACAGTTTTATGTCCAGTATTCAACTTTTATAGGAAGACAGTTTTGACCTGTAAGTCAGCTTTCAGCTTCTGTGACTCAACTGACACAATTTCATAGTACTCTCACCTTGCAGTTTCTTTGACTGGCACATACACATTCTAGTACAACTTGCTTCCTCACAATTATCTGCACCTTCATATCAGTTCCATTGCCTTTCCCAACTCCTAGGAAGAAAGGGTTGCATTATACCATAGTACATACATTAGCTGGAAAACCAAGTGCAATCCTGTTCTCTCCAGAATGCCTTGCTATAGTCTTTAGAGAACTCAAATCCTAAAGGTAGCTCAAGAATCAGAGGTTGAAAGCTGTACTTTGAAGTACCAGTGAATCCTACTAGTGGAGCAGGAACAGAGTAATGTAGAGTCTAGTTCCACTGACTGAACAAGAACAGCAGTTTGAAGTCCCCTTGAACAAGTCATGCTGAACTTCCAGCCTTTTATCAAAATTACCAGTGTATATGTACAGAAACAGGTGTTCTTTAATGAGAAACATTAGTGGATCCAGCTTGACATGTGAAGTTAATCTCACTTGAAAAGTGATTCCCTTCCCAAAACAGAGCAGGTTGCATGTGAGACACCATTTGACCAGACACCCAGGAAGTGACAGAACACATGGGGCAATTGCACTCCAAAATGCTCTTCATCATATTTTAACTGTGTCATTTGAATTCTCAAATCCCAGTAAGACTACATTCCTATCATGGGTTTAGCAAGAGAGACAGTAGAGATCAGCCGCCTGTACTAGGAAACCATTACCAGAGGAATGCCCAAATTCAAGAGTTCTTACCATGTATGGAGTGGATTTTGAGGTTTTTTATTTTGAGTTGCCTCTCTGGTGGGAGTTTCAACTTATACTTGTTTTTCAGGATCTCATAATACCCAACATACCTACTCTGTAATGCAAAAAACCCAGACACATTATACGGTTTCTGTACCCCACACAGACTAATTCTAGGCAGAAGTAGGATTAAATAGATCTTCTCTGCCAAGTTCTTAGCTCTAAGTCCAAATCTAAGAAGAAAGTAACCATTTGTTCTCCTTACCCTCCCAAGTTCAAACAATCCTCTAGGCAAACTCAACATCTACATTTTTAAGCAGTATTCAAACTTCATGTTCTGAGAAGAATTCCATACTTTTGAGTTCAGCAAGAAGTGAGCAGCTTTTAAATTGCAGCTTTTTAACAGGCAGAATGTTTAAATATACAAGATACTTCCATTTTTACAGATGCACATTCTGAAGGACAGCTGTACTTCCATTCTATTTTATACCAGCAACTAAAGTACCTCTGCCACCAGCTTCATCTCACACCTCTGAATCTCACCATACACAGTGAATCAAAGTGAGCAAAGCCCCAGACTGTGGTCTGAGGCAGGAACTTGTTTAGTGTTTCCTTGTGAATGCAGTCTCTAGAGGATGCATTCCTCCACCCAGACACAGCAGTGCCATGGCCCTCCCCAGGCCAGGCTGCAGGCTTCAGTACATCCTTGATAAACAGCCCAACTGTCTTATAGGGTCATGCTCCTGTGAGGGTGGGCAAACACTGCAGCAGGTTGCCCAGAGAGGTTGTGAAGTCTCCATCTGTGGAGATATTCTAGACCTGACTGCACACAGCCCTAGGCAGCCTGCTCTAGCTCACCCTGCCAGTGGGGTTGGACTGAAAGCTCTCCTAATCTCAACAATTCTGTTATCTTAGATACCATAATTCAGATTTGATTATAACAGAGGAAGGCTTAAGGAATATGCTTGGACAAAGTGGAAGGGGGTGGACGATGCAGTGCAAGCCTACCAGCTGATAGTCTTCCAACACTTAAAGAGTACAGAAATTTCAGGAGTTAAGCATTGGTAGGAACCTACATCTCTGAAACAAGGCAGGGGAGGTGGGGTAGCATAAGCACTCACAAGGCCAGTATTGGTTTGGCTACTGTTGCTGGACCTGCTCAAGCTTACCTGGGAAGGAGTTTCAACTCCTTGAAACTTGGTACTTGTGCTTCTATCAGTTCTTCTCTCCCCAAAGTATTCCAAACTTTCCTATGCAGGAAAAAAGTTTCAAGGGTTAAGATACATTCATTCCACCATCATTCCCCTTCCTGAGAAGGGGATAGTAAACTGGAATTACACCAGTCAATTCTAATAAGAGAATGCAAGTGAAGATATGCAATAGTTGTTTTGGTACCTTCTAACAGGAGGCTTTTAATTAGAATAAGAAAGTACTAATTAGGAAGTCTGATACATTAAGTCTGTCATCCATGAAAGAGTGTTTATAAAGCTCATTCAATGAGGAGAGCAATGTGCTTTAAGCAATTGCTTTAGAATCATCTATATTCAAGCAGTCTGTGGCAGACCAAGCTGAACATTAGTTCAGATCTTCACAAACCAAAGTCAGAGTAAAACAAGGGATTAAATGAATATACACTCTGGCCAGACTACCTTGACTTGGGCTTTCTGCAACCCAGCTCTCCAGACTGATATGCTAGACCTGGAATACTAGAGCAGCACATGCATCTGTCCTGGCCAGGACTTGCTGATCTTTCTCCCTTTCCCTAAAAGGGCTTCTTGCTGTAATGCCGGCAGTCAAGACAATTCTTGATCCCTCACACTACTTGGAGGAAGGTTGAAGAAAAAATTGCACTTAAATAGTGACACTGTCTTTAGTATAGCATGCTCAGAAGCCATCTACAGTTAAGAAAGTTGTTGCTCAAGATCCTATCCTAGGTCTATTATGCCTCAAAAAAACCCCAAAAAGTGCTTCAAAGTTGGTATCCTGTTAAATTCTATTTTCCCAGTTCTTCCTCATCAAGAATAGTCTTCATCAGAAAGGAGTTTACATAGTAGCAAGATTTGCAAGAACTTTTTTGTAAAACAGGTTGTTCACAGTATCCTTTTTCCAGTATAGACTTTTTGCAGAGTATTAGTGCATTTCACCAATTAGGTAGGTTCTAAAGGGGCATTTTGAATACTAGAAGAATCAAATAAAGAAACACCATGTTTTTTTACCTTTGCACTCTCAAACTGGTCACTGTCTATAAGCCAGGTACAGACCATTGTTCCAGTCCTGCCTGTATTAGAAGAGACAGGTTGAACTACAGGAGTTAAGGTGTTTGGGTTTATTTTTGTGAAGATGAAGTTATAACTTTTGAAATAGAAGACATAACAGGAGGTAAGTGACACTAGAGTAGTTAAGTGCCTGTATTTCTGGGAAGAATGAGTTAAAGACAAGATACTGCAGTTTAACATGTTCCTTGAAAGCAGTCCCCACATGTCTTTGTAGTATTCCTAGAGATACTTAGGAAGCTGGCCACTATCTGCATACTCTATTTAGCAGAGGATACAGTCAAGTACACACTACTAGATTAGGTTATAGACTCGCACTTGCCCATAATCTAAGCCTCAAGACTTCTCTGCTCCAACTTTTCCCCTCCAACCCTACTAAGATGACATCAAGACTGCTAGCACAAAAACTCAAATATAGTCTCAGTTTTGAATTTAAGATCCAAGAGGTTCAGTCACCCCTCCCTACACTTGTTCTTCAAGCTAGTTTTGGCCTGCAGGTAGTTTCAGTGTTCATTCTGCAAAACCTTTTAAGCTATGGTTCCAAGCAGGGGAAAGAGCCACCTTTGTGTTAAGTAACCACCTGGTTTAAGCCAAGTATTTGCAGCAGTAACAGCAGGCAGCTAAAGATGTGACAGATGTTTGCAAGGAAATTTGGCTTATTTGCACAGTTATTATGCACTTCCAACAGCTCCCACACTACTACAGGTTGTGGATAGCACCCATAGGTCAGCTCACATGCAGTAGCTTTGACTAGCCTGTCCCCATAAGACTACATTGCACTCTATCGCATAATACCTTGTGTATCTCAGTTTAAGACCCAGCTGTACCTACAACATTCCAGCCTCCACTGCAAGAAATTAAAAAGCTTGAGGTATATTACAGTGCAGGATATTCAGTGTGGGTGACTGGCTGCCAGGGAGCCAAAGCAGCAGTTTAACACTTTTGACAGTAGCAGTTTTAATACCTCCCTATCCCCAGCCTCCCCTGGGGGACTGCTGTCCCAGCAGTCAGGACAGCTGGCAGTTACTGAAGACCATTTTAATCTAAGATGACATTGGTTCTTAAGAGATCAAATCTGGGCTACTGAGAAATGGGGTTGTGTAATATTAAACACACAGCACTATACTGTTGCTAATCATCTCGCTGTCTGCAGAATTTGTCAAGTTACACTCTAAACCCATCTCATGCTATGACTTAAGGCCATACTAACATTAAAGAAGGCATGATAAGAATAGCGTGATTTGTAGCATACACAGACTACACAAGAAGTCCTACCTTTGCCTCCTTTACAGTGAATTGCTATGATGTTCTTTTCATCTTGACTCATCCATTCACGGACACTGGCAGTGAATTTCAGCATGTCCCTAGATAAGAGGGAAGTTAGTGGATCAAAGCAAATGCCCACATAGAACTATCATGATGTATGTATTTCTTGACAAGACTCACTGTAGCGCTGGGACATTGTGGTCATCAATAAAGATCCTTTCCACCCTGTAGTGGAAGTACTTGGGGTCATAGCCTTTTTCACCTACAAGGAAAGATCTGGAATTATGCCAGTAAAGGGAATAGACTTGCAACAAAGAAAGTGGCTTGTGACACACAACCGCTGGTCTGAGTATATACTAGTTTTTAAAGTACAGTAGTAAAAATAGACAGATCAAAGTAGAAAAACTATGAGGTAATTTGGCTAAAACCATGCTTGCTTAGCTTCTAGTTTCACACTTCTCACTTTTAAGTGAGAATTCACCTCCAGGCCCAGATGGCCATTCCTTTCCATACAGGTTATTTAGGGATCTGAAAGTTAACGTTCTGATGTACTGTCAGGGTCAGCCACAGCAACGTGCACCTACAAAGTGGTAAGGAGCTGCTAATACCACACTCCTCATCTGTGACCCCTCATCTATTCCTCCACTAGCTAGAGGACAGTTACTTTTTCAGGACTTCAGTATCAATGCTTCTGTATCATACCTTGTCTGCTTCCAGCTCTGATGCTCTACTATGAAAGCAGAAGCCACAGGACAGTTATTCCTAAAGTGTTTTTCATTGTTTTAGGCATTTCTAAACAGAATAGATTTTAACTATTCATTCACATCTCTTCTCAGCCTTGATTAGAAAAAAACTCCAACATCACCCCAAGTTTTAGCCCAGGTTTAGTTTTCCACTTCTTTAGTAAGAGTTTTGGAACATTGAAGCAATTGTTCAGCATGAGCAAGGGAGTCTAAACTGCAAGGCATCCAAGTATCTTCTTTGCAAGCTTTGGTACATTAGATGCTCAAAGTCAATAGCCACATTCAGGACAGAAGGCAGTCAGAGACAGCTGTGCACTTTTGACAGACTAAATTCTTGGAGATCTGGTATTGCCACCAGCATACCTTGAAGACATGTTTTTCTGTTTAGCAGTATTTCAATACAGTCACCAGCTAAACATACTTACTGCAGAGATTGTAGACTTTATAGTGGTCTGCATGTTTGGTGTCCAAAAATCTTGCAACTTCCTAAGGCAATAACAAGATGCAAGTTCAGAGTAGTTGGTGCTCTACTCCTCATTTCCACTACCACCTCATCCCCCACCCCCAAGCAGGGTCAGTGACTGCTGTTCATCAACAGCCCTGGGACAGCAAGCCTTCCCAGGCCAATAGCTCGGGTTCTTGTCTGGAATAAAAGTACTACTGCAGCTATCTTCCCTGCCCTACATATGTTTCCACAATATCAGGCAGCATAGCTCTAAAGGGCATTAATGCAGACCTTTTAAACATCTTTATTTAGATGAATATACAGTTCTCGCTTGTACTATTACTGCTCTGGGACAGAACTGACTTGGTTCTCTGAAGCATTCCCAAGAAACAGGAGCATCAGAGCACCAGTTTGTGCACAGTGCCAGATACATGCCACTAGGCTTAGCTAAGAGACTACAACACAAGTGGTGCAGCACAGTGGAGACCACCATTTAGTCATTCCAACCAGCCAAGACAGTAGGACTAGGACTGACCTGACAATCTAGTCCACAGGCAAATTAGTGGGAGCTTAGAAGTGAAACAGCATTCAGAAATACTGAACCTGATAAATGACAAATTTTTACCTCAATTGGGTTCCTATAGAAAGACTGCTTCCCAGAAGATGGAAATGACATTGCAATAATGCGATCTGTGGAAAAGAGAGCAATCAGAAATAACAGGGGGAACCCTCCCCACATGTAGGAACTATGTGATTGAGAGCAATATCACTATGAAACAGCTTATTTCTACCCTAATTATAAGAACCACCTACCCATTTCTGAGAGCTTTTCTTCTGCATTTAGTATAGCTAGAGTAGGAGAATAAAGCTTCCTGAAGCATCAGCTACCATTAAGTGTCAGTCTCTACAGAATCACAGGCAAAAAAACTATGAGTTAGTCCATAGTGTCTCAGCTCTGGCTCCCTAGGCCTCAGGAGAATTTCCATCATAACATACAGAATGTACAACCTCTCCCCCAGAAGGCTAATCCTTGAGAACAAGTGTCAGAGTCAGGAATCCATATTTCAAAATGCCACAGAAAATGAGTAGGCCTGCTTTGAGTTCACACTTAAGTTTCATTAGTCTAAAACATTGCCTGTATTTCATGTCAAGCACTTAACTAAATAACTAGTGTTAGCAGGATGTAACATGCAGCAAAGTATCATTTGCTTCTACACACCAGTAACATAAGTGAGATCCAGATCAAAGCCATCTTTCATATAACGCCTTTTGTTTTCAGAGACCTGCCAAAAGAAGTGTAGAGTTAGTCTTCCAAAGGAATGCCAAAGATCAACAAGAGTTGCCTGTTACTAGGCAAAACCAACCATCTAGACTCTGAACTTCAGTCATGAGTAGCAGAGCCTCATTTTGCTATAGCAAAGTTCACAGCATTAGCCAAGAATAACATTTATTGTGTTAGCTTTTAGGTAGAAGCTCCATACAGAAATTTTACCCTGAAGTATCAAAGTTTATTCTAGTGGAAAGAACACTGCAGATTCTTTGCAGACTGCAGCATAATCTGTCGTTGCTGTTTGAGTGGCTGGGGGCTGAGGGAAGGAATTAGTTAAGGACAGCATAACCAAGACTGCTTATTCCTGAGCAAGAGGACATACTTGAAGCTTCGAGTACCACTTTAGTGCCCCTGATGAAAAAAAAGCAGCATTTACAATGGATAGGGCTTCAACAGCTAGGTTGTTTTGCTTTCACCTGGAATAAGCACCAGAAGCATTAAAATTCCTATCCTCCCCCATGTGAGGGAAAGCAGCCTATGTACCACACAAACTAGAAATTATCAATTGAGACACATGGTGGTGTTGCAATCACTTTGACATGCTGGCCTTCCAGGTCAAGTTACTGCTTACTTGAGCAAAGTTAAGAATTATTAGCTATACTGAAGTTGGAGGCAAAACTCCAGTACCCTGTCAGGGACACCAAACAGACATGCTGCTTAGGCAATATTACCAGTTGCAGACCAACAGGCTGTGGGCAGTCTTGCTACTCACTATTGATGGTAGCCTGGAGAGAGAGCTGGAAACGGTAATAGTAGCCTAGATATATTAAGAGGCCAACTTACCATTCTCCTGGTCACCACTTCAAGTTGCTTCTTCTGTGAAGCCAGGCGAAATATTCTTATTAAGATGATAATTCTCAGAACTCGGAGGAGAGTCACCATTCTAGATGAGAGTCAGATTCACCATGAAAGAAAATGAACACAATTAAACTTAGATGCAAAGCTTAAAGGTATTTAAAAGCTGTTTCAGAGACAGTTTAAAGCTTTGTTTCATATACTAAACTAGGACTTTTCAGGCTGATTTTGGAGAAAGAATACTATGCTTGAAGAATACCATGGTTTTATTGAGTTTTTTTTTTCCAGAAGTACATGTTCTGAACAGCTAATGGAACTAGGAAACCCGCTACTTGCTCAAACAGACTTTCACAGGCCCAGCAAGCAACAACACTACCTATGTTATTAACCCCAAATTCTTGTTCCTTGAAGCTTGTTCTCAAGTATACATTTAAGTGCAAGTAGCCACCTGAAAAATAGCTGAAAAGAGAAGTTAGACAGGCTATATACATCATGCCTTGATTAAGAAACCTGAGAACAGATCAGTATAAACCCTGTGTTTAATCATTCAGCAACTTGAGCAGATGATTTGGTTTGAGGAACTTTGAACTGCTGTTGAACTTTGAAGCAGGCAAGATGCTTATGTGAGTGGTTCTACTGGAACAACTGAACAGGGGCAGCTGCTTTTACATACCCTTAGGGACTAGGGCAAACTAACAATCATTCCTTAAGGACATATGTGAGCATATACTTTTAAGGAGCACATGCACATATTTCAGGTCCTGATACACTTAAGTAAAAAACTTGGTGAATACCTATAGTAAGGGGATACCTACAGTAAGGGGGACAAACATTATGGAAACATTAACCCGTGACCTGCAGTTGAAGCCAGTCTGCTCTCCACTGATGTAGAGCTTAAAGTCATCTGTGGACTGCCACCAAAATTTCACTTGTCACATATACACTCTCATCCACAAAAAAGCTGCTCAGATTCTAATTATTCTGAGATTTATCAGGTGCTTTAAGACTGCCATCTGCTTCTTGAGGAAGGTCTATGACAAAAGAAAAGTGATAAACCCCAGGTAAGCTACTGGGAATTATTTGGATTGTGCAGACACTACTGGAATGTTAGGCAGGAAGACCATCTCATCTCAAGATCTGGGATTTGGCCAAGTCTGAGGTATCATCTAGTACCAGGTAGTATAATTTTGGTCAGAAGTGGACTGAAGCACCCTTAACAAGAAAAGCCTTACAGAGGGCCTTAAGGATTGCATGGGTGAGATGGTAGGTCCCAGGTGAGTACCTTCTGAGAGCATCAGTGTGAACTCCTTTTTATGTGACCCAAAAGCCTATTCTAAATCCCCATCAACTTCAGCAAGTCAGAATACAAGGCACTTGCACACACCAATCTACAACAAGATGGGTCAGTGCAGGATCAGGCCTACTACTAACATAGCCTAGGAAAGATAGCAGTGCAGATTACCCTGTCACAGTGCCATTTCTCCTACCTGTAACTGGATGCTGCCATAAGATGAAAGCGGCTTTAGAAAAATGTGGCCAGAGAGATGGGAAGTAATTATTAAAGTCCATTTAATGTTTAAAAAGACCTAGAAGGAAACAGCCTTTTATGATTCTGAGGCTGCAAAAGCTATTCCTTTGGTAGTTCTACCTTTTGAAACCTGAGTTTAGCTGGCATTTGAAGAGATGACTAATAATTCCAGATGTTTGTCCAACTCTGGATTCTTCAATAACTAGACTTTGAGTTGGTAATTTCTAGAAGAACGTTTACCCCCTTGTGCCCAGTAGCCAGTTGAATTGTGAGGGTGATTTTTTTTTATTTTTTTTTTAAAAAGAGCTCAACTTCTTTCCCTGGCTGATGCAAGCAAGTTTCACTAATTCGAACCTACTGCAGATAAAATAATCTTAGTTGTAGTTCTGTCTCCATCAAGAATGGATTCCTCTCACAGGTTATCATCTGATCAAGCTACAGAAATCAGATGGAAATATGACTTTAATTTATGCACATGAACAGCATGTTTCCCCTCTCCAAGGCATGGCTGAAAAATCCAACACATGTTACCATGAGGCTTTTGGGACAGCAAGGTGGAGGAAACAAGACAATGTGGCAGCTCTTTCTATTTCAAGATCCATTAGACAGAGATCCTCCCTCAGTTGTCTGTTCCATTTGCTATTATAATCCAACTCTTCTTTCTAACCTTCAGACTCTCCTCTCTATCAGGGCTGCTGCACACTTTCTGCCCCAAAAATGCCTGAGTTACAGCATTTGATGGCCTCACTATTCACTTTTAATTACCCCAAGTGATATGTTTAGATCATATCTGCCTTCAAGACGGGGACAGTCTATAGCATAACTGTAGACCAAAGTTAGGTGTCTCTATCCTTCATTAGTCTGTACCATGAAATACTATCACTGCCATATTCATGATCTAGTATGCACACATCTAGCTTAGAGGTGCCCAAGAAAATTCTTGAAAGACTATCAAGAAAAGACATCACATTTAACAGCTGCCATACCATTCTTACCTTGGTATCTGATCTGCTGCAGCAAGGTCTGAGAAGGAGTACGTCATGTTAATTAACAGAGTGCCCACCACTATGAATGCATCCAAAATATTCAGTTTGGACTGGAAATAGTTCTTGAAGCTGAAACAAAGGAGAGTTTTAGACAGATGTCCATAGGGATAGCAAAGACTGAAATACATCTTCAGGAGAAGAATCACCTATACAGAGCTACTGCTAGAGACAAGCTCTCCTGAAGTAGTTCTTAACACTAAGGACTGAAGTCTCACTAAGAAAGTAATCCTACACCTGGCCTACACAGGTAAGTCACAGCAAAGCTGATGCAGTTTCCAAGTGCTCACTTTACAGATTATTCTATAAAAGGGTAACAGCCAATAAAAGTTGTGGCCATTGTCTATGACCAGGAAATTAGCCTACAGGGCATCCATGTTCATAGTCCAAGCCCCAAGTATTACTTCCTTACTAGCTTGAGGACTTGCCACACTGACTTAATTTTTGTCAGTGTCTTACTTACCCTTCAACAAACACCCTCAGGAGAACATCGATGAGAAAGAAGAGTGCTATTGCCAGGGAAACACCTTCAAGGATCTCTCTAACACCCTTCTTCTCACTGATAGCCAGATCCACAATCACAACTATAATATCCACGATGATAAGTACAACTCCAAATACTCTGTCAAAAGAAAAATACAAGTCAACTTGAGACATAGGAATGACTTGCTGACATTGACTGAAGAGCACAAGCCCAGATTTGTTTTCAGCTGTTCCAGCAAGAGTGTGTTCTCTTACGTACAGATTGAGGCCTGCTTGTATAAGCAGCTGAAGGATTCAAATTACATTTTCTAAGTGATCTGCACAGAATATGTCATCCATGTGGAACCATATATCTACCTCAGACTCAGCTGTAGTTATTAACCTATAATTCCACTGGTACCTAGAAGTGGTACAAACCTGAATGCTTTAAGGCACACAAGTGTCAGTGTTGTCTTTCAGCTTACTCACCTTCCTTCCCACTCACAACTTGGTGTAGCCCCTTAAAAATAACTGTCTTTAATGGCTTACCTTGCTCCAGCACCTAGACTACATACAACTGACCAACTAGTTGTTCAAAAGCTGCCACAGCCTGGAGTAAGCCATTAAAGAGCTTTTATCCAAGTCAACAGCATTTACAGTTCTGACTTTCAGGTCTCCTTGGACAATGTAGTCATATCTGTTTAAGACTTCTTTCCCAATCAAAGTACTTTTCTCACGTCACCCTTTCTGGGGGTGATAGGCGATTCAGTACTTTCCAGACAGAGCAGGCTGGAGTCACTGCTGTTCAAGGAATTCTCCAAGTTATCACACCAGAAATGAGGACCATTTCTACCCTGCCCATATCATTACAAGCATGACCTTTTACCTGAATCCAAATGACATCACAAATGGGGAAATTCTTCTCCTAATTGCACTGCAAGAGAAGAGAACTGGCATCAAGACAAGTGACATTTTGTTACTGGTATTAGCCACAAGAGCACTGTTGCATTCTTTTGGTTTTAGAATTCTGTATAGTAGCAATTTCTTAAAGAGGAGATTATTTGGTTGCGTTCATGAAGTATATAGGTTAAGACAGTACTTGAAAGCAATGCTTTGATCACTCGTTAGAAAAAACGTTCGCCAGCTACAGACCCTAGAAGTACAGCAGTATGTACTTATGCACAACACTATTCAGTGTTACAATTCCAGTGACACTAGAAGTTTGGCTAAATGCCCAGTTATAAGCTTTAAGAAGCAGTCTTATATAATAGCTATTGGTCAATAGGGAAATTAAAGCATAAACATCTCTTAAGGTATCTTGTTCAAGATACTAGACTATTGTATCAGAAGATTTATTTTTTTTTCCAGGCCTGGAAAAAACTGCACTTGTTAATAGCTCCACTACTGCTTCTGTGCTCTTGGAATAGATGAAGAAAAATCCCTTTTCTGCCTTTAAAAGGAAAAATTGGTTTGGCTTTCAGATTGAAGACTCAAGTGCCTTTTAAGAAAATGAGTTACTGAAGCTAAGTTCTTCCAATTGTGAGAGTTATCTCCAGCCCTAGCAGGGTTCCAGCTCCAGTTACAGAAGATTATTGTTGCCTCTTTGGTATGCTTTAAGCCTTCTGGTTTAAAGCTAGTTACACAAAGGCCTATCTCACTAGTTGAAAGTCTCTTTAGGCTACACCAAGAACTAAGGTAGAAGCAATTATCTGCAAGCCCCAAGTTCTGACAGTCTGAAAAAACAGACTGCCAGTCTGTTAAGTAATCTTGGGATTACTTAACTACTGTAAGCACCGAGTCTTTTCTTAGACACTTGAAAGAAAACACCTTCTCCAAGTATATCACTAACAATAGGACCTAACAAAAGCTCCGAGATACTGACAAAAAGTACTGGTAGATTCCTTTTGTATTGTTCACATACCTACCCCATCTTTCCTGTTATATACAGTTACTACACTCCCCCTCCCCACCACCATTAGAGATACCACTGTTACAGGAAGTCTTTGTCAGCTCAATAATGCATACTGCACCCCACAGTGATCCTGTCTGAGCTACTTGTTTCCTCTAGGGTAACTTGAGCATTGCATTTCACTTGGTGCATATCCTTAACACCTCAATAACTCAGTTTAAGACAAAGCTAGATATCTTTGAAGTGATTAGGAAGCCTACTGAATTAACCTACACTTCTTATTAGGCTCATACTTCAAACTAAGAAGCAAGGTCTAACCAGCAAACACCTGCATCCCTAAACGGGAAGGAGATACTTAGATTGTAGAACCCATTTTTCCCATGGAAGTCAAGGATGTAATAACAGGTCTTGTCTTGAAGACAGCCTAGCATATAGGAGGTTCTCCTTGCATTTGAGTGTCTAACATCTAAGGAAACACTGCAATAATTACACTAACAGTTTGTTGGTCTGTGTCTTTGCCCAGTCAATCCTTCAATGCAAATTTAGTAGGCACACCAAGACTTCAGCTTCCACGGTCTAAGGACAAATACCTTTATTAGGTGCACTAAAGACTGAAATGTATGCACACCACTCCAATTTGGCCTGCCAACATCTTCAATCAGTTGAAGAGAACATGGCATATTTGTTCACATACTTAGCTGAAAGCCTTCATGAAATGCATTTGTAAATGCCAACTTCTAAATTCTAGAAAGACATGTTGTCACATAGAAGAACTGAGATAACAGGCTTAATCTTTCTGTTCTTGAGCTGCAGGAACAGAGACACAAATGTATTCACTTGTCACTGACTTGACTAAGTACGCTAGCAGAGTTAGTAATCTGGTGACAAGAGCTAAACACTGTTAGAAAATAACCATTTCAAGAATGAAGTTAATCACTAGCAAGTTCAGACAATTTAGTCTTGATGAGGGCATGATGCTTATCATTTGCCCCAGATACTCATTCACCTCATTTTCTCACCAGCATTTGTTCTTCTGTGCTCTCCCAAACTCACTGTTTTGGGAAAGTTTAATCAATGCTGTTTGCATACACATTCTCCATAATATGATGGACTTCTAACCTGAGAACAAGCTACACTTTATGTCTCTAGAGATGAAAGAAGCTTCCTGAACTTACTTGTCTTTATTATGTGCTAGAACAAATGTCAATATAAAGTGATTTACTGGGCTTATCTCTACTTCAGCAGGCCATCTGCCTTCTTATTTTGGCCCAACAGTTTCCACCTTTGGGGGTGAGGAAGGCATTTAGTGTAACATTAGCTTACTTGAAACAGCTGTCTGGTTCATTATCCTCATCACAACCATCATCAATCTTTACTGTGGGCTCTTCTGCTGTTGGAGAGCTGGCAAAGGAATAACACAAGTCACATACTGATACAGATGTCAACTTTATACATTGCTACCCTTCATTGTCCCAGAGAAAAGAATATTAACTGTCAGCTGAGCAGCGAGCAGCAGCCTGGGCCAGAGCACAGGCACAGTACCAGAGGAAGAAAGACTTCACATACACTGGCAGAGCAGAACCCCTTGGCTTGTAGTGACCTAGTTCCCATTAGCAACCCATCTCTCAGAAGTTTCTCTTTTGGGGGAGAAAGGGAACAGATGTGTTCAACAATCAGATAAAGAGCTTTGAAGCAGGGCATCCAAGAGTCTGCTGAGGACTTAACAGTCCAGTCCAGACTCTGGAAGTGCTGGAAACATGCATATGCAAAATTGCTTCAGAGAGTCCAAGTGACATTAAAGCTATTACAGTAAACTACTTGTTCAGAGAATTAATGTTTTCACCAGGAAAAGCCACAGCACAGAGATGTTTTTGTGCAGAGCAGGATACCAGACCGGAAACTGGAAGACCAGAGCAGCAGCAGCTGAGTTAGTGCTAGAACAGCATTTTTTGGGGGTAGTGGCTGCTTGCCATAACTTCCTTAAAAGGGTGTCTTTAGATCAAGTTTTTGTTCAGCCACCTGAGAAGCTCTGAAGGCCACATGATGACTTCAGAGAACATAAAGGATAACAACCAAAGCCAGGGGTTTAATTCAGCCTTCTCCACAGAAATACTGTGCTGCATAATAGCACAGCCACTGTGTTGCTGTGGGTCTGCCTCTGGCATCATTACTTCTTGGGCAGGAGCAACTACATATGCATATTCAATATTGATGTTTCCATACTGTTCTGAGGCAATTTAGCATGTTTGAAGCATTAGTGTAGCAACTCAGAGGATCCAAGTATTCTTCACCCTCCACAACAGACCCATGCGCCAGCACTGCTTCTGCAGTGTGGGCTAACCCCCTTTTAAGCAACAAGTTAAATAATGCATTTCCTACAGTGTCAGCAACAACCAGTACTGATGGTTCACCACCTGCGCTCAGTATCAGGCTGAAGAGAGCAATGATTTCCCCTCCTGCAACAATTTTGTTACTTAAAGCTAATTTTCCAGCTCCAGTATCTCCAGACACCCGTATCTGCAACTTTGTTCCCAGAACTGAAGCAAAGCTCTAGTGATGTATGGCCATTCAACTTTGATTTGCAGCTATTCTTATGGGATATTCACTTGGGAGTTTCCACTTAATGTACAGCTGAAATGGTTCACTCATTAAAGCAGGCTGCTGCTGCTACAGCAGTTTTGCTGCTGGCCACTTGCTTATACTTGTGGACACATGAAGGATACCAAATGCCACCTTCTTATCCTCTACTGTGATTAAAATAAGCCAAAATAAGAATGAGCAACAGTTGTGTTTTGGGTTAGGAAGCCAATCTTTAACACAAAAAGAAAACAGAAGTCAAGTCTGAGTACATTATTTCCACTGTGCTCCCACACAAAAATTCAGTTCTAGATAATGCTTTCCTCAGAGGGAGTTTTGTTTTCCTCTACATCTACTTGTTGTCCAAGCTGGAACAAGCTCTCTGCCACAGCTACTACATCTAGTCTTTGACTACTGGAGTAGAAGAGAAGAAAATGAGGACAGTCTAGAAGAACCTATTTCCTCCCCACACACTCTGAACTTCAGACTTGAGGCTTTTAAGGAGAGCAGAGCAAGAGCATCTTCTTCTACAGGAGAGCTTGACAGTGTTTCTGGAGGCTAGAAGAGAGCTGGCTTTACTGCCACGAGCTTATTATACCGGAGCTGGGTGCTCTGTACTTATCAGCTAGTTCTTAACTACTTGTAAGAAGCCAATCACAACAGCATATTTCTCTCAGAGATATCATACCTCTGAGACAACAGCATTTTAAGGGGGGGAATACAAAGACTGTACGCTGTGTTAAGCTTCAAGCACTCCATCGTTATTCTCTTTGTTAGATTTAAAGCACTAAGACACTCTAGACAGGGCACTGACTCACACAGCATACTTCAACCCCAGACCCGTACCCTGGTGCGGTTCGTTCCGCTCACCTGGACACTCCTGTCAGCTCTGCCCCTTGTTCATACTTCACAGTTGTCATTTTGCCTGGTGTGGCTCTGCTGGTCTTAAGAGAAGCACGTCGAGTTAAAGAGGTATCAGTACGAGAAACGGCAAATACCAGCATCCTACAGCAGCAGCCTCACACGATACCAGCAGACGTTTTCGACTAGTGTCCCCCCCCCCAGCTGACAAAGCACAATCTTCACCTACGAGGCTAACGAGAGCCGGCGCGATGAGGGTTTTTTCGCCCACGCCTGCCGTGCCACAGCGACAATCCCCTCGAAGCAGCACCTTCCTTCCCCTGCTCCAAAGCCAGGAAGCGCAGCCGAGCCCCAGCCGGCCCCTCCGGGCGGGACGCGGCCCCAGCGAGCCCGGGCTGCGGACCCCGGCGAGCGGCTCCGCGGGGAGCGGCTCCACGGGCCGCGGCCACACGCCGGCTCCTCCGCCCCCTCCCACCACACGCAGCCTGCGGCCCCGACCCCCCGGGCAGCCCTCTCCCCTCTCCCGCCGCCGCCCTCACCTCAGCGCGGCCGCCCACCCCCGGCGCTCCGCGGCCTCGGCGGAAAGCGGCGTTAAACTTCCTGAGGGCCGCTCTCCTCCCGCCTTCCCTCACCCCGCCCCGGCCCGGCCCGCAGAGACCCACTCACCCGCCCAGGCGAGGCCGAGCCGCGGAGCACGAACGCGCCTCAGCTGCCCCGGCCCCGGGGCCGCGGCTAAATGAGCCGGCGGCGCCGCACGGCTGCACCTGGGCCGCGGCCGGGCCGGGCCCGCTGCCATGGCGACGGCCCCGCCGCCGCTCCCGGCACCTCGCCGTCAGCAGCGGGCGGGCCGGGCGCCTCGGGGGGACCGCCCGCCCTCTGCCGAGCCCCGGGCCGCGGAAACTGTCTGTAAACGCGCTCCCCGCGGCACGGCGGGGTCCGGGGGGTCCGGGGGGGAGAGGCGGCCCGCGGGCTGCCGGGCGGACGGGCCCCGCGGGCGGCGGCGGCCGCTGCCTCCCCGCAGCGCGGGGTTTGTGCGGGACCGCGGAGCGCTGACCGACGCGGAGAACGAACTGTTCCTTGGTGACTGTCTCCCCGCAACTGCACGTACCACGGACCGGTGTTTGTCAAGGATTACGCCTGTCGGAGGCTGGTGCTTGGGAGCGGTGAGCGAGAAGGAGCCGCGGGCAATCACAAAACTTAATTAAATGTTCGATGAATTGACGGTCTTGTTGAGAAGAGAGGCCTTGCTTGAATAGATAGGGCCGGAAAAGATAAGAACTCCTGCCTTTGCTCTCGTCCTTGTAGATGACTTGGCTTCAACTGGCCATATGGTTTTACACCACTAATGAAAACTTAGATAATAAGAGCACTAACAAGCACTGAGGTATCAAAACATGTAAAGGGCCATGCTGCGCAGAATCACCTGAGGAGGGTCAGGTAGCGGACAAGAGAGGAAGACTATGGAAGACCACCAGAGGACCCCTGGAGACCACCAGAGACCTTCAATGCGCCTGCGCGAAGGACACTTGCATATGCTGATAGTTTCCCGGAAAACTAATGAATATGTATAACATTTCTCGGAAACCTAGCGAATATGTGCGTGGAACATGTACCTAACCTGCACGATGAGGCCCGACACGAAACGTGGAGCGATCCGCCGTGCACCCAGCGCTGCCAATAAAGAATACCTACTTAATGGTTAATCAAGCCGTGGCGTTAATTTGAGTCAGTCGCTTTCTTTGCAGAGCCGGAGGCTGCGGGGCGGAGCGCGGCGTGTCCCCCCCCTGCCCTGCGGAGTCCCCACGCGTTCCCCGCCGCGGGTGGAGGAGGAGCGGCCCCTGAGCCCCGGCCGGCGCCGGGCTGCGGGGGTTTCTGCGGGGCGGTCGGCAGCAGAGGGAGCTCGAAGGCAGCGTTTGGCGGCTGCTGCCGGGGCTGCGGCAGCTCGGCCGAGGGTGGATGCGGGGAGCTGGTGGCAGGAGCTCCCCGGTGCCCCTGGCCCCAAGGAGACAGAATCTGCGAGGAGAGTGCTGAGGAGGGGGAGCATTTCTGGGCAGCAGGCGGCGTGGAGGGTCTCCCTTTCAAGTCCGTCATGTTTATAAATACATGGGTAAGCAGCTAGTATGGACAGCGGTAGCAAGCAACGAGCTAAATATGTCTGGTGTATCCCCGTAATTACATATTTGAGAAGCAGCTAAACGTGGATGGGAGCTAAGCTGGATGATGAGATGAAACAGTCGGTTAATTTGCTCTTGGTTCTGAAAAAAAAGTTTACACGTGCAGGCTTGCTCCCGTGGACCATGTGGGTATCCTGTGAGTTACGCTCAGCAGGAGCTTATGACTGTGGAGCACCTTCACGGGGAGGACCACATCGGAGAAGAGTGAAGAAATACAGAAGTCCGG
Organism: Buteo buteo; assembly: GCF_964188355.1. NCBI lineage: Eukaryota > Metazoa > Chordata > Aves > Accipitriformes > Accipitridae > Buteo > Buteo buteo. The sequence continues at coordinate 33,287,703 of NC_134184.1, read as the reverse complement.
TTTGCCCTGTCCTGGGCTCTGAAAGCACCGAGGTGTGAAGGCAGTTTGGGTACTGAAGTCAACTTTCCACAGAACGACCTGTAACAACCAGTCAAAGGAGGGTCTGGAGGTGGGAGGCTTCCAGTTTGGCACTCAGACTGAATGAATGCCAGGGCCGTAAATGAACCAGCTTGCTAGAGGCTGCAGATGCACTTAAAAAGGAAAAAATGGTCCTTCCCATTTTTCATCAAATAGGTGGATGCCGCATTGCCAGTGATAACACTAACTGTTCCTTTCAATGTTGCTAATCTTGCAGCAGTGGTGATGCCGTAGATTTGCCAGCTCTCACGCGTCATCATGAGTTTCCTGGTGGTTGATCTATTTTCTTAAAACCCTAACTCCTGGACTCAGATGAATAAAATAAAACCACCATCTTTCTTTTTTATTAATAAAATTAGATTTCTAGCTCTCAGCTGGTGGAGAAACGTGTGGGAACAAGATCCAAGGGTCATAAAGCTAAAAGTAAAAAGGAAGCATTGAAAATATTCTGGTTTTTTTGAATTCAAGACTCGTAAATCATTTTCATTATATTTTGCTGGTTAACTCATCATGCTGACATTTTAAAACCCTTCAGAATCCAGTTCTGATCCCTTGATGATTATTCATCAGGGTAGAATAGCAGAATTGTCAACAAAATGCAGAAAAGATCGAAATGTTCAGTAAATAATCCAGTTACGTACTGGGTAGAGAGCAGGATGAAGTATGCATATCTCAGAGGGGTGATGACATACTTTACATTCCAAAAATAACAGAGAGGGTGGTAAACAGAATCTCTTAACTTGGCAGGTTTTAAAATCGGTAGGTATGGCTCATTTATATCTGATACTCTTAAGAGAGATGGCCAAGAAAAATAATTTCATTTTTGTTAAGTCTTGGGATAGCAGAAATATGGAGATATGTGGGGGAAAAAAAATCAATCCTCTGCCAATATTAAAAGCAGGTAGATCAGATGACCTGACGGTGATAGATCTGTCAGCTTGGCTTTGCTCCCAGGCGAAATGAGAGCAGAGTAGACAGAGGTTTCAACTAATAAAATATTAAAGAAGCTTAGTGATAATAATAATTAATGCCAATCAACATGGGTTTAGGGAAAATAATTCCTGTCACACTAATTTATGTTTCTAAAACAAGATTGCAAGTTTTACTGATAGAAGTATTTTGTTGCTTCTGTAAGCAACTGTCTGGCTGGAAAATCACTGTGATTAAAAAGGTAGAAGAATATAAACTCAATCTGGTTCACATTGGTGAAAACCCAGCACACTAGTCTTAAAATAACTAAAAGGGGAACCATCCTTAAGAAATTCCTTTCCAGAGAGGTTCTGCAGGGATTGGGTGTTGGCTTACGCTGTTCAATGTTGTGGTGTGGTGTTTTGTTCTAAACCATGCCCCAGATAAACTCCCTGGTGATGAAGTTCGCAGCTGACACAGAGGTTGGAAAAGTGGTCAGATAGAAGAAGAACGGCTGCCTAGCACTGAGTAAATTGTAACATCTGGTAAGTTCAGATGAGCGAGCAACATGCTTTTCCATACATCCGCTGTCAATCTCAGAAAAAAGGACTTCAGGACGGTGCTTTTCAGCCCTTGATACCTGAAGGACCACACAACATCTTTAAAAGAAATCCTTGGTCTACTTATAGTCCCACTAGCTGTCACTGCAGGGCACCTGCCACCTGCATGGCGTATGAGTGTACATGTCCAAAAGCTTGCAAGCATTTCTGGACTAACTTCTCATGTGCTGCGATTCACAATCATCCTGACTGCAGGGAATAATGCCATGGCAGGTCAGACTTGGAGCGTCAGTGACTGTATTATGAAAACAGGGAACTGAAAAATCCTGCGGTAGTGGTAGGGAGTAGCCAGCCACAGGTGACTGTGGCATGTGGCTCTGTGGCAAAAGGAATAGCAAGATCCTTGGATCCACAAAGAGGAAAGATGTTGGCTTGGAAATACTGCTTGAGCTCTTTACTTGGCTCCTGTGTACTCTCAGGTCTCCAGTCCTGGTAACCACAACTCCAGAAGAAAGAGGGAAGAGCCGTGATCTGGGTAGAAGGCTGTGCAGTGCACCTCATCACACCTGGGTCGAGTAGCTCAAAGCTGTCTGTCCTCTGAAGGAAAAGATAAGGAGTGACTTAATCACTGTCAGTCAGGGCTGGATCTGGAAAAAAGTCTAGGTGCCCAAAAAGGGGTATAAGGAGACTTAAAGCTTCAAAACTGAGATCTAGAAGGGTACTTGTTCAGCAGCTGCCTAACCCTAGAGGCAATTAAATTGGTTGGGCATCTCTCTGTTGGGCTGCAGAGACCCCCCCAGAACCTGCCGTTCTGCTCCTGTGCATGCCCCAGACTGTCCTGGACACGTAACTCTGCCGCTTGCCCCTGCCTAGGGGGGATCAGGATCCCAAATCTAGGCAGAGGAGTATTGCAGTGCCTGGAGCCCCCGCAACAAGCCCAGTGAGACCAGCTCCACCACACCCTGCCGCGCACCACCCACAGCTCTTCTCACCTCTGCGTAGCTCCGCATTAACCAACCCCGAATGAAATCACCCCAGGAGCAGAACTTGTTCTTGCCCTTCCTCCCTCCCCGTGCCAGCCCGGTGCCCTACCCACCAGTGCTCTTCCCTCGGGATGTGCTCATGCCGCGGCGCCCAGCCTTGCCCAGGACGAGCTCTGTACAACCCCTCACTCCGCGACCCCGCTGGCTTTCCCCCGGCATGTACGCCTGCAGCCGAAGTAGCTAACGGGGGTTTGGGTTCCCGGCCAGGGCCAGGCACACAGCTCGTGTGTACTTGGACTTGGCCTTAAGACGTTTGGCAGCAGAGGGCTCTTCCCCTTTGCAGAGTAAGGCATCAGGAGATTAAAAGGCTGCAGGATGAGACTTGGCAGATTCAGACTCGGGGCAAAAACCAATAATAATTAACGATGTGGGTGATTAAGCAGTGGAAAAGCATGCTATGGTCTGTGGCTGGTTCTTCAGCACTGAATATTTTACACCAAAATGTCTTTTTCTCAAAGAGATGCTCCAGTGATTTAGGTCAGGGGAGTTCTCTGACCTGAGGTAGGTAGAAGATCACACAGATAATCCACATACTCCCTCTGGCCTTGTGACTAATTCCCTTTGGTACAGCTATTCCTGATCTAAGTGAGATTGCTCGGACCGGTGCTTGCCCTCAGGAACTTACAAACTAATTACGTTTGTTGTGTCAACCCATTAGATACTCATAGGCTGCATGCAGACTCATTAGTTAGACTGAATTATGTCTTTGCTCTTTGAAGGTTATCAAAACATTCAGATCTAGCATATTTCATGGTCTGCCACCATTACTCCTTCTCTGTACGCAGATTTCTGTGGTTACTCCTTGCTAACAAACCACAGACTTTTAATGCGCATACGCTGGTTTCGGTTATTTCGTAGATTGAAACTGTGGTGGCTGATGTCATCCCGATCTTTCAAATTTATCTTACTTTTGATGAAGCACTTTATTGTTAGACTTAAACAAAAAAATAAATATTTGTTTCAGATCTCACACATTAGCTTTGTTTTAAACCTGGCAGCCCAGATTCCTGCAGAAGTTGTGTAGTAGCTCAGACGCGGAGAGCCTGCAGGGCCCTGGTACCTCCCCACCTGCAGCGCCTGCGGAGGAGCCTGCTCCGTGGTCTCTCCCAGCGAGCAGGGCCTTCATGGAAGGCGGGACGTGATAGGGAAGTATAAAAATCATGGCAAATGCATGAAGCACCTGGATTCGGTGCAAATGAGCTGTTTTGGCTGGAGCTGGCTCTGGACTACTCCGAATTTTCCTAGGGCACAGGTAGGCAGTCAGACTCCTGCTGCGAAAACCTCAGGTCTCCGCACCTCCTCTGGAGCCTGAAGCAGTGCGCCTCGCTTCTTCCCTTCCCCCTTTAAGAACAGACGAGCGGCGGGGAACTTGTCTTGGGAGAGTGTGGAGATGCCACCACGGTCTTCCAGCTGCAGTGACGTTCCCTGGGGCCCCGCGGGGGTGAAGGTCTGTCAGGTGTCATCTTCATGTCTTCATCCCGAGCCGTTCTTTCGGGGGGAGCCCAGCACCCCCTGACTGCAGCAGTACCAAGAGCCGCCCCAGAGCCGCTCTCTTCACTCACGTTTATCCACCGCTTTGCATTCCTCCTGTGCATTTAATGTGTGAATAATAGTTTTTTATGACTGTTATTCAGCACCTACATACTTTTGCTGGAAGGAGGAGGAGAGCAGGGTGGGGAGGTTTTTAGTTAATGCAACTGTTATTATTTGCTGACAAGATCACTGAGTATCTTAAGAAGAGGGAATTTGATCTCCTTCCAAGTAACTAAACAGGAATTTGTACTGCAGAATATGTGTGAAGCACGTGTATTCCAGGAAAAAAAAAAGAAGACCATTTACAGTTATGTTGCCTAGGGACTTCAACATCTGTGAGGAAACAACATCAGTGATCACACCGTGTCCACGTTCCTTACGCTGACTTGATTACTTTAGCTCTGGGCCAGTGGAGCAGTACATGAAAATACCCTCCCGCGAGACCCACCTCACATGAGCTCAGCCTCATGGCAACCCCTCTCTCGTGCTTCAGATATTCCTAAAGCTTCATCTAGCCTGGGAAAATAAGCTCATCGTGAAGCAGGTGTGCCAGAAACACGTTCCAGCTGACCGGGTTTTTCACACGCGGGCATCGGTGAGGCTAACGCTGGTGGAGTCGTCGAGAGAGCAGGAGAGCGCTCCCGAGGTCTTGGCTCTGGGAGGCGTTTGGGGGTCCCTGCAGGAGGGTTGGAGTTTGAGTCCTGCTCCTGCGAAGCTGCAGTCGCGGAGCGCACAGGCGTGGGTCCCACCGGGACGGCAGCTCCACCGCTCCCTCCCGCACCGGGACCGGCGGGACCCGCGGACGCGGGCCCCCATGCTCCCTGGCCGTACGGTCCTGCGGGGAGCGGCGGGGGCTGGCCGTGATGCCCAACCGTGACTCCGACGCTGCCGGCACAGACCCGGGCCCGTCGTCAATCCCACCGGGACCGGGAGGTGCTCACGGGCTCAGGAGGATGCTGGCCATCTGGGCAAGAGCATAAACCGGTGCGCAGCGTCTCAAGCGATGGCTGGCTGGCTCCTGCTGAGGAAGCGATACGGCTGTGGCTGGAAGCCCCCGGGGATGGCGTGCAGCCCCCCGTGCTCAGGTGCGCGGTACCCAAGCACCCTGCTGTCGGCTGCAGCTGCTGACCAGAGGGATGGAAGAAAGGGCCGAGTACCCGCTGAGGAGGAGAGGAGACGTTTCACTCCTCTAATCTCACAGCTGCCAAAACCAGCCTAAAACTGGGAGTAGAGAACAAGTGAGAAGCCAAGCGCTGTTTACATAATCCTTTGGCAGCAAAATGGGTCAGGGTTCTTGCGGGAGAAGAGGAATGCAGGTTTTACGAAATAAACAGCATCGCGGCACTTGGTGATAGCTGCACAGTCCTGCTTTCCTGGAGAGTAACACAGAAGTTTACTATAGGCTTATGTGCCTTGTCTTTTTGTTCCCCATGGAACATTCCTGCTGTTTTCTTTAAAATAACCTGTAATTCCTTGGCCATAATGCAAAGGGAGGCAACCATCTGTTTGTTTGTTGTGTTTTTTTTCCTCTCTTCCACAAATGTCCTTGTTTGTGTTAACTAGCAAATCTAATCATCCAGCTCAGAGGAGAGTTACACAACTGCAAACCTCCTGAGATTTCAGTGAAACAGCAAATCTTGCTTAATACCCCCGTGCTCGCTTCTTGCTTCAGATTTGCAGCTCCTTTGGCGTTACAGCTGTGCTGTGCTTTCACATATAAACCAGATTAAACAGCAAAAGGAATGTTGAATGGAAAAGCTGTGTTATTTCCACCTTGTAGGACTTACTGAAATGAGCCTGGCAGTATTAAACATGAGATAAAACTCCCACAGGGAGCATTAGTCTGAGTGATTCACATAAACACTTAAAGAAGTCAGTCTTGGTTGAGCTTCCTAGTCTCGTAAGGTGGGCAGTGGTACGCAACCAGCAGAGCCCCTCTCGTTTGGAGAGCACCACTGACAGAAACCTAACTGTCCTTTATCCTCACTGGGAAGCAGCAGGATGAGTACTGGGTAACAACAGATAACCCGGGGTCTGGGTAACTCTTTCACATGAGGAACTGCGAGTGTCTTTTCTGTGGAACTGCCTAGTGCTGTGAAACATCTGCGCCCTTGATGTGGGCCATCTGGAAAGGAAAAGCCCATCAACCTCTAGAAATGCAGCCAGGTTTATGATCACTTTATTTTGCAGTTGGCTTTTAAGGGAGATAATCTCACCAGGAGGAGCTCTGAAGGAAAGGCGAGTTACAGGTATGTGCGTTTCATACGTATTGATAAAGGCGTAGATGAAGTTGCTTTCTTTCCCTCTGGTCTGCACTGTCTGCCTTTCAGCAGCCGTTGCTCAAATCCATCCCTCCTGTTACTTAGCTTTTTGCCTCCACCCACACGCACCGCATGGGGCCTAATTCTGACCTCAGAGCCGGTGCTGCAGCCACCGGCACAGCTGCAGGGCAGCGCGGATGAAGAGCACCCTCTGTCACGGGCTGGGGGTCCCCTGCTGTCATACCGAACTCTTCTCTCCGTGAGCTGAAAAGATGCTGCGTGCTGGGGCACCCACCTGCGCGACATCTTTTATGGTTGACTTCCACAGGGCGCTTATTCCCTTGGCTTGCTTCGGCTTGGCAGACAGCTCCCCTCTCACAGAGGCTTTACCGGCTCTGGAAGCAGCAGCCCGAGCATCAGCCGCTGCGGGGATGCTAATAGAGCAGAGCCATAGCTGAAACAAAGCACGTCGCTCAGAGCGTAGAGCTGGGTAGCCAAGTTTCTGCAGCACTTCCAGATGTGAAGCGGGGGAGTAAGTTTTAGCCTATTTTTCAGACTTTTAAAATTCTTTCTGATTTTTTTTTTTTTTAAAGCACCATGAAGGCACACTGTGAACAGTTTGTACTGTTCACTCGCCTTCAGCTGCATGTTCCCAGTGGCAGTCGCTTAGCATTTTTTTCTAGCTGAGACTCTCTGACTGAAGCCCCTTCTGTGCGCTGGGGCAGGTCAACAGCAGAGATCTCTTCCACTGAAATCCAAGCAAAAACTATCCCATGCCCACTCTGTCCTACGTGTGACTTCTGCCCTCAGCCTCCAAGGTAATCCCACCCTGACAGACTGCTCTGCGGACCAAGGAAGGGCAATGCCTACGCTCACTCAACCAGGAGGCAAAATTCCTCTTACCTTTGGGGAGTTTGGGCTGAATAAGGACTGCGTGATTTTGGCCAACCAGTTTGGCGAGGAGTGCTCCAAGGAGGTGTTACTGCCGAGTTAACTTCCCATCTGCGTGGGCACTCGGGAGAACGGGCAGAGGCTGCTGGAGAGTCACGCTGGATGTTTATTTCTCCCGGGAAGCAGGAGCTTGGACCTAAGCCTTGATCCCCCCATCAGCACGCTGCACTGGTGCCTCAGCTTCTCCCTAACGTGCATCTTTTCCCCGATTTTGTCCTGCCTGTAGTTTCAAGCAACCTCCTTAACAAGTCCTGCAGCATAGAAACATAGAATCACGGAATGGTTCGGGTTGGAAAGGACCTTTAAAGGTCATCTAGTTCCAACCCCCCTGCCATGGGCAGGGACACCTTCCACTAGACCAGGTTGCTCAGAGCCCCATCCAACCTGGCCTTGAACACTGCCAGGGATGGGGCAGCCACAGCCTCTCTGGGCAGCCTGTGCCAGTGCCTCACCACCCTCACAGTGAAGAATTTCTTCCTTATGTCTAGTCTAAATCTACCCTCTTTTAGTTTAAAACCATTAGCCCTTGTCCTGTCACTACATGCCCTTGTAAAAGGTCTGTGCTCATCTTTCTTATAAGCCCCCTTTAAGTACTGAAAGTCTGCAATCAGGCCTCCCTGGAGCCTTCTCTTCTCCAGGCTGAACAACCCCAACTTTGTCAGCATTTTCTGGGGAATTAAACATGATTGTGAGGGGGATTAAGTTGTGAGAGGAACTGAAGAAACCTCCAGTGCAGCCTGTCAATGCTTCTTTTCAGGTGATAAGAAATGAGTGTAACGATGCCCTGGCTGCTACTGCTCCTTCTCCTGGTCAGCTTCGGCTCACCTGCACCCAGGTTTTCGGTGCGTATCTTTTAGCTCATGTCTGTACCACCTCTCAATGGTTTCTCATTCCCAGTCACGTAGAGGGAGGTGCTCCCCACAAGAGGGAAGCAAGCCTGCAAGAGCAGAGCAAAAGAGCATCTGCCTGCAGCTAAAGGAAGGTCACTCTTGTTGTCCTGATAATACAGGGTTTTCGCGGTGTTAGGGGCTGTGCAGCTCTCTGGGTGGCTGGACTGATGTTGGCAAGAAATAAAAACAACAACAACAACAACAGCCCTTTAAAAAAAAGGGCCAGTGAAGAAATACTCCACTCCATTCCCTCAGGGAAAACTGCCTTCATTTATTCGTTGCAATTTAAAAAAACAGGAGGGGAAGAGGAGGTAGGCATAGTCTGAGGCAATCTGTACTCTTCTGATGAGCAAATTTCTCTTGGGCCTTCCCAGCGAGGTGCAGAGCTTGGCAAGGAGAGTTTGGTGAGCTTGGGTCTGCCTGCAGCAGGTCCCTGTGTGCCTCCAGCCTGGAAATCCTCCTCTGTGGAGGAAAACCAAGGGGCCCAAGAGAAGGAAGAGGCAGCTGGGAGGCCACGTTTGAGCAGACTCGGCAGTCTGCGGTCATGGGCAACTGCTTGTTTTGTGCGTGCCTAGAGCTGGTCCTGACCTGGTATCATGCAAGCCAGCTTGCTCAGAGTGAAAATAGGCAATGATTCTTATTGCACGGGTTTGCTTGGTTGTCTGGGAAGAGATTTTGCTCTGGTTTTTTATGTTTTTAATGGAGTAACACCAGCCACAGACTAGATTGTTGCTGAAAATATTTATCCCAGCCCGTGTGGGTCAGATTCTGGTCTGGGTTATGGTCATGCAGCTCTGAAGTAATACCACTGTAGGCTCACTACTTTCAGCTGATGTACACCAAATATCAGCTCTTTTATCTTCCAGTTTTACAAGAAGATGTTTTTGGAACCTCACCGGTTTGGCCTGGCTGCAGTGCAAGAGATGAGTTTTCCCCCTCTTATTACCCTGAGCAGTTTCATAGTCTGCATACACTCCCTCTGAGTTCATTAAATGGGAGTCGAGACAAATTACTTTTGTCCAAAGTAATTCTTTGCGTATCTGATCATATTCTGGGATGCTCTGAGCAGTGGCAAGGTCATTGTAGAAAACCCTCTTCCACTGGGTTCAACTCAACAGCCCATGCTGGGCAAGATTTGTGTATCTTAGGAAGAGACCACCATTGAATCGTCGATCCGCAGAGGCAGTGTGGCATGTTAGGGTCAAGAGGAGACCGATACTCCTTCTCTCTCTGCCTCTCTGTTCTTACCACTGACTGAAGCATGAGGGGTTTTATTTTCTCCACAGGAAAAAGATATCTGCCTCCTAGACAACAATGAATTAAGACAAAGGTTGAAACAGCTTCAAGACTTGTTTTACTTATATGAACTGCAACTGAAGGACATCCTGGAGAACACTTACCACAGAACAAAAAGCGGGCTGTTCGCAGGCAACAGGAGCGTGCAGCATGAGATGCTTTTACCCACAACCAGTGGAAATCTGATAGTTTATGACCAAGGTACAGTTTGCAGTAGTGTGTGTGGAAATTCCAGCTTGCCACATGGTTTATTTCTCCCTGCAGCATCCCATGTGTCACACTTTATTTCTGCTAAAAGCTTTAGAATTTTAAAACTGGATTGTGTTTTAAAATGCAGTCAGATCCATGGGAAGGAGAAGGGCAGACTGGTGGTCCTGGTACAAGAAGACATCCCCTGGGGCCAGAGTCAGCTGGGGCAGCTTTAGGCAGCTACTGCCCAGGTAGAACGCAGACACCCGCAGCGGGGCTTCTCGCCTGGGATGCTCGTGCAGAGAGGAACAGGCACCTCTTGGATGTTTCCCACCAGACCGACTTTAGACTTAATCTGCTTTAGGAAGAGACAGGTCTGGCTCTTGAAGAGCCCATTTCCCCTGGGTGACTTACGGGAGCCCAGAGTCCCTGGCTCAGCTGCGGGCACTGAAACCTGTTTGGAGGAGCCCAGCCTCCCTGTTCCTCGGCTCCTCCATCACTTCTGCGGCTCCGTAGCAGGCGTGCATACTCTGTTCCTTGGTGTCACTTTGAGAACATGGTCATACCTGGAATCGTGGCCTGGGGCTGAGATTTTATCCTTCGTGGACATTACACTGAAAGTGTGAAGCACTGAAGTCCTGAAAGGCACTCTCCTGATACAGCCCTGGTAGAGCTGGTCACAGGAGCTTAGCCTCTTATTTTAGAAATTTTGGGCCCCGATCCAGTCTGAAGTACAGCTGAGCTTACCTTCCACATGGAAATTAGCTTCCCTGCAAATGATCTTGCTGACAGAGCCGGTCCTGGTCCTGCATCGCTCCCATGCTATAGCCCCAGCCTGAGCCGCAGCCGTCCCGTATCTCACCAAAGATTTGGGAGTGACTCCCTCAGCGGGCAGGGCTGCAAAGGCTCTCAAGCCTTGCTGCTCTTTGGCAGGCCCAGCAGTTTGCAAAACAACATTGCTACTACCTTACTGAACCATTTGCTTTGGCTTTGGAGGGCTTGCAGGGCTAGGGGCGGGCTGGCCAAGTGTCCTTGTCCCGTACGGACCCAGCGCTGTCTCCTCTTGGCTGCACGTGCCCCTTCGCTTTCCCTCCGCCCTGTTTAACAAACCAAACCCGTTCTGCCTAGATTGCTCTGCAGTGTATAATCGGAAAAAGACCCAAACCGGCTACTATCGGATCAGGCCCAGAGCAGACCGAGAGCCCTTCCTGGCATTCTGTGACATGTCTGACGGCGGCGGGTGGACGGTCATTCAGCGGCGGAGTAACGGCAAGGAGAATTTCAACAGGTGGGTGCCTCGTGGCTGCAGCAGCAGGACTTGCAGTCGGGCCTCCAGCTCCCACCCCCCATCCCGCTGCTTGGCAAAACCCAACATTTCAGAAGCAGGGTATGCGAGACGATACCTAGCGATGGTAACTCTTTGCATTAGGACAATCTGGTGGTACATATTGGTTGCAGGAGGCCATTTTCAAAGTGGAACTATAACGCCTTTTCCATGGCTCCTCTGCATTTGAGTGAGCGTGTATGTGTGTGCATATTTGTTTTATCATTACTGGAGCCTGCCGAAGGCTCCAAGTTGTCAGGTACCTGCTGCCAGCGCATAGACCGAGACCTGTTAAACCTATTATCTGTTCTCATATCAGGAATCATGTTCAGCATGGTGTAATATTTATTTCCTTATTCTGATCATTGACAAAGATGCCAAACCACTGGTCCAGATTGTCCTTTGTCTATGCAAAATCCCAGAGAGATGACTTTCACCCGGAAATCTCCAGGAGGAGACGTGCTCTAGTAGCACAGTAAAGAAGAAACGTCCCCATGCAGATCAGTTCACTAACACAGCACACACAATTTCAGGGCACGTCTAGTGTCTCTTACAGGGAGTGCAGTCCATTGCAAAGCTAGCTCAGCTGGCTCCAAGCTGGCTTGCCCAGAGAGTGGTAGCTATCTAGCCATGGTAGTTCAGCTCTCAGCACAGGTGTTTGAAAAACATCCTGAAGAGGAGCACTGACTAGTACGTAGGTCAGGCAGAATTAATATCCCTAATAACAACATGAGAGAGGGAATAAACACGGGGTTAGTAAAACTGGAAATGATGATCGACAGGAGGTATATGTGAATATGAAAGGTAACACATAAATAACAGAGAAGATTTTAAGAGAAAGAAATGATGAGAAGAAAGTAACAGCAGGAGATCTCTCAGAAAGATGAAGCCAGAGAATGCTGATGAAAAGTAAGTATACATCTTTGAAGGACAAGATGCCACATCCAAACAGTGATCCTGCAAAAAAGCAGAGCTGAGTGTGGCCAATGAATCAAAAATAGATTTAAACTGAACAGGAGCACAAAGAAAACCCAGATATTTTCCTTGTAACTTCATCTGGAAGCTTTTGTTTGCAGCTTCTATTCAGTTTCTGATTCTTTGCCATACCACATCATACATCCAAGATTGCAGCATATTTTAGACTGCAACATTAATTCCCAGCCAGGAGTGCATTTGAGTTATGACTTGCTGAAGAACAATATCCGATGCTTTGCTGAAGACCAATATGACAGCTGCTGCTTTCCCTTTCCATCTGACAACCTCATTCTGCGAGCACCGCATCTGGCGGTTTGAAGGTTTGATCCCAACATATCTGTGTGCACAGGTTTAAGAGGAGAAGCAGCAAGCTGTGAGTTGTGTTTACTTCTAAGGCAGAGTGACAAATCTCAGCTCAGCTTGCAACGAATCAGATACTTTTACAAAACAGTGTCTAGAGATACAGATGAAGTTTCACTTGTTACCATAGCCAAGTGTCACAAACTGCCTAATTCCCTCACATGCTGAAACTGGTATTTGTATCTCACTGCAGGAAATGGGATGATTACAAACTGGGATTTGGGAAATTTCAGGGCAAGAACGATGAGTACTGGCTGGGCAACGACCACATCTATGACCTGCTCACTAGAGGTGCAAGTATTTTCCCTCCACATATTTCTTTCCAAGTTGCATGAGATAGTTCATCTAACAGGACACCACTTTGTGTTTAGGAGAGAGCTCATTAAAGATTGACCTGATGGACTGGCAGGGGGAAAGACGTTATGCAGTCTATGAAAATTTCCAGCTTGCAAATGAGCAGGTAAGAAATGGAGAGAGTGGCGATTTGCTTGTTGTTTCTGTGAGGGTGGGGCATCTGCATATGCAGCATCAGACTTCAGTTATCAGGGTTGTAATTACAGCTCTGCACAACTCACCTGCTCTGGTTCCCTGGGATTCCTGGTTTGACGAAAACAGCCCTGGGAGCAGGGACGTAAGCCTGGGACGACTTCTCACAACCGCTGAGCACCCGAGCCAGCGGGTGACAGCATCATGCGTGCTTGCTCTCTCGCTAACTGTGCTGCTGCACAGAGGGCAGCTCTCTGCCGCAGGGCACAGGGATTCCCACGTGCATTTGCCTCCGGCCTCATGGTTAAAGTCTTCCGTCAGGGAGGGTATATGGGTTTGAACTTCTGCAAGGAAACTGAACCCTGTTCTCCTACTTCCTAGGAGTGTGCTTCAGGCTGTCACATAAAAGGCAATCACCAGAACAAACCCTATCTACTTTGTTTTAAATGAAAACAGTGAACTCTAATCAAAGCTTTGAAAGAGCAGTTTTAAGTTTCTATCTTGAAGAGAGGTACCTGTAGCACTACGCTTAGTGCTACAGACACAGAAAGCCCAGAGGCAGACACATCCCTGTATTTTCATGTTTGCTTTCTAGCTTTAGACAGCGTCCTGCTCAATGCAGGCACCGTTCTTTGCAGGCTTGCCGTTCTGAACACCACACCTAAGTAGCCCAGAGTACCCAAGGACACGAGGTCCATTGCATGGACCAGTCCTAGTCCCAACTCCATCACCACTCCAGAAATGTATGCATTATGTTCAGTTTGCAATTAGAGTTTTCTTATTAAAACTTTAAAAGGCTTCATTTTAATACCTTACTGCTATTTTTCACAAGCAAAAGTGGAATATGATGACAGGAAAAAGCCCACACCACAAAAGTAATCATCCATCTCATATCAAATGTCTCTTAGATCTGTTAGCAGTGCACAATGAGCTATTCTTCTAAGTATTCCTACCAGGACCAGATCATTTAGCTAGAAATCAGATGGCTTCTAGTTCTTGGAAGAGCAAAATTCCAAAGGAGTTATTCCAGCTGAACAACTGATCAGTTTATGAAGGCAACTACTCGGCACAGTTTTCTGCCAAGTTGTTCCTGATGAGCTAGGAAGAGCCTTCCAGCTTGTTGTATAGTGTATCAAACGGTTATTGAAAGACAATAAAGCCTGAAGCCCTTTGTAGCAGCAGCAGCAGTAATTAGCAATCCCTTCTGGAAGTTTAAATCCCGTATTGATCTACACTAGGATCCTGAAAGCATGGGGCCTAAAGTCACCCTTAATGTCAACAGTCATGCCTTTGACAGTGGATACAACGGCCAGAGCAAATTTGATCTCAAAAATGGAAGGAAGGGCAGAAAGAGCTGATATCAAAGACATGTTTCACATATTCTTGCAGGACAATTACAGGTTATGGTTCGGCACCTATTCTGGTAATGCTGGCGACGCTCTGTCTGGTGGGAGCAATTTTGAAGATCAGTGGTCAGCCTCTCACAGGGGGATGCAGTTCACCACATCTGACAAGGATCACGATCGATTCCTGGCAGGCAACTGTGCATCAGAGAACAAGGGCGGTTGGTGGTTTAACAGGTATGGAAACCAGCCGATTCCTCTCGGATGCATAGGGTGTGGGTGGCTGTACAGCCGAGAGGACGTGCCTGCCTTACAGCAGCTGGAGGTTGCTGTGTGCACTTGCCACCTCGCACAGCCAAATCTAAGATGCTCACACCTACAGATCCTCAAAGGAAAGCAATCTGCTTCTTTCATTATGAAGCAAAGCGGGTAAGTTCCATTCATTTTAACAAAATGGGTCAGAATAAATAAACGCATAGAGGGGAATGACCTGGAAGGAAACGAGCCCAATTAAAATTCCTTAAAGTGCTTTGGGTTATATCCCAGGAAAGAAAACGATTGTAGCCACTGCAAGGTGAAGGGTGTACAAAGGACATTCCTCTATTGTGGAGCGTGTCTAGGGGGTGAGGTACCCCTTAACAGCCCTGACGGTTTGTTTGTAGTTGGGCATACCCCACACATCAGCAGAACTCACGTTCACCAGCCCTGGCAGCACAGACACACTGCTCTCGGTTTTTCTCTGCTTTAGTGCAGGGTGAGCCTCTCCTTTGACCAGGCCCTCATCACATACAAATTGAAATCAGCGAAGCTACAAAAATACACTTCAAGAGTGGGATTTACCTTGACTAAAAGACACCTGCATTTTTAGGTGTGAATACGTAGCTGCCTACACTTGAGCAAGAGCCTACCAAATGGCACTACGCCCCTCTGTTTAGGCAACTGAATCGTGTCCTTAGTTAATAAGCTTGAAGGAGTCAACAGGTTGAATTATCTGACCAGTGTAGGTATCTACTTTAGGATGACCCACATACTTCTCTGGGTTCCATTAAATGCATTAACAGGTCTCCATAGGCTACTGTAGGACTTTCAATAAGCGGTTCCGTACAGACAGATGTATCTAGGTGTCCGATCTGTCAATGAATCCCGCCCTGGTATTTCTAAATGTATGTTGTGTGAAAACTGTACTTCACTGTAATGATGCAATGTCTTCCCACGCTAAACCTCATCTCCTTTTCTCCCTCTCCTACGTCGTTACGAGGTGCCATGCTGTAAACCTCAATGGATGGTACTACAGAACAGGAAGGTACAATGGATCCCATGACAATGGCATAGTGTGGTCCACGTGGCATGGGATGTGGTACTCGCTAAAATACTCGGCCATGAAAATCAGGCCTCCGTTCTTTGTTGACAGAGAGAGCGGAGACGGTGAGAACAGTCAGGGCAGCTGAAACCTGCTGCTTTGGAAAGAAAGAAATTACAGGCTGAAAAGAATTGTGTAAGTTAATAGCCAGCCCTCTGCTGCTGCCAGTCGCCAAACCTGCGCTGTGATAACTGGAGCTGCACCTGTTTCTGCTAGCTGAAGCTAACATTGCGAGTTGTTTGAGCACAGCCAGCCAACAATTTAATGGAAAACATATGGATCTCCGTCATGGAATAACCAGAGTTTTCTTTTTCAGCAATTTTCAGGACTTCAGTGGAGAGTGTTTATGAAAAGCTCTTGGGACCTTGAATGATCAAGCATGTTCTTTTAGCTATCTGTACTCTTCAAGTGCTAATTCTTTCTCACCTTGATTTTAACTGTCAGTGCTTCAGTTACAAGAATGTAATAGAAACAACAAGGTGATGGGGAATTGGACTTCATCTGGCATGCCTTCGTTAGTGCTTTGTTCTGGATCAGGAGAATGTTTTTAAGCAACTCTGCCTGTGGTCCCAAACTGCCGCACTTCAGTTGCAGACCACTCCTGGAGTGTGTAAAACCAAACCAGTGGATGGAGGTGTTCCAGCCGCTAATGTGTATCCAGACTAAGGCTACGTCAGAGCAAACCCCCACAACACGGACAGTGTGGACAGTGGGTTTCATTGCCAACAGCTTCCCGCTGCAGATCCACTTCTATAGCACACCACGACACATTAATGCAGACAAAGACAACGCTGATGACCAGACTTAAGCCCCAGATTAAAATTAGGCATATTTTACCAAATTTAAGATGAGCACAGATATTCTTAGGAGTTCTTAAAATGCAGTCGTGATTCATGTGTAAGTTCTCGTGTAACTGACCAGGTGACTTTGAGTTACTGAAGGGGAATCAGAAAGTGGGAAGTAACTGACCCACAAGGCACACTGCTTTCATTGTCTCATCGGAGAGCAACACAAATGACTGAAAGAAATGGAATACTGAAAATTTATTTTCCACGAGTTGTTCATAACAAGTTAAAAATGAACAGTAATATCAGCTTGATGCAAATCATTTAACTACCCTGTTGTAGAATGAGCCTATTTTTTTTCTGAATTACAATAATTTTTTTAAACTGGTAGTTCTTTTCCATTTACTTGCTTTTAGATCCATACATATTGTAATTTGCATTATATATCCATAAAGGGTGAAATAAAACCATCTGAGTAGGACTTAACACTTTGTATCTGGTTTTCAACAGTAGGAACTTGAACAGAAATTTGGATTAAAATCTTGAGAAAGCTCGTAATACGAGAAATACATTCTTTTGGTGTTGGCTCTGGTGCTTTTGCACCCGCTGTCCAGGGTAGTTGAGAGGATCGGCAAGGTAAGTTTAATTTCCATGCCTCACGCGGTCCTGGAGACAATGCAGAGACATGTGAGCGTTCAATGTAAAACTTGGTTTGGTCCCTCTGCTCTGTCAACAGGTAAACCCCATCCTCAATTCTTCCTAGCCATCCCAGGGATTGCAAACGTGAACACCGGAGCGCAGTGGGCCAGCACTCCAGGGAGCCGTGCTCCAAGACTGCACCGCTGCCTCCGGCCAAGCCTTGGCATGTACCCACGTGGAACGAAACTCGCACCTGCATCTCTGAAATGAGGTTGCCCTTGTGAAGAAGGGGCTGTGAACAGCCAGCACTATTTCCTTTCTGATCACTACTTCTGTATTCTACCATGGTAAAATCTTAGTGCAAGGTTGTAACTGCATGTTGGGAACATAAGGAACCACTTTGCGCATGTGTTAACCATGTGGCCACTGACACAGTGCTGAGGGCAGCAAGGACGATTTTCGTCTAGGCAGAAGACACAGAGAAATGTGAGTGAAATAAATTAATGCCTTCTGGCAGATGATGCTTAATCCCATTCTTCAGGAGAGGCTAGGGAAGCAGGGTAAAGATTACAGACCGGTGATGCTCAACTCTGCATGCTGGAAATCAACTACAGCACCAAAGGGACAGCATTAGTGGTTTGAGAGTTCACTGAGCAGCCCGATAACCCATCTGACAATGGAATATCAATCTGGAGATAAAGTCAACAGGGCTTAGTCAGACAACTGCTACCTAGTCCAGTTCCCCAGTGAGTGATGTAAAGTCCAGAGTACGGAGCCCGTTTCCCCCTGTGCCAATACGGAGAGGCAGGCATTATAGTTGGCCTGCTTTCAGCCAGCATCAATACGTTACGGTGCTTTTTTCTCTCTCCGAGGGAGAAAAATGGGGCCAAGATCTGACAAGCTGGGAGGGAAGGGGTCTGCCTTGCTGTCTTGGATGTAGGATGTACCTAAGCACATCTAATGCATTACAGCAGCTGTTCTGAACGCAGCCCAACGCTGAGACGAGGTTGCAGGAAGCAGCATCTGGCGTAGAGCAAGGCTGCCCGCCTCCTCTGCCCTCCTGCGAGGCAGGGAACCTCCTCGGAGATGCACGGGTCACGGGGCTTTGTGCAGGACCCTACAACTCCCACAGCAAGCCCAGGAATTGTTTCAGAGCCCTCTTTATCTTAATAAACAGGGTAAAATGCCACTAGCTGAGTATTTATTTGATCTGAGGGCTATTGCCAAGCTCAAGTCACTCCCGCTGAAGGTTAGGGGAATGCTTGCTAAATGTTGCTGTGCTGCACATTTCATCTCCTGTGTCCCCAGGATCTCCCGTGCTGAGAGGCTCATGAAGCTGTAAATAGATTTTGTAGCCCTGTAGCTCCAACACTGACAGATCACGGCTTCAGGGTGAATGTGCTTCATATGGTGGAGTTTACTCTAGCACAGGGCTGTTAAGTAACCTGAGCAGCAATTGCTTCAGAGGTCTGATTTCCAGCTCATTTAAGTCAATTTAAAGACTTGTTACATTTGGTTAGCTTTGGATCACTTTTCAAGTGTGGACATGTTCTCAAATGCTTTAAACAGCACTTCAAGCTGACAGCTTATGGGAACGCGTAGCTGGTACTAACACCACGCTGGGCTGAAGGGCTGAACGTCGACAACGCGGCGTGCTGGCCCAGCTCCTGGGAAACAGGGAGTTCACATCGCCCTGCAAGTCGGATCTGGCACTCCAGCAGCAGCTGCAAAACGTTACCCATCAAAAATGCCATTCAAACGGTGGGGTATGACTCTGGCGGCCAAATGCTGAGCGTCTGGCTCGTCCCGGTCTGTCACTGCAAGCCCTCCCACTGTGTGCCTGTCAAGTAACCTCTGCACGCTTTGGACGCTTCAGTGGGGTGCCGTCGGTAACTGCCTAACGCACAGCGATGCTGCTCTTCCTTTAAAATTGCTGTTGGTTTGGAGAATAAAGAAAGTGTGGGATAGGAAAATCTATCTTTCTGCTCAGAAAGCCAGTTTTGAGAAACAGAGCAGCCCAGTGCCAGAGAAGTGAGCACATGCTGATTTTCCCTTCACACCCACAAAGCGGGTTAAAGGGCAAGTAGGGTTGGGCTCCTTATGGGAGAGTTGTTTTAAGACTGACAGTCCTCTGCCTGAACCCACCTTCTCTCACTCCATCCTCCACGGGCAGCATCTCTCTTTTCTTGTTTTTGCCCAATAGCATTCCCCCGGTCTTTACAAACTGCCTGAAGAGACGGTTATCCTAACAAATGGCAAGCAAAGTCTCTGAGTCATTCTCGCTGGCCCGAGCTCTGTCTCTGTTGTTAACTGGGGTTTCAGCCCAGCTATGAAAACTTGCAGCAGTGTGTGCTCGTCAATTTTTTATCTCTGGTTTTAAAGCACAACAAAACAAACCCCAACAATGTAACTTTTGTACTTCACCATAAGATTCTCTGGGAATCACCAGATGTTGTCAGGCCATTTTAATTTTTGTTTGCAAAACAGGTATTCATCAAATAAATTTGTTGTTCACTGGTTTTGTTCATAATTTATTTTGAGCTTGCTGTAGTTGTATTATTGTCAATTTATTTACATTAAAAAAAGGTTTAATAAAGGTAAAGATGATTATGGAAAGATGGGTGATTCAACAGTTCTCTCCCTGCCTTTTATAGGTGCTTAAATGCTGCAGTAACATTTCTGTGAAGACTAAAATTTAATCATCCACTTTCATTGCCCTCCTAGTAGCATGCCCCTTTCTACTCATTTCCTGCAAATATTTGTATGTTACTGTTTTCTCGGTATAAATATTGGCAGAAAGAAAATATCAGACTCTTGAATGGTGAAAAATGCCCCCTCAATTTTAAATTCACTCCAAGTATTCAGCATCAATTGTTTGCACTTTCACGCAACCAGCTAAAAGAAACACCACCATATGACTTATTTGAGCAACTACGACGAATCAACACAGTTGAGAAATGACTACCAGAAAAACGATGAAAACCACTCACAACTTGAGGTTTGTGTTTTCTAAATGGGAAATGACTCACTAATTAGGACAGATGGTCAAGGATACTGGACAATGGATGCTTTAGGACACCATAATCTACTAGCACGCGGTCCACAAGGTGGGAAAGGCTCGATCAGTGGCATTCATCATGTATGATGCACGAAATGTCACTGCTTTATGCAATAAAATCTATTGGCTATTCCAGTGTCACGCCTTCGCTAACAAGTGCTTTCCCAGAGTATTTTGTGTGTATTGTACACACATGCATACAAAAAAAAAGATATGGAAGCACTTTCCAGTGATTAGAAAGGAACGTGTTCCCACGAGCCAGACTTGGGGCATGATTCCCTCCTGCTCCGTGCGGAGGTAACGCAATTCCTGCTGCTCCTTCCACCAGAAGCCAACAGATCCTGCAGATCCGCTCCCGCGCACGCCCCTCCTGCTGGGCTGCAATATGTCACTCAGATCACCAGCTTCTCAATGCTTAAAGTACTTGTTTCATCCTCTTCATTTGAGCCAAAATAGCCAGGGAGGTCGATCATCTGCTGCTCTGCCTCCGTTAAGCCAAAAGTAGTATTATCATAAAAGGCAAACTCAGGGTCCAAGGGGAAGCTCTGGCACTTGTCCCTTCGGTACTGGGCAGGGCTTACACTTAAGCCTCTCTGGGAATTATCTTTGCTAGTTGAGCCCGTTTCTTTCCGCCATGCACCTCTGGGGTTGGGTGAAGGGCCCCTCTTACTTCGGCTGGGCTCATGCTTATCAGCTGCCTTCTCCTGACCGGCAGGCTGGCGGTCAGAGCTCGGGTCCAGCTTCTTCACTGGGGGACCTGCCCTGTGGTGGCACTTTGCACCATAGCCCTGCGGTTCACACCCCGGCCCAGCGCTGTGGGGCTGATCCAGCTTGTCACAAGGTGGATTAGTGTTTCTCGATTTTGGCCGCGTCCTGTCCTCCAAACCCTGGTCCCACGTTCTGGTCCTGGAGTTGTAGAGAGGAGTCTGTCGCGGGGTGAGGGTGGACATGCTTCTCTCTCTGAAAGGCCTGGCCTTTTTAGTTTCATGGAAACTGGCTGTTCTTCTGAACTGTGGGTTTCTGTGACAGCCCCTCTCGGACAAGTCCTGGTGCTTGAAATGAGCTCTTCTTACCAAGGTTTGGGTAGGGCTCATTGCAGGGTTGGCCTGTGAGAATGGAAAATCCAGCCTAGGGTGAGAGCTTTCCCCTGGGAATTTGGGCTGACTGGTTGGCTGGTCCACAAATGGTGATTTGATCCTAAATTTGTTTGCTGCTGCCTCCTCTTGGTTTTCTGTGCTCAGGGGAAGCATAGTGGTGGCACCAAGAACCGTGTCCGTGAGGGGATTCTGAGAGACATGGTACACCTTGGTGGTCTCAGTAAGGCCTTTCTTCTTCATCTCTTTCAGCTGCTGCTGTGCCAGGCGGTAGCTGAAAATTGGAGGGATTATTTTTTGGGCATTTGGCTGGAAGTTCTCACTTCCAGAGGCATCGTCTTCTTGGGCAAACTGGAGGCTTCGCCTGTAGGTCAGAGGAATGTTAACGGGGGCATCCCCTCCTTCGGCGAAGCTGTCCCGCTGCTTGTTTCCTTGGCAAATGTTCTCTTCATCAGAGTTTTTGCGGAAGCCAGGGGAATGGACAGAGTTTCGGCGGACGGCAGTGCTGCACTTCTGAGTTCTGCAGAGCTTCCTCCAGAGGGTGATGAGAACCGTGGCAAAGATGATGAACAAGCATAAGGAGATACCTGTGATGGTGACTATATTATTTGCTTTCTGGTCCTCTCCTGGCTGGACAGAAGGTGGGGTGGGAGGCTTGATCACTGTAACAAAGAGCACAGACGTCTGTCAGAGTTGCACTGTCAACAGCATTTTAGGATGCATACTTCACTACAAAATAAAAATAACCAATTAATACAGTACAGGAAGTTAAAATTTGCTCATTGTAGATGACTTGCTACTGATGACTTCAAACTGGCAGGAACAGATCTATGTACTTTAAACCAAGGCTCCCACAGACCTTTTAAATGTAATCAGTACTTTTGCCTGCTCTGCCATTTCCATCAGGCACTCCTAAATACATGTAAAACCGGATAAGAATATTTGCCCTCCTTTATGAAATACATTAAGATCCCCTGGTGAAAACTGCCATAAAAGGGGTAAAAATAACCCAATCCAGGCTAGTACTTCAGGTATCACTTTAAAATTATTTTTAGGATAGCTTAAGTGGGTGTGAAAATTGCAGTGAGTTTGAAGAGCAGAGAGGCAGCAACTAGCAGGGGCATTGTAACTTTTCTAAGCAGTCCTCTGAGTGTGCTTCTTCCACCACTGCCTGGTGTTGCAGCCCCAAAGGACAAAACCTCCCCTCCACAGCAGGCTCCTAACTGAGAGGAAGGCCATTGTTCTGGTGCCCCTGGCATTCTGGTATTGACACTTCTGTCATGGACTGGAGATGCGCCTTCAAACGGGGAAGAATACCCTGCAAACCTGTAATGTGAACATCTTAGAGCTTGCCACAGCCCTATTTAAACCTCTCACCTGCACACTCCACCACACTACAGACAGTTGAAGCAATGACAAATTAATATTCTTTTGTTGGACGAGGTCTCCAGCATTTCAGTGGCAACCCTGAGCAGAAAACAGCATGGTGGATGGATGAATTGGTTCAGTAGCTAATTTTAGTGTTAGAAAGTGCCCATTTCCCAACTTCTTGTGGCCAAATATCAGCTTCATAAGGCCACGAAAATGCTGTTGGAAGACAAGGCTGCTCAGCTGTGGTTGACAAGAGCTGACCACGAAGCTGTGAGCTCGAACTGAACCACTTAACAACCTTCTCCCAGTCTCTAGTTTTATCCAGAACCCAGAGCCTTCCATTGGGATGATGGACAGTCAAGTCCAACCTGCCAGGTGCTCCTGCCTGCACCACAGTGATGATCCAGCCATAGAAAATGCATCTGCAGAATAACAAGAAGCAGACACCATGTACTTCCCATAATCCAGAACACTCATTCAACAGCGAGCTGGTAGCACAGCTATTAGGTGTGCAGAACACACAAATGCACTTATGAACACAGGCCAGAAGGTCTCATGCTGCTACGATAACAGACATGCAGGGTGCTGGGTGGGCAGGAGACCCATTTCTTTGACTCAGGGCTACCTGACAGCCCCAAGACCTTTGAAAAATCCTGCCTTGGGATTAACCTTGATCTTCATGTCACTCTGAGACATCAGCATAAAGAACGAGACCACTGCCTGCTCAGTCTCTTTTGGAGGATCCCTAAAACTTGCATTCATTCAGCCCAATGCCATCATGCCTGGAGCACGAAGCACTGTCATTCCAGGGGCCTGAGCGGGAAGTGACCCCAGGGGAGAAGGCAGGACCAGCATTTGCTCTGTTCAGTACCACCACAGCAGAGCAAGTCATTCGCTGCTCATCTCTCAGTCTCACAGCTATTTTCTAAAGACTCCATTTTCTATCTGTAATGCACACTGTGCTATATCATTTGGAGTAGAAAGCTAACAGCTAGCGAACAGTGAGGTTTGAAACAAGACTTAAGTCAATTAAGTTTGCTTCTCTCCACCTCATCTACCTCTGCCCCTAGACTGCGTGCTGGTTTTGTTTATTCAGCCATTTGCTCCACCTGCTGGACTAATGACTGCAAACATAGTTATGCTCAAAAAAAGCTTTCCTGCTTCAGAAAGGAGCGGACAGTTGAGGGGTGGGGGGAATGACACTCCCAGCCTGAGATCAGACAGCAGAGGAACACTGTAAGACCACAGCATCGTGTCACCTCTCGAGCAACCTAAGATTCAATGAGCTGACATCATGTAGGCAATTCTGTAGAGGAAGCTGCCTGACGTGGGAGCAGAAGGATTAGAAACCATGGGCAGGAGAGAAGTGAGGTAGTTCCTCCAGATGATCCCACGGCAATGGGTGCAGATGCAGGCTTCCTGTGCATCTGGGTTTTCTGTACATAAACCCTCTTTATTAACCCAGAGACCCCGCTGGAATTTCAGGATTGTCCAGACCTGCTGAGCACTGTCAGTAACGCCAACCAGACTGCCATGGGCATGTCTACTGTGCACCGCAGGACCGCTGACCTCTCTGGAAACCATCATAAGCCTTATACAGTTGCAAACCTGCGTGGAAAGAGTGCCACCTCTGAGAAGCACCAGAGAGGCCTGTCACTTCTGTGCGTGTAAAGCAAGGTGCACAACCAAATCACGCGTCCAGCACATGCTCCGTGCACACAGACCCTGCTCCGGGGAGCTCTGTGCTCCGGGACTGCTCCCTGAGCTCCAGAGGAGTGGGGTCAAACAGGCAGGCAAGGAGCCAAGCCAAGCACTGTGCTTATGGAAATACCCCTCCAGCAGGTAACAGGAGGCACGGAATAGCACAGCTCAGCGTCAGCTTTAGAAAAACACCAACTACCTCACTGCATTTCGCTGGTGGCATCACTGCCCCCAGCAGTCTGACAGAGTTTGGCATAAAGAAGACAACTAGCCCCAGAGCTGGGCATTAGCTTTAAGCTGGGCCCCTAACCAGCTGACTTGTTCCTCTCTGCTTACGGTCACAGCTTTCTGAAATAAGCAAACCCGCAAGGCCCACATTTTCCAGTCATTAAAAACATCAGACACCTTAACAACAAGCTCTTAAAACTGCCCTGGTGCTGCACAAACACTGACAATATGCAATACCTGACTTGATAAAATGTAATTTTTAGTATTTTTCCTTTACCCGACCTTTTTGTTCAATACCAACCCATTTCTTACAGTGCTTCACAATACATTTCAGTCCTGCCTGTATACTTCTGGGGCATTCTTTCAACAAATGCCTCGAAGCTGGTTCAAGCCAACACCTCCATCAAAAAAGGAGTCCTCTTCCTGCTCCAGCTACACATTCTCCCCCTCTGCTGCCCTTCCCTCTTCAGTGGCACAAGCATTGCAGTGGCCATGTGATAAACAACTTCCCCACATCCCCAAACTGTCTATTTTTTAGCTGGCTCCATTCCAGTTCTCCACACTCCACTTTTGCCAGCACAAGCAAGTGCATGGAAGTACCCAAAGCAAGGGATAAGGCATTGCTCACTTTGTAATAGCTTAAATTATCTCTTAAATTACAGCCTGAGCGCCTAGGAGCCTGCACAGTCCCTGGGCACCTTCCCATCCCCACTCCTGCCCCCTGTGGCACCTGTGGGGCATGAAGGGATTGGAGCTTGTAGATCAGTCAGTTTCTGAGCAGATGGACCTCTGGGGCACCTTGGCATTAGCACCCTCCTTTTCAGCTGGGAGTTTGCAAGAAGCAAAAGTTTTGCATAGACTGAGCACCAGCACCCCATTAAAAGGGGCCACTTCTCCTTCCCCTCATGTTGGCTGCAAGCATGCAACTATGGTGCTGGCACAGCCTCATCCAGCCTCACCGGGGGCCATGCGGCTGCTGTAACCCCCCCTCTTGCCTTACAGCAGGCTCAGGTCTCTTGTATCCACACCCACTTGCCACCCACCAGCACCAGCCAGCCTGCCCTGTCACTGGCCAACTGCAGTGGCAGGCTGGAGCAGGGTGAGACCTGGCACTGCCACCAAAAAAACCTCCCAGAATGGGGACCCCACGCTGCAGGTCCCAGCTGGAATCAGCCCTCTTTTAATAGGTTTTCACCTTTTAATAGGTTTCTACTGCCTGGAGTCTTTGGCCTTCGGTACCAAACATGTTCTGCTAGCCCCAAGATCTCTCCTTCAGCCCTTCTCCACTCCCTGGCCATGCT
This sequence comes from Buteo buteo, assembly GCF_964188355.1. Taxonomy (NCBI): domain Eukaryota; kingdom Metazoa; phylum Chordata; class Aves; order Accipitriformes; family Accipitridae; genus Buteo; species Buteo buteo. Next base: position 33,261,968 of record NC_134184.1, on the reverse strand, counting down.
GGAGATTTTAAACCCCTTCCATGGCACCCACAGCATTCAGAAATCTTCTTCTTATGCCTTGGAGCCCTATCTCCAGCTGTCCCACAAATGCATGTAGGCTCCCACCCTACTCCATCAACCACAGGAATGTGAAACCCCCTCCAAAATCAATACGACGGAAGGAGAGATCGGATGCTTCCATTTTACAAAGCCCTTCTAATAACAAGCCCTTTGCTTTTGCCAGGACAGACAGTCAACCACAGGGAAGAGGACAGCAGAACTACATACACAAACACTCCTCCAGTGAACACAAGGAAGTCTCCCTCGGTAATCCAGCGCAGCCTGGTTTTGCCGGCAAGGAGGTGAGGCACTCTCGGAAGCGCTCCCGGACGCCGTCTCCGCAGGTGACGCTGCAGGGGCTCCAGGGCTGCCACGGGCTCCACGTTTCTGCAAATACACAAGCTCACAGCAATGAGGAATGTGTCTGCCTCCTTACCTTTAAAGACACAGCCATTTGTCTTCTCTTATTTAAGAAAAATAGCAATAAATAACCAAACAATGCAAACGGCAACACCACAAGAGCAAGCAGCATCCAGGGACCTGCTCCTGTTCCCATCAGAGTCTGGGGCAAGGCTCCCACTTTTTCTTTTCCCTTTTCCACTCCAGTGCCAGCCAGCAACACAGCAGTCAGTCGACTGGCAGGCAGGTTCTGCTTGGAACAACAGCAAATGGAAATTAATCCACAAATCTCTGGAATGGGTAAGTAATTTATATATTCATCCAATTCCTGCCTGACAAATAGTGCTTTTACAGCAGGATAGCTTCATTTACTTAAGTGTAGTTACTCCTGATTTATATGATTGTGAAAGGAGGATAAGCCTACAAGGCCTAATGAAACAGCAATATTGGTTTTTCTCTTTATTATCTTCTCAGCACACAAACGTGTTATTGAATCATTCCTTTGACAGCTTACAGGTCCCTATTATTTTATCGCTTATGGTCAGGCAATTAACTCAAGATGAAATTTGCAGGTTCATTTATTTATTTTAAGTGGAGGCAGACTCAGGTTCTAATACTACCTCAAACATTATCATTTTTTAATGTGTAATGAAATCACTCTTTTGCTTTGACAACATCCTCATCCGGTGTTCAACACTCAAACTTTACAGCAGCAAGAACCCAGAGAGAGAAGGAGACCGTTCCTGCCCATATCTGACAGTTGTGACACTGAAAGCAGGACCACAACTTTAAATTCCAAACTAACGCACGAGTCCAGGTGCAATCTTAAAGGAGAAGACCCCTGAGGACCCTCCTATGGGTCAGTTGACTTGGTGGCCTGGTTTTGGAACCTGCCAGAAAGAAAAACAATAGACCACTTAACTCCATTTCACCACTCACAGATAAAGTGGAAAATCGGCTAAATAAAAAGTAATTAGGTTTGTTAAAGTTTGCTCCTTTAAATAACTTATGGTGTTGCTACTGCCAACACAGGTCATGATCTTTAATTCCATTACACAGTTGCTTTGCTGCTAGCATGCCCCTAGGCTCCTGAACAGTGACCAAGTTACGATGTCAAAGGACTTGACAGTGTTGTATGGCTGGAAATGGCTTTATGATTTCATGTTATATCAGTTGTTGAATTGTTCATAGTGTGTTATTATTTTTAAAAGTCTCTAAAAAAAATAAATACGGTTGTGTTTTAATAAACATGAAATTTTAACTGCTTTGGGGCTTGTCCTACAAATTTTGTAAGCACACCAGTAAGAATAACGTTAATGTGAGCAGCGTAATAGAACCAGCAGGGCTGCTCTCCTGCAAGCAGGTACTCACCTGCATTACAGGATGGGGCCCAGAAGTTTTGAGCTTACACTTGTGCGGTCAGCCAAGGCTGTAAAGCGTGTATGGACACATACTCACACACATCTGTGTGCATGCATGTTCGCGTACGTCTGCCTCGCCTAATGCAGAGTAGAGATGGGCATGGCGAGACACTCCCGTGGTGCTGCGGCGGTAAGCCCACGCAAGACCAAGTGACCTCCCTGGCTGTTAGCCACTGAATTGCGATATCTGTGATCCCAGGCTGTCTTCACTTTGTGCTCTTTGTGCACCTCTCTGTTTTCACCCCTCTGTCTCTGGAGCTGCAGAGCTCCTACAGCAGGGGAGAGGGGCCCAGAGGCAGGCTGAGCTTTCGCACTCCTCCTCCAGTTTGCAGCCGTGCCAGTTCCCAGTGAAGTGCAAAATGGAGCAAGACTGGATGGTGTGTTGTGTCAGGAGGAAAAGGAGTCAGAGGATGCCAAGGAGGGGGGAACTGAGGAAGTTTGTTGCGGTAATGAGTCCCTCAAAGGTACAGACCCTGGACAGCTGCAAAATCACATCAGCGGGCCAGCAGATCTATTAGTGAGGGCAGCAAGAAAAAAATGGCCATAATCAGTAGTCAGTCAAGGGCTCATTGATCTCTCCTCCAAAAGACTTCATGGTATCACAGTATTTGGGGAACTCATGACACTTTTCTTCGTATCAGTATCACGAAAGACTCCAGCAGTGTTCCTCATCATTGGCAGAGGGAGGCAGACTAGCTGGAGAAGCACCTACCTCCTTGTAGACTACTTTATGTGAGCAGCTTGGTGAGTCCCTGCCGTAATTTCCATTGTGTGAGCTAGCTCATTTCCCTCTCTCCACATTCCCTGCTCATTTAAACTTCTGTTAATTACAGTCAGATACAGAGCCAGACCCAGAAAGGTTCTGGTTGCCTCCAGTGCTAACACTGGTGATAGTGGAGAGTGCTCAGCAGCCTCCGCATTGACGTCTGTGGGCTTCAGTGTACAAGCATTTAGGATTTCTAACTTTGACATCAAACCTATGATGCGCCCATTGCTCCGGGGCACTTTTCACTGACTTTGGCTTCAGCTGAGGGCACAGAGTTCCTTAGCAAACACTTGGCATCCATAGCTCTGGGGCTAAGAATATGCACCTTAAGCAGCAGGAGAGCATGAAATGCTCCAGCTCCCATGAAAGACGGGAGATTTAAACTCCTGCAACTTGCTCTGCAACCTTCTGCAATTACCAGAATGTAAAAGAAAATGAAGCACAGTTTATTCTCCCCCAAGGAAATGAAATGATTAACCTCCATGTAAGACAAACAGATCCAAAGCACCAGGGGAAAAACCAGAAGGCATGCACTGCAAACTAACTCTAATAAGTGTGAATTTTTTCACGTACAATTGAGGAATCAATTATCAACGTGAAGACATCTAACTGATGAGTTAGTTTGAAATAGCTGACAGTTGGCAGATCTGCCAACATGAAAGATAAATGCAATTAACTGTGTTAATTGTTGCTCTGCATAAATATCTCCCCTCAAATTTCTGCATTCATAAGACTTTGAGAAGGCAGTGCTATCCAACAGCGCAGTCAGCGAGGGATGCTCAGCATCATCCTTCCAGCCTGATGCACATGATAGACCTAAGCACTTCAACAAGACCAGTGATACCGGACAAAATCACTCATTATTTACAGGCTCATGTAAACACCTACCCTAGCCTGGGGGATTGCAGTTGAGATCAGTTTTTAGGTCCTGAGACTGGGTGTACACACATTGTACCGGTGTTTGGACAAGACCTGGGAAAACACCCTTCTCACCTGTTCCGAGTTTCTCTATTTCCATGGAAATGAAGCCTGGATGCACTGAAATGGTGGCATGCTCCAACAGGTTACTAATTTGGACAATGAAAAGACTAGGTTCTCTTTAAAGGAAAAAACCCTAGACTCCACCTGGGCAAATTACAGTCTTTTCCCCACAAACAGGCATCTTCAAGAATTGCAGCGGCATGGCCTAAAAATTTTTTTTTCAGAAGGTAAGCGCTATCCCAGTAAGTCTGTAACATCTGAGTTGTTCCTAAAATGCTGGGAGTGTGGAGATGAAGCATTCACTGACACAGGAGAAGAGGATGGGGCACAAACCAGCCCTACCATACACGGATACCCTGCATCTGCCTGTTTCTAAATAAATGCAAGCCAGGTACAGATTCAGGCAACAGAGCAAATTGGTTCCCAGATTTTCCTACAGATAGGCAGGTCTGATTCATACAGTCTTATTCAGGGAGCAAAAACTTGATGGAAGTTGTATATCCCTGCCTGATGCCCAGATACTCTGCTCACTCCTCCCAGAAGTCTCACTGCTAGGGACACTTAAATCCCAGATGAGCAAAGCACAGGATAAAGCGTTGAAAAGAATCAACCTGCAATGTGCCTGTTGCTGGGTAAGATGATCTAACAGAGTTTCCTACATCAGACATTCAAATAATCCGGTCAAACACAGGGGAAAAAAATAGCTGCATGACTCTCTAGAAAGTCACCTGTGTGAAACAGTTAACACCCCACTGAGATGAATGAAGTGACTCACATCTCACTGTTATTTTTTTATAAGTTCTCCAGTTGGAGTCTACAGAAAGCTGCACAAGTGCTGCCTCACATTTAACAGACATATTCCCCATCTTTAATAGATATATTCACAGTCTTAGATAGCACAAGCTTTTTTGTGACACTCTGATGGCCTGGGTGGGAAGACCTGCTGCCCCAGCCCACTGAGGGCCACCAGGAACCTTCTCCTTCCTGCTCCAGACACAAGCCAGGTTCCTGTTCCACAGGCTGTACTAAACCTGGCCGGGCTGAGGAGTAAAAAGCAGGATTGACAAAGGGTCAGGAATATAATTGATGTCTAATCTATGGAAAATGGGTGTGGCAAAATAATCTTCTTTTATCTCATCCTCTGTCATTTGGATGAAGATAACTTTAATGATTTAGGAGCTTTGATCTTTTACATGACAGTATCTCTGCTTCATAATAATAGAGCATATGCTAAATGAAGTAAGAACTGGCTGAGTGACAGATTTGATATGCAATTGTCAACAGAAAACCATCACCGAGTGGGAATGCATTTGGAGAGATTCCAAAGGGATTAGTATAAGGCTCAGTGCTGTACAATGCTTGCCTAGTTGACACAAAAATAAATATAAAACCATTACTGAGAAAATATGTCACTCCTGTGATGACATAAGTAGATACTGCAGCTGTATGGAGCAATGTGGGGTACTTGCTAAGTTAGGATAACCGAAGCAAAGTAGATCATAAATCAGCAGAATGCTAAATGTAGGAAAAAGGAATACAAATTGTACCTGCAGGATGGTAGGCTGCATACTGAAAGGTCATACACAAATACAGCTCAAGAGGAGTTTTCTGTGTAAAAGTTATGGCAAAATTAGCTGATGCAATTAGTGCAATGAAAGCAGAGGTAGGGGTAAGGAGAGTGCTACTGCTCAAGCAGCACCAGTGAGGAGGATGTCTGAACGCAGCACCCAAAGCTGGCACCCCTGGCATCAAACAAAAAGGAGCATTTAAAATAATGGAAATGGAGCCAAAGAGAGCCAGAAAATTAATCAAATCCTGAAGAAAAGGCCTTCCAATTAAAGACTCAATCTCTTCAGTTTATTAAACAGAACACTGAGATAATCTGGAAGGACTGAGATGATCTGGATGTGCAAACACCTTCGCGGGGGAAAGACAGTGGATAGGGAACAGCTGTCTCCTCTAGCAGAGAGCAGCAGAGTAAGAGCCAGTCACTAGAGGATGAAGCTAGATGAGCTTTAGTCATGAAACACATAGAGTTTCCCTTCTTTAAAAAAAAAAATAAATAAATCAAAGCACAGTATTGATTGAAATTACCAGAAAGGTCTCTGTTTTGTGGTGCCTTCAACAAAAGACTGGATAACTCTCTGGAGGATAGCAGCAGTCAACTGCAAAGACTAGCTGTGGGGCTCGACACCGGGGTAACTGGATGAAAAGTGATGGCCCCTGCAGCACAGAAGCCCAGACTAGAGGATTCATCACCTCTCCTTGCCTTAAACCGTGTGAGTTCAGGAAGTCCAAAGCAGAAAAGAAGCGACTGGAGGAGAGGCGCCTGCTGTGCAGCAGCCGCACATTTTACACCAACAGCTATTGGGGGTCCGGGTCCACGCACGCCGTCTCATGGTGCCCTGCAGTGGGGCCAGAGGGCTCGGGAGAGGGCTCTCCGAAGCAGTCGGGAGGCGGATGGCCATCGCAGGCAGCGCAGGTTCGCTCTGCCTGTCGTGGCTTCGGGCTGATGCACCCCTCCCAGAGCACCCCGCTCCTTTCAAACGCTGCCTGTGGGCTTTGAAGTCTTGCAGATACAGGCACAAAGTCAGATGTGCTGCAGTCTAATTAATTTCAGGTTGACATTTTATTTACGGCTACATGGTGTGGTTTCGCTTTCACCGGCTTTGTAGATTTGACACTTCTAACTTGGCAGCTATTGACTTCACTCCGTTCTGCACAGGCATAGCCTGATTCTTTCGACTGCGCTTGTAAGGACGGTGCTATCGGGGAACCCAAGGAAACAAAGCAGATTGCAGGGAGTCATTGCTTAAGGTGGATCTCATCAATTAAAAGAGTCAAATATTGAGCACAAAAATATATCTATGTCATATCCTAGGTATTCATCTGTCAGGGTAGTTATCTAGATCATATCACTGTAACATACCACCCAAGCACAAAAGAATTAGAATTCTCTCTTCCTTTTTCCTTGAGAATTATCTCCATTAAGAAAATAATATGCTTTCATTTTTAGATAGACTTTCTTATGCCAAAGGAAGAGAGAGAGTGCCAACAGAGAATGCAGATGGGAAGTTAAGATGAAGAGAAGAACTACGTACTGAGTTTGGCATGTGGTGAAAACAGAGGTCATTTTTAGTACAGAGTGTTAATTAAACAGCTAACAGTTTTAGATTTATGAAATAGTACAAAGTAAGACCACGCAATACTAGGAACCTAATTAAGGTAGGCTGTGTCTGGACTGTGTGCTCTGGAGCATGTCCTACACTCCCGGTCACCTGATGAGCCCACTCAGATACCTGCCCATGAAGTGCAAAGACCCCCTTTTGGCTCAAGTTCCTGCACTTCCTTTTCAGGGAGACCAGGGAAGGGAGGTGTAGAAAATGGTGTACTTCTCAAACCTTTCAACCCAAACTCTTTGAAGTGTGCAGATGGGAAAGACTAATTCACTACCTATGGACACAAGCCTGCTCCAAATGAGAATATGCACTTTTCCATTCCAGGGTGTAGGCAACACAGCCTAACCCAACGCAACCCAGCTCCCATCCCCTTGTGCACAGACAGTCCATCCCACACTGTGGTTGCCTGCCACAAATGAGGGATGAGAAGGACATTTAGCTCCTCTGCTTCCTTTGCCATGCTGCTGTTATTTGTAGCCTCTGCCAAACCATGGACTGCCACCTCTGAAGCTACAGCTGCATAAGATGTATAGATATAAATAGAACGTATAGATATTCCTTAAACAGGGCTGGGGAATGGGCTCGAGTTCTGTCTTGTGGTCAGACTCAACTGCGATCACTCCTTAACCATGATCATTCATACTCCTGGACATGGTTTTGGCTTCTGCCAATCAGCATTCTCCCAGACCATGCCTGGTCATGGCCCAAGGGACTACATGGACCACAGACTGTCCCTAGTTTGCAGTTTGTATGGGAGGAAAAGTTTAGCTATACAAATGTGACCCATGATCTGCCAGGTGGCCTCATGGGTCAGAAAATGCACCCTGGTCTGTTTTAAGCAGCAGAGACATGTCTTGAAAGGCTACTTGAAAAACCTGCAAGCTGTCCAAGTGACACAAAGCGTCTTTCACTATGGCCAAATCCTGATTCATCGCACCAAAATTTGTGTATGTAACAGGTAGGACTCCAAACTCTACAGCAAATGGGCTACAGAAAAAGACACCCAGGTGAGGATTCAGCCCATGTATCTTCTATATCCATGAATCACCCTTGTGAGATGCCTGTCTCTCTTGACTAAAAAGCTAGACAACTACTTAATGTTGAATCCTTGGCTTTGTGATACTTAGACGTAGGCAAGGCTAATCCTACCTTTATTGTTTCCAATGGGCCAGATCTACTGCCGTAGCTTCTTACCTCATTGAGAGGGACAAGTTTCACTTTTACCCGGACTAGATAGATACATCATTGAGAATGCCCCAAACGGTTTCAATTAGTACTTAGTGTGAGCTTAGTGCAGTTTTAAGCCACCACAGTGGCATTTGTTACCAAATGTCCTTGTGTATGCCTCTACATAACACTCTACTCCATCTTGTTCCCATCTGCATATGACATTACAACTATTTTGTCTCGTGTAGGAGACCCAAAAATAGCTATTCAACAGGGGAAGCCACAATCATTACCCATGTTGGCTGGGAAGAGTGCTGATTTTAGCTAAAAGAGGACAAACATCAGTACAAACCCATATTCCTTTGGATCATCACACACTCCTTAACTCTTGTCGGGAAATGGCTTCGGTTTGAGAAATTAAAGAGGTCAAAGCAGTATTTGTTCTTCCCCACATCAAACAAAGTGCAGTTAAATTCTGTCCTGTTGTCTCCTGGGTGAAGGGTGTTTTCATACAGCCAAGTTGTTCTTTGACTAGGATGCTTGAGAGCCTCTTTATAGACGACAATTTTTCCACTGATAGAAGTACACGGTGGAGAGACTACGAAGACCTGAACCAAAGTTTTGCATGTTGCTTCTGGTGCCACAACCAGTCTGTATCCAAATTTGTGGAGGAGATCTATGGGTCCTATGGAAGCAATGATGGAATGGGTTTCTAACGATTTCAGTAACACAGTGATGTATGTTTCTTGACCAACGGACGGGCAGTCAAACTCTACCCACTGGGACCTAGACAGTGGAATTCCTTTGCTAGTTCTAATGCCCAAAGTCTCATCAGAGCTTACTCTTCCGAACTCATAAAGGGTGCTGGTGAATATCACATCCAATGAAACCACTGTCTCGTTCACGGCACACAACTGCTCGTTTGTAAAAAGTCCAACCTGAAGGGAGCTCCCAAGCACCTCTGAACTCTTGTTCAAATCAAGGTGAAATACAGGCCATTCCACATGTAGGGTGGACATGCTTCTTCTGCTCCACTGGGCAGCACTGCTGTTATCGCTGGGAGAGACCATTCTGAACAAGAAGTCCCCAGCACTCTTGAAATGGACACACTCAAACTCTACCTTCCCCTGGGACTGATTTGCTGGAAGCTGTTTTCTTGCAATTATCTTGTTGGTGCTGGCATCCAGCAACAGGATGGACAGATGCTCTGCTGTCACATTACCACCACTATAGTACTGATATTCCACAGACACTGTGTCATTGCTGAAGGCTACATGACCTGGGTGCTCCAACAGGAGATTCTCCACTTCGCTGAGAACTGAAAGGAAAACAGTTTCACAACAGTATTAAGAACCCAAGAGACAACTGATTTTTTTATCGACCTTATGAAAGAAAAAAAAAGATTTATAAAGTGGATATTTAAGAAGCATTTCTCAAACTTTTCAAAGTGAATCAGGTCACAGAAAAAAAAAAGGTCCTAGCTATAGCAATTAGAGCTCACCACCTCTCATTTGTGCAGGGACTGGGTTTGGACCAGCTCAAAGTCCACTGCAGTAACATGTTCAGGAAGGTTAAAAACAGGGTTTAAAAAGGGGGAAAAAAACCCCAACCCACAACCCAAAAGATTCACAGAAAACTTCATTTATCAGGATAGATTCTCAAACTTCCCAACTTCTTTCACTTATAGATTCTTAAAGTCCACTTCACAGTGTTGTTCCACTTACTTGAGGAAATAAAAAAAAAAGGACAGTAGTTTCCTAATACAGAAACATGAAAAATGTCCCCCAAATTAAATAAAATAGGAAGTCTGCATGATGCTTTTTGAAGCCTCTTCTCTTGCTCTGTCTTATGAATCTTTCATTTTGCTCATTTGCATCGCAGAGACACTTGAGTGAAAGAGCTGAAAATAACAGTGATGGTGACTGCAGCACTTTTCTTGTCTCAGATGTGGTGCAACATGTCTAAATGACATCATTTCATTATAAATGGCGCAGTCTTTTTAAATGCATTTCTTGCATGACCATGTTTGTGCAAGTTGCCAAATTATCCTGAGACGTGCTGTAACTAGCGGGGATAGATGATATCTAAAGCAACGGATTGGGAAAATCACATTTCCCTTCTCAGCTCAGCTAGCTTTTCTGCGTTGCTTGAAACTTCCAGATTTCAGACACAGAAAGGTTATCTGAAAAATGGGAACTGCATACATCTGTTCCAGATACAGAATGCGCTGTGAGACATCTTTATTTAATTAATTGTCTGGGAAAAGGCTTCTGAGTCTTGGGTGGAAGGTGCTATGGAAGTGTAAAACTTCAGTTAAAGCAATCCTTTCATAAGTAGTATCAACTAACAATACTTTGACTTGTTAAATCTGTTACATATGTCTTAAGATTACCTCAAAGAAAGCTTTGCTGGAAAAACACTGCAACTGCCAAGGCAAGCACTCGGCAGTCAGGAGTAGCAGGACTCATCTCACATTAATATTAGACGCCTACCACTCTAAGCTTCAATTTGCGTTAGTCACCCTGAATTCGCTTTCTTGTCAGTAGGGAAAATTTTCAGGAAGAAATTCATCTGAGCAGCTATAGACATTTACATCAGGGTGAGGTGCAGTATGTGCTAGAAGAACCTATTACTCTCCACCAGCTGCAACATGTCCTCAAAATAACCAGCTCCAACCACATCCATAAAGTCCGAATGAAGGTGGCACACACAGCCTTACACGTATAAATCATGCATATACTCTTACATATATGTACTATAACTCAGTCTTTAACTTGCATTTCCACAAGACGCTGCTTCGTTTGGCAGAAGAATGGTGCTCGTTACCAGAGGGCTCTTTTGTTCTCATTCTTCCATGGGTGGTCCCATGTATTATTGACTGCACACCATCCAAAATCCATCCTGATAACACAGAATTAGTCATTTCCCCTATGGACTCTTCTATTGTGTTCTTATAGTACATTAGTGCATTAGAAACATTAATGAGTTTATCCTTCCAATATCCCTGAAAGACAAGAGAATGTTACTATTCTTGTTTAGTGTGTTAGGAAGCAAGGCACAGGCACAAAGGTGAAAACTGTCAAGCATCAACTAATTGTGGATGCCGTAAGAAACTCAGGACCCGATTCTAAATACAATGGTCCTTCAGACATCCAAAGCAGGATCCCATTGATCCCAGCTGTGGTGAGCACACGGCACCCCAGCAAATCCGATCTCGACTCGGACACTCAGAGAGTTGGAAACAGACCCTGAATGCCTGTGAAACATGGCACTCTATGAATTGCCCAGCAACACATTCTCCTTGCTCTTCATGTTTTGGTTCTGTCACCTGTGCCTGCCCACATTTTCCAGTCATGTTCCTACCATCACCTATGGTCAGTATCTCTTGGGTACTAACCTAACTCCCTTACCGTTACCATGGTTCTCCAAACTCCTGCCCTTGCCTCTCTGCCTTATAGCTCTTCTACCTTCCCCGGCTCCTTGGGCCTGCAATTAATTCCAGCAAGTTCCCACCTTTCCTGCTCACTGCCAGCATGACAGCAGAGAGCACAGGACAAGCAACTCTATTGCCCGATATTACGGATGTGGGGGAACTCTGCTGCCCTGGCCAGCAGCATGCACAGTATTGCCTGGGGCTGGCAAGAGGAGCCCGCAGGAGTTGGGGCACACTCGACCCTTCAGAGAACTTCATCACTAACTCATCTGCAAGGACGTAGATTTGGACCAAGTCTGGGCAAGTCTTCATAAGGACAGCAGAAAGCATGTCCCAGGCCAACATCAGCACTCTAACAAACATGAAGTTCCCACAGGTGTGGTAGAACTTCCCAGTGAAATGGTTGCGATTTGCTGAGATTTTGTTTCTTTGAACACGGGCAAAATGATGCATTTCTCTACAAAGGAATTGGCTAGATTCAACTTAGCTGAAACATTACAAGGGAAAAAGAAATCAGACCATGGCAAAAATCCAGCATGAAAAATTCCAACTTCAAGCTTCAAACTTAGAGCAAAAACATTAAAGTGATAATAATGAAAAGCATTGATGTTTGTACCTACTGCTCTACTGTCCTTGCTCTCTTTTACAACTGTCTTGACTCTCTTGCACTATTTTTTATTTGGAATGGCTCGGACGAGAAGAAGTAACACCACCGTGTATGTGTGTGGGAGGACTGGAGAGAGGCCAGGGGACTGCCATGTAGCTCCCATCAACCCTACTGCAGATCACTTGGGAAGCAAGGAAAGCGAGCATTACTGGAGGATGCTGTTACAGCATTGCACAGCTCTGACTGGTGCACCCCAGTTCACAGCACCCTTTCCCCCATCTTTCGTTAACAACACAAGAACTTTGCACTCAAGGACAGCCCACATAGCAGCTTTTTACGATGCTCCAAAAGGCGCCAGTCAGAAGTAGCCAGCTTCCACCGCAAGCTCCTTCAGCTGCCCTCCAGACTACTGCGCGCACATGACTGTGTCACATGCCAAAACTTGGTCCCAGTAGTTTGGACAGCCAGTCAGGGGCAGCTTTCAGTGCATTTGTATATTTTTGGTTGTTGCTACAATGGTCTGCCATTGAATGGAGCCTGGCTGTGGCGCCAACAACCTGCCAGGGAAGTCTTTGCAAGAACTCACTCTTAAAAAGATCAAAAGGAAAATCCTTGTTTTCACTGAAGAGTGAGAAGAACTATTTGAGGGTGTTATTCTGATATTTATTTATTTTTAATTGCGTTTAAGCCAACTTGGGTTGTGCTGTTGGCTTGTCAGCCACCAGTAGCACAGAGCTAAGAACAAACACATCAGAAAAAACGGTCAGAAGTGAGAATACTGTTTTGTTGTATGTTAGGGCTTTTTCTAGCATTACAGTAATTTTCCAGAGTATACTGGATCATTTAAAAATAGTCTTGGTCTGAAACAGAGAAGTATGAGTGAAATAGTTATCTAAAAACTATGTACACGTGTGATACTCAAAGGTGTGTATACACAGAACTGTTTGGAAGACATTTTCTGAACTACGGACTACCCTTTAACTGGAAATAAGGCAAAAGATGATGCACCTAAGGTTTGCAGCAGAGATATAGCTCTTTAGCTGCACTTTGTAATTACTTACTATGCCACGCTCTACAAAGTTCAGGAATAATAGCTTTTACCTCTGAGTCAACCAGTTGTGAATGCCTGCAGGACTGGCTCACTGAGAACCAGTGGATATTGCAGTCATTCAACCTCACTTCTTGGGTTAAGTGAATTTAATACTTAGCTTCACTGTGTTCCCCACTCAGTGCTGTGTTCCTAACTTAGCTAGTTAACTTTGTCTTATTAAAAGAAGAAATGGTACTAAAAAGCCATAGACAAGTGTCTCCACTTCTGCTGGAATTAAGTTCACTTAAAAGATGGCAATTCTAGGCTCTTTACACCTTCCAGTGGTCCCTTGTTCTAGAGCAGAGATGGACCAAGCACAGAGGCATGAGTAGCTGGGCATACTTAGTATTCAATCATTACCTATAATCAGATTTTTCTCACTCATACAAGGAGAGCAAACTGCATACATTTTTGGTCCATTTCTCTCCTTTGTAAGAAGACATCTTCAGCTGTTTGGTGTGTGAACTACCTGCTACCACAGTTCATTCCATAAGCAAGGACTAAACAATTCTTTTTCCATGCTATAGACGTTTCAGTAGTGCATGGCTTAATCCTTTAGCATGGTTTGACAATGTACTGCAGCTGTCAGAACAACACCTGCTTTTAAATTAGGAATGTAATTTTCGAAAACATATGTATTATTTAGGAATTAAGAGTCCCATTTTCAAAATTTCTAATTCACTGTGCAATAAGGAATTAATTCCCTTTGCAAATCTATTTCCTACTTAGCAAATTCTTGGAAAAGATAACACACCATGCATAGGATGCCTCTCAGCTTGTAGACATCTTACAGTCATCTAACCTCCTTCCCTGGCAGCTGATGGTGAGAAGGAGGTGCTTTTTCATTCCACGTATCTCAGATTGCAGATGAGTTGGAGCTGCTATCAATATGTGCTGATTTGTGCGTGGACTACCCAAAGGAGACTGACTGATTGCCTCTGACTAGCTGCCTAATTTTACATGACTAAAATTGAATGAGTATGAACACCATCCTTTGGCTTCTTATACGGTCAGAGGAAAGAACACCTCTGCTCTTCTCCAAAGTTCTCTCAGTGGCAGCTTAGGTCCATCAGATGGGGGCTCACTCAGTCATAGGAGGTTGCCTGTACTGTAGATGCTTACATCTCAGCCAACCATCATAGGTTCCCTTTATAGTTAATGGAGAGATACAGGTAGTTGTACGGTGGAATTCTGCCCGTCCTGGTACGGATACCTAAAATAGGTCTATCTTCCATGACGTTCATTAAATATTATGAAACACGAGTCTTACAAGATAGCAGAGTTCCAGTTACTGCTTCTAACACAGCCAGTCCCTGAGTGATGCCCACGGAAATCTGTTCATCTATCTTGTTTATTTCTCTGAGCAAATTTACAGCAGGAAAGGTTCCCGCCACTCTTATCTAAAGGGGCAGTTTATGCAAGTTGCATTTTCCACCTAAATATTGCATAAGATCTAGACTATATTCTGTGCACATCAGTGGTGGCTTCTGTGGCATCCGATTTCAACAGATCACCTGGCAACAGCACCATCCAAAACCACCCTGTGAATACACATCTCACAGTTTTCCCTTGATAGCTCTAATACTCACCATAGTCACAGAGCACTACTAACAACAGATTTGAAAAATCTTTCAACATCTGTTTCATTCTGACCAGTGAGATCCCAGGTCCTTTTACTCCTCATGTCCTTCTTCAGCCCCAAAGTGCAGGCACTTTTTTCCAAGAACACCTGAAAGTTAAAAAATTACAGCTGTGTTGACTTTGCTTCATAAAACACAAGAGGGAAGACATCCCACTAGTAAGCAAAAAAAATACACTGTTAATCAACACTTTTCTCCCATTTACTTCACAATTACTAATACTGTATCAATGGATCTGAATAAGCACAACTACAATTCGCAGTACAATAAGTTTTCCATCCTGAAATGTCAGCTCCTGAGCCAGAACAACAGACAGGTCACAACAATTTACCTTTGCACTGCAGAAACTGCTGCTGTGCATGTCTTACATTAAGATCAAGACTCACAATAGCAAAATAACAAGTATTTTATACAAAAATGTAACTGACCTCAGCACATATCGATATTGGAGATTTATTGCTGCTACGCAATTCGTATCACTTACTGTCAACTGCTCTCAAGCATGAAAGAAACTCAGTAGAAAACAACCATTTTGGTCCTCAAACTGCCCTGTTATTCAGGTCTAGTAATATATTTAGTTATCTTACTAGATTTATAAAAGATCTATAACTGCCTTTTATGTCATTCAGACTGATCAGATGGAGAGGGTGCTAATTTTCACTTTTTCCACCATTGTTTTTAAGTTTACATTCCCTGCAGCCTCAGTTAAGCCAACAAAAAATAGAGTTCCTTTTGGCAAGTTTCACAATTTTATGTCCATGTGCTTTAAACTAGTCTTTATGAGTCTTGTAACAATCACATAAAACAGGTTGGAAGCACACCGACAGCAGCAAAACCAACGGTTTGCTTCAGAAACAGAAGTAGGGGAGAATCCAAAAAGAGAAGGTCTAGCTCAAGGGAACCATTCTCAAAATGTAAGAATTGCTCTTTTGTATTGCACAGGAGCGCCAGCAAGTCAGTCTTACTGTGCTCACCGTCACGCAAACATGCAAGAAAGTTCTTGTTCCATAAAGTTTACAACCTAATTTTATGAGAGAAACCTGGCACTGGAGCAGGCAGAAGTTGGGAGCGAACAAACCGCAGAGCATAAAGGTAAAACGTAGGAACCAGGTACGGTGATGATCAGGTACGTCTTTAGGAATCACAAATGAGCTATTTCAACAATTAAATTGCTAGACTTGTTGAACTAAGAGACAGTAGACGTGTTACTTGAAAGCTTTTTAAACTCTTCTCTGTGCCAAGCGGCTGGAGAGAATAATTCTAAGAAACGACTAACAGCATGGCTTTGCTCAGTAAAAGCCCATTACAATAATAGCTGTACATATCTGAAGGGAATAATCATCATCCGGCCCACGAACTTGACAAGGCTCCAGAAAGAATTAGATAGGGACAGCGATACCACCACCACCCACAATTTCACTTGATACGCCATCAATTACAGGAAGACGAACCTTATGCCTCAAGACAGGGCCGGGCTGAGGGCGGCGGAGAGCCAGCCTGCCCGTAACTGCCCGCCGCTACCGGCAGCGGGCACGGCATCGCACCAGGGACGTCGTTCCTTTCCTACATCGTTACTGATTGTTAAACAAAATGAAGAATCAAAGTGGCCCAAGGAAGAAAAAGCAGGTTTCATTTAAAAAACCCAGTGACTGCGGTTGACGCCTTGGCCTCTAGCGTTAACAGCTGAAGGACAGCAGCAGAAGTTACGCAGTGTTGCTGTAAACTGCTCTGAAATACAGAGGGGAAAAAACACTTCGTGGGCCACAACCGTGATTGTGCTGGATGATCTAACGTGTCCTTTCCACTTCTAGCTTTCCTAGCCATGCATTTTTCAAACGGCTTTTACAAATACTTCTTTCAGAGAGTCACACACCGACAGGTGAAATTCAAATAATCCTAATCTCAGTCTAATGAGTGACAGACCGCAGGGAGGAAAGGAAGCTATGGAAGGGAGAATAAATCCTCGGGAAGAACGAAAAAAGCCTGTGTGGGAGAGCACTCTCGAGATAGTTGCCTTACATCTTAATTTGCACATCAGCCTGACCGAGGGAAAAGCAGCGTGGTTCACGAGACGGGGCGCCGGCGGGAGGCACGGGAGACCCGACTTCTGTTCCTGTTATCGCCAGGCACGCGATGTCGGCAAACTGCAGCACTGATCTGCTCCTCTCCTTCCCACCCCACCGCTCCCGCTCCTATTTGTAGTACAGACTTTTCAGGACAGAGACCCTTTCCAACCAAGCCCGCGGATGGAGCCCAGCGCCAGGGCCCTTGGGTGTTTCGGTAACGCCGATCATTCGTCAGACCAAAACCTCCTTCCCTCTCACCCTTCCCTCTACGTTATCTTGGCTCGCTTGGGAAAAGACTCCGGTGTGCAGCGCGGGCAACACCCAGGCTAGAACTGGAGTATTTGAAACGGTACCAAAACTAACTTCCAATTAGTGAGATCAGGTACCTCTGGAAGCCTAGCCCGGGGCTACTCCAGCCTCCGCAAGCCTCTGCCGTCGCTGCATGGCAGCGGGAGCCCTCCTGCCTCACACGCAGCCAGTTTAGGCTACTGGCTGCAACACAGCCCTACCTTTGAACAAGGCTCTGGTTAAACTGCCTCCGTGAGGACTCCCTGAGTTTTTGCACCTTTGCTAGCTCAGTTCTAACAGCAGCTTTGAATGCAAGAATTGCTGGCCCATTTCTGGTGTAGCATGGCCCCTCTCCTCCTCCCCTCTTTCCCCAGAGGTTTCTTCCTCTCCCCTCCTTCGGTTTTCCCTCCTTTCGCCTCACCTTGGTTTTGGACAAGCCTTACGCTGACCTCTAAGCTCGGTTCAGACTTCTCCCCTCTCCGCTCAGTCCTCCCTAAGCCAATTTCTTTCTAGCTTGCTTCTCACTTTCAGGTCTTCTTCAAAACTCGTCACAACCTCGCCCCCTCCCCCCCAACCCCCGCTCCGCTATTTTTCCACTTTTCATACTCGCATAAAATTTTGCTTTTCAAAGGCAGACAGTACATCTTAAATGGGTTCTACTCTATTCAGATCTTCTACCTCAAGTTCATTAACTTAATGAAAAATGATCGAACAGAGAAGGCTATCAGACTTTGAATAATTGGCTTTTTTAATTTATTACTCTTGTGGACAAGCACGGACTAAGGCTCTATTGTGTGAGACACAGCAGAAGCACAGCAATATAAAAAGATGCTTTCTTCTTCCAAGAGACGGTGTAATGGGCTGATTGGAAGTGGAAGACTTCCTCTCCAAAGGGGATTGGAAATGACAGATGAGGAGGCGATAAGCCATAAAGCGCCTTGGAAATGAAGACCAAGAGGCTTGTGTGTAACGCAAATGACACAGGAAAACTTCAAGTCCCTGCTCTGCAACAGTTTTCCTGTGCTACCTTGGTCACATCACTTAGTTTTCCTGTGTCATAGCTCTCCACTGGAAATAGTACCTCACTATCTGGTACAGGTATTACAAGAATAAATCCACCATGAACTGTGAGGCTTACAGGCACCACAGTGTCAGGAACCGTGTAAGAACCAAATATGAAATTTACAATTTTATTTACAGCATTTTTTTTTAAAAAAAGAAGTAATAGAACAGATTATATATATTGACTACTAGTCACATATATTAATCTATTCAAATAATGTCCCTATTTCTCTACATCATTAAAATCATAAAGTATTTTGTGATCATTTTGGTTTTACAAACAAACAAAAAAAACCCACCCCAAAACAACAACAAACAACAAGCCAACTGGATTTACGACTCCCAGTACTTTTTGCAGCAGCATCCAAGGCCACAGAGTAGACATGACATTTCACAAACCAGCCATCTCTTCCAAGTCCTGTCACCTGCTGATTTAGTACAGCTAACCAGTTACCAGCTTCGTCAGCTGCAACAGTAGAGCATTCAGCAGCTACTTCCCCTTCATAAGGGAGATGAGAAGCAAACGCGCCCTGCAGTTAAGAAAGGGCCGTCAGGAATTAATCAGCTACTCCATGACCAAGCACTGAGTTTACTGAGAACACAAACTCACAGCACCCGAGACCTCCGTGCTCTGCAGCCTCATTCACGTGAAGGAGAGTGCCACTGACGGATCCCGTATTTCGCCCCGGCCACGGGTACCCTCAGTCCTCCTCCTCTCTGCAAATCCCCCGCCAGAGCTGAGCCCTCCCCTGCCCTACCTCCATCCTCCTTCAGGAATGGGGAAAAGGCCCGTCCTCGCTCATCCCTCCTCCGAGCACAGCGCTGCTCCCTCCTTGTCCCCCAGGCCCCGCAGGTCCAGGTGAAGGTGGACCCAGCCACGGCACAGGACCCCCCCATGACTCGGGGCACGCCTGAGAGCAAGGTGGGAGAAGGGCCCAGGGAAGGAGTAAGCGGGGGGGTCAGGTTGAGGACTGATCCTCTCGGAGCCAGCCTGCCTGCCCCCTGAGCACTGCCCCAAGCAGCAGCACCTACCCCGGCCACCCCGGCGGAGCCAGCAACCAGCCCAGGTCTGGAGTGATGCTGTCAGAAAAATAAAGTTATTTATTGGAATTTAAAGCAAGCAAAATGTTGCCAGAATGAAAAGAAAAAAAAAAAACCAACAAAACAACAAACCCCAAACAAAAAACCCAGATGAAAAACATTTTCCTTAATAGCTCTCCATTAGTAAACATTTTTCAGTCATATTTGCAACCCGAAATTTGCACAATTCTGGTTATGCATGAGAGACTGACAGTAAAATAGGCTAGAGACGGAAAAGCCTGAAAGTCCCTAAATCCTCCCTACATTTTGCTTGAGGGACATCAAGCAGCACAAACAGCAAGAAGAAATGTGTATCTGCAACATTTCCGCAAATTTAAGATATTTTATCTGTATGGCAGGAAAGAGATTAATTATTTTCAACCAGCATTCGCTTATTGCAATGGGATTAGGCAGCTATTGAAGTGTTACCACCTGCTGGGAATTTCAGAACTTCCCATATAATCCTCCCCCTTTGACATTAAAGAGGGAGCACCTCAGGTATGCATCACATTTTATCAAAACCCATCACTGCTGACCAGTCAGAGTGGTCAGGGCCAAAAATACGCCGCTTTGCGGAAGATACTGAGTTTAGCAAGGAAAGCATATATGCGATGTCTGCCACAGCAGGGGGCTAGAGCTGACATCCTCAAAGGCATCTTTCATTCTTATTTACACATCAGACAATTTTACATTGTTATCAGATAATGGCTTTATTAAAATTATGCATCTAAATTCACTAGGCTGAAAGTGACAGCACCAGATTCTCTGTGTGCAAGAAAAAAAACACAAGAATTAGCTTGTAAAGCCTGTTTTCATCAACATTTGGGGTCTGATCTCACAAAATCCTGGGATTTCTCAGCTCCTTTTGATATCAACTCAGCAATTCAAGAGCTAGCTGGCCAGCAACATCCATCCTTCGAAACCCAAGGGCTACAGCAGACTGAATATATGGATGAGATGTACTTTGGAAAATGCATGGTGAAAATAAGTTTATTCAGCACAAGGAGATTTGGGAAGGCACCCACGCAATAATAAATAACGAATGCAAAGAATTAAATACGTCTGATCACCCCGTATGGCATGAGGGATGGAATGCAGTCATCCATTCTCTCCTTTCCCCTCTAGATTTTTTTTAAAAAAGACATACATGGTTCACCGTTTCTGGCACTCCCCTTTTAGCGGGGTTTATCTTCAAGATCATAGTATGGGGAATACGTATTGCGCAGCTGAAATAACGAGGAATACGTTCGAGCAGCAGGTCTGAAATACCCCGAAGTATCGGCATTAAAAAGAGGACGGGGAAGCTGCCGCCTGTGCTTTCCGCCGATTTTGCCGTATACCCGCAGGGTTTCGTCCGGTCCAGCGACCGACACAAAGCAGAAATCACCGACCGTGCTGAAGAAGCCACCGAAATTAACGCTACTTACCGCACACTCGGACCGACAACAACATTACTTTACGTGCCCGTGCTAGCTGCGCTCCGGGAGCGCCGAAACGGCGGGGCCGCCGGGCGGGACGGTCCCAGCCCCGGGGGCAGAGCCGACCCGCGGCGAACCCCGGGACCTGAGGCGGCGCCGGTATTTCGGGAAAATCCTCGGCAGCCAGCCGTCACGGCGCAGACGGCGCGGTCCGGCCCGCGCTCCCCTCAGGCGGCCGGCGGGCTCTTCCCCGGCCGGTGCCGCCGGGGCTCGGCGCCTCCAGCCGCCGCCGCCGCCGCCGCCGCCGCGGGGGAACCCGCCCGCGCCTCGGCGAGGCCCGGCGTCCCCCGGCCGCCGCGCTCACCTCCACGCCGCCGCAGGCGGGCGGCGGGACGGGGCTGAAGCGCGATCCTTCCCGCCGAGGTAGCACCTCCGGCGGAGGGCTCAATGGCGGCGCGGCTGTCAGGGCGGCTGTCAGCGGGGCGCGGGGCGGCGGCGGGCGCCGTGTGAGGGGAGCCCGCGCCCCTGGCGGCGAGGCGCTGCCCGGCCCCGCCCCGCCCGCGCCGCCCTCACACGCCCGCCCGCCCGCTCCCGCCCGCCATCCCGCCGCCGGGGTGTGGCGGCCGCTGTGGGAGAGGGGCCGCCGGGAGGGCGGGGGCGGCCGCGGCGGCCCGGCGAGGGAGCGAGGCGCCGCGTCCGTCCGCCGGGCTCGGCCCCGGGGAGGGCTCGGCCCCGCGGAGGGCTCGGTCCAGCGGAGGGCTCGGTCCCGGGGAGGGCTCGGTCCCGGGGAGGGCTCGGTCCCGCGGAGGGCTCGGCCCCGGGGAGGGCTCGGCCGTGCGCCGGCCTTCAACGGGTCACTTGGCGGCGCGGTGCAGTTCGCGCGGCCCCGGGGCGAACGGCCGCGGACTTGCCCTGCGGTGGTGAAGAAGCTGGAGAGCGGCGCGGGGAGTCGGGGCCACCCTCCGGGGGCAGGCCGGGCCTCGAAACCTGCCCCAGGTCCTTGCTTCTCCACCTCCGGCACCTCCCCGCCGGCTTCCCTCAGGAGGGAGTCCTGGCCCCGCCATCGGTCCGACGCTGCTGGGCGTCGGCGAAGGCATCCCGTCCAGGCACAAGCCTGCGTCTCGGAGCCGGCCACCGGTGTTGGTCACCGGCTTCGGAAGAAAGCAGCGGGCGGACCGGCGGCCGCTTCCCAGAGTCGACTTGCCGTTGCCGAAGAGCGGGCACCGAACGATCGCGTCAGCGGGGAAGAGCAGCCCTGGCTCCTCATCGTGCCCGCCTGCAGCCAAAGGTCCCGTACGCGCGGGCGTTTGTCGAGCCCAGCGTTCAGGGATGATATTCAGGGACTACTGTGGCAGGATGAACTATCCTCTTGTGGAGATGCTTCTCTGAAAGAAAAGTTTCTGTCTGTTTTTATGCAACAGACTCATCCGTTTGTCTCAAACCACAGCCAAATTTATTTCCCTGACACGGAGTTTGTGATTTAAATACAGACCTATGGATACCTACATGCCCGCAAAGCTACGAAGGGATTTCAAGGGGCGTTTAAATCACGTTACGTGTAAAGAATCTTCCTGCTTTCCCTAATTCATCTACAATAAGCACGGGCACGACATAAAGGCCGAGGAAGTAATTGTAAGCTTTTGGTGTCCAAAATTGAAAACAAACCAAAATGTTGCTCCTAGTTAACTTCCATCATCCTTACGATCAAGAAAATACAGCTTCCACACAACGCAAGTATCTCTGCCCCATGTGAACGCTGAGCCTGAGCAGCTGATGAGGGTTGCCACCCTCTCTACCCCTGCCATCCCCTGCCCTCCCGCTTTCCCTCTGATCAGCCTGCGCTAAAGCCCTTTTCCATACGCTAGCTGGGCATGGTTAACGCTTCACAGGCACGCTGCCATCTGGAGCACTGTCAAAAACCTTCAGGAAGGCAAGATAAACACTTGCTGAGGAACTCGGACTGTATTCTGGACAGCAAAAAGTGAAGTATTCATGTATCAGAAAGATTTTCCAGGCTCTTTTTTAGCATTTTAATTTGAACAATCCAAATTCCTAGTATTCTCCTGGTTTGTTTTAATACAGGTGTATACAGTTTTTTTTAAACTCGGCTGTCTTTCTGGTGCCTGTAAGACTTTGTTCAGTGTTTGGTGTTTCACAAGAGAAGGGGTACGCATGTGTGCCCAGTCTAATATGTGAAGGTCACTGCATTTTGCTGTCGGACACTTAGCACAGAAGATGCAGCTACACAATCTGTTCCATGTCTCGCGGTGATGTAGCTCAACCCTTCCTTTCAATATATGGAGGGGGCTTGTAGGAAAGACAGAGACTTTTTACGAGGGCCTGTAGTGACAGGACAAGGGGCAACGGTTTTAAACTGAAAGAGGGTAGATATACGTTAGATATAAGGAAGAAATTCTTCACTGTGAGGGTGGTGAGGCACTGGCACAGGCTGCCCAGAGAGGCTGTGGCTGCCCCATCCCTGGCAGTGTTCAAGGCCAGGTTGGATGGGGCTCTGAGCAAACTGGTCTAGTGGAAGGTGTCCCTGCCCGTGGCAGCGGGGTTGGAACTAGATGACCTTTAAAGGTCCCTTCCAACCCAAACCATTCTGTGACTCCTTTGAATGCCGAGGATCTTCCCATGCCTGGTCCTGGTCTGTGCAACTCATCTGGCAGCAAGGGTTCAGCTCCAGGCAGTGCCACTGCAGAGGGGCTACCGTGCACAGGTACACAGTCATGCCAGAAGCTTCTTTCGTGTTGGTCATGTAAGGTACCAGCTGACACAAGTGGATGCACCCTGGTGCTGGGTTTGGTTTGAATGAAACAGGTAATAAATCACATATGGTAATAAAGAGAATAATACCATAAGGAGATTACAGATGATGGGGAAGCTCAGAGGAGAGGAAGTGAGCAGCAAATGGCTCCCTGCTCCGGAAGGTCTGCTGGAGTCCCAGGACTGAAACTCTGGTCTCTCTTGCTGCCTACATTTAACATCTGAAAAATCTTATATCGGTGAGTGTTTTGCCAGGCTTTTTTCCTCTATGAACACAACTTCTTAAAATTTTAATCACTAAGAAAAAAAAGTCATCCCTCTATCGTAATGCAGAGGAGAAAGTAAAGAAATCCACACAGCAGGAAAGAGTCAGAACATGTGGCAAGATGTTTTACTCGTATCGCAGTATTTTGCACTTATTATAGTGCCTTTGATCCAATGGCCTTGGAGTATTTTATGAGTTTTGAGTGATCTTTGGTCTTTTTGTTTCCCATTCCTGATGAAAAAGGCTTTGTCTTCCTTTTTCTGCCAGAGTAAACTGATTTGCTGAGATTATGCTTAAATAGTAAAGCCAAAACCAAAACTAAGACTGCTGCTCAGGTCACTGTGCTCCCCTTCCGTGCCTTCTTTTAGACCCATCTCACCTTTGTGTCAACATTTCCAAAAGGGACAGAGTCCAAAAAATAGTGATTAAAAAACACAAGTCGCCCCTATGATTACATGATAGAAATTGTAAAGACCCCAGATAACAGGAGGATGAGCACAGGATAAATACACAGGCTACATTATTAAACCCTTTGAAGCACACTGGATTATGTTTGCACATAACACACCTGCTGTGATGCTAAGGACTAAGATCTGTCTTTGTTAACGTGCCGTCCAGATTTCATCAGGAACATATTTTTCATTAAAATACTTCAGCGGAGCTGGTCTCTGAGGCATCTGGCTAGCGGCGGATGAAATGCTGGGTTCCTTGCCATTAAAGTTGGTCTCCCTGGAGAGTGAGAAAACTAATAACAGAAGGGACAGGAGAAAGAGGGAGCAGATGAATACTCATTTAGCCCACAACCGTAATGTTGAGAACAAAATTAATTTAGACACTGAAGGATACAGACAGAGAGTGACCTTTAATTGCCGATCTGTAGCGCCGGCCACCGGTGTGATAAACAAGCAGGGAGTTTGTGGACGGATCCCTGCAGAGCGCAGACCCCAGTCAGCCGCTGTGCGGAGGTGGCCTGCGTGCCTGGAACGTTAAAGGCAGCCGTGACAGGAAGGTCAGGCAGGTAAAAGCATCTGGGCCTGTAAAAATGGGATTACCTGTTTTCCAGCTGCTGGCAGCTGTGCAGAAAACACTTGTACATGTAGCGATGGGCAGTGTCAGAGGCGGCGGGCAGCTGCCCCCTGCATAGCCAAGCCAGAGCAGCCACGCTGACTCCAGCCACGAGCTGAAACTGCTCTGCCCGCTTTTACCCGAACCAAAGTAAGGGTATTTATATGAAGATTGGCTGTGTTGGTGGTTTTCAGTGGGCATAAGGTGGTGTGTTGGTCTGTGGCTCTCTCCCCGCTGCCAGCACAGTTGGGTTGGGAAGAAAATGTCTTTTTTTCCCGTTGGCATAAAACCAAGATGATGTAGTAGCACATACTGTCTACAGACCACCAGGTGTGCAAGCAGAATGGCTGGCTACCGAATTCCCTCTCCGCTCTGCGTAGGGGGGAGAGATGCGACATTGTGTGTGATTTCTATCTGTGTAAAATATGCTAAAAGTCTCCTCTTGCTGATATTAAAATAACCTCAAGCTTCCTAATGGGAGCAGTAATAATATCCTGACTCGGAAGGAGAAGCGTGCAAGCAAGAGAAATCTCTGTTTGCTCTTATCTGCATTGGCAAAGAAGAATTAATTGTGAAACCCCCCAAAGTAGTCCTGGCTGGGATGCAAGCTAGTCATCTCTTATGGATGGACAAGGTAAGGGCCAAAACAGTAATATAAATATTTGGTGGTTTAGGCAGAAACTTCAGAAAGCTGGAAACAGGGAGAAACTGAAATGTGTCCTTTTAGAAATTATACCTCTGCATTGCTCAAGAAAATTTCTCAAGCTATCAAAAAAAAAAAAAAAAAGTTGTATTGGCTGAAGAAACTCCAGTCCTGACTGGACAACTGACAAGAATGCTAATAATTTAACTACAGAAGCCATTTAAATTAATAAAAATCAGTAGAAAAAAAAAGGTAAAATTGTCAGGCATTGGTAGAAATCAGAAGCATAAAACTGGTAAAGAACTTAAAAGAAGATGAGATCTGCAGCCAGCGACATCGAGTGATAAAAGATATTTCTGATTTTAATATATATTTGAAATAAAAGAATGGTAGCTATTCTACTGATCTACTGCTATGTGAAAAATTTTACATGTTAATTGGAATGCAAAAGAAACACAGATGTTCAATAAATATTTCTGTTCTCTTTTGGGGTGGAAAACAGATGATAGAGCCATATCCCAGAATGGTAACAAAATACTTTCTGCCCCAATGCAAGCCTGCGGATGTAAAATAAGAGCAGCTCCAGTTAAACAACTTAAAATCAGCAGCTCTGAATAAACTTTCATCCAAAAATTTGTAATATTATTTTTCCAATCAGTTAGTCTGGAGATGCTGTGGAGGTTTCAGACCACTGGATGAATGTTCGTGTGTGGTGTTTTATCGGTTTGGTTGCTCTGTAAAGTGAGAGCAGCCCTGGCTGATACAGAACTGTCAGCCTTACCCTGATTCCAGACACAGGGGTGGAAAAGCTGATAATAAAAAGGCACAGTACCATCACCAATGCCACTTGACAAAGGTTGGTGGAAAATGTCTTTTAGATAGTTACAAGTTTGGTGAGTAAAGGTAGCAATGTTATAATGTAATAATACTTTACATATCCATAGAACATTTGGTTTGGTAACCCTGACATTTCTGCCAAGGACACTTCTGCAAAATCAGCACAGCATGCATTAAAAGGATTAAATGTTGACTAATTGGTCTCCAAAATGTCACTTTAATGTGTCATCTTCATGCAGGACATATTTACCTAAAGATTTAAGTATGGATTAGGCTTTCGCAATTTAAAACTGCTATCAGAGACCTAAAAGAGGATGTAACATCATCGCTGCTCAAGTTTTCAGGTAACACACAAACTGGGACAAAGGCAAGTCCTGAAGACAGGTCACTACCACTGAGCAATCTCTGAGTAAGCTGGGCTTTAGACAATACGTATTTTAATATAGCTCCCATAAAATTACATATCTAGGAACAGAGACTGCAGGACATGCTTTACAGTATGTAGTATGTGCAGCTCCCTCCTGGGTACTCATACTTCACAAAGATCTGGAGATCATACTGAGTTGTTAGCTAATCTTGAGCTCCCACTGTCATATCAGTTAGTTTGTGCTGCTGCCCACAGCTTTTGAGCAGAGAAAGATGTCACCTTACAAGTTTTTGCCACTATCCCACCTGGAAGTATTATGACCAAGTGCAAGGAATATGACCTCGATCAAACTGCTATGAGGAAACACAAAACTTATAAGAAAATTGGGGAGAGAGTAGTTACCATTGATACCTTATCAAAATAAAGAGATGAACGAGTGAAATTCATCTGTTACTATGAGAAATAATCACACAACCATAGCACGAAGGTTCAGGCGCATAGTTTTCGTACTGTGCTTAGGAAAAGTCTAGCTTTGGATGCGCACCGGGAAACCAGGGTGCAGTGCACTTAGCCTAGTGCAGTTTTACAGGAGACTACCCTCAAACCCCGCTTTCTCTCTTTCTCAAGATACCCACGGGAATGAGAGTCCAGCAGAAGTGTGACATCTAAGTCATGTTCGCATCTGAGCTATGTGGATCGGTAGTGAACTGAGCACGAGCGTAGGTTCAAGCACACGTTCCACAGCATGGGTGTGGATCTATGTGTGACGGCTGGGAGTATAGAAACTGGGGAAACAAATTACCTCTGCAATTAGTACTTTTGCAATAGCTTTTCTTGGTCCAGTGCTGGTGTTCACAATTTAAGGTGGTTACTAGGTAACTACGGAAAACCTTGGGAAGAGCAGAAAATAGGACAATGTGGTGGGCAGAAGGACTCCAAATGATTTATCTGTAATCTTAGAGAGTTACATTCCAGGACACCCAGCATGAAGGGAACTCACCCTTAATAGAATGATAAAATCACAGAATGGTTTGGGTTTGAAGGGACCTTAAAGATCATCTAGTTCCAACTCCCCCGCCCTGAGCAGGGACACTTTCCACTTAGTAGAGGGCTTATTAAATGTAAGGTCCAGTGGCTAGAAGCCAAAGCTAAACAAACTCTGATTACGTAGACTGAAAACATTTTTACAACAGGTAATAGTCATTGGAATAATTTGCTGAGAGCTGCGGTGGGATTTCCTGGAAGTTGCAATCTCTTGTTGTTCCTAAAAGAGTTCTACTTCAAACACAAATCAAGTAAGGGAAGTCCTACAGCTTCTGTTACCCAAGAGGTCAAGCAAGATGGTCATAATAGTCTCTTCTGGCCTTGTAACCTATAAATAGATTAGAGTCCCAGTGGAAAAAAAAAATTATCCTTATCTTGGGCTTTCCCAAAACACTGTGGAAAAAACAACAGGAATGCAGAAAGATCAGAAACAGTCACTTTGTAACAGTTGTGCCTAGTTTGGTATTTCTACTGAAGAGACCAAAACATTTTGTGATCTTATTCCAGGATGCCTTTTAAGCTCTTCCTTCTTGCTGTCAGAGCTCAGCCATACCCAATACACCCATTTTCAGAGCTGTTAACTAGTCAACATTTGATAATTATAACAAAGGTTGGGTTTGAAGTCGGTGGGAGTTTTGCCATTCTCATTTAATGGGTGGATCAAACCAAAGTATCTTTGCAATTTAAGGACACACCTCAAGTTCTCCATCCGATGTGAAGTGAAACTCGGGGGAATTATGCCACACACACACAACTGCTGAGTCTGGCTGAAAGAACAGACGTTTCTTATATACCGTGTCAAATACTGTTATATTTAGGCAACATTTGAAAAGAATTCTACCTACACGAAGTGAATCATTAAATAGCCACAGCACAAATGACACAATATTCTGTGAAACTGTGCTGCCTTTATTGTTCTTTGCAAAAAGAGAGTACTTCACACAGCATGTATCCTTCTGCAATTTTTTTGGTTAAAAGAAAATAACAAGTCCTGTCTGGGAGTGTTCTGCATGTATGGAGCAAGGGACACAGGAGCACCAATTTCTTTGACTGCTGACTTCAAAAATACAGTGAAACAGCATTTAGGTTTTACCAGTCTCCTCCTTTACTTACTGCCTAAGATAATCATGATGAGAATTCATCATCAGCTAAGTGAAACCCTCCAAGTACATAAAATACTTTGAACAAAACAATGCAAAACATCTAAATAGCCTGAGCCTTATGCTCAGAGGAGGACTAGATTCACAGAAGTGCTGTGTACCAGTACCAGCACCAGCAGCACCAGCCCCTTTTACCTTGAACTTGCTGCCCACTGTTGCTGTGAGCACAGCAGAGCAGGGTTTAATGTGCTCTTTCATCAGTGGGAACTTGAAGTCATGGCATTCCCAGCCCAGTGGGAAAGCAGAGACCCAAGTTCCTACCTGGTCTTTGGTCTGGAGCAGGGATATGAAGCAGGGTGGTTTCTGTCAGGTCTACCTCTCATGAGTGTGTGCTAACCTGCATGCTATGGGGTTTCTGGAACTGAGGTTTCCTCAGTCCCTCCTGAAGTTTTTGTGTTTTGGTGGTTTTTTAATATTTGAATAATACTTCAATTCTAAAACCACAAAGAAAAACGACTCTCAGGCCTGCTGGCCAGGACAACTACCTGGGCCTCTGCTCCAAAAAGTATTTAAGTATTTCCTTAAAATAAAGATGAATGTTGCCAACAGACATGCCCAGAATATCCTCTTAGCACTAGCACTTGCAGCTCATTCCTGGGAGAACAAAATGATAGTTGAAGTCTTCCCAGCAGAAGATGACCTGGAGCTAGCGTCTTGCATTTCATGTGAATGCCTGAAGCTCTGAAAATTAGGATGAAATGGGAACTGCTGGAATAGGAGAAGTAACGCCAATTGTCAGATTTGTGAATCTAGCTCAAAAAAAACCCCCAACATTGCAGAGGGGGTTCCTCCCAAGGGAAACAATGATGTCATATCAAATCCACAAATTATTTTGAATCAGCCATTCCTGCCTTTTCAGGGTGTATTTTGAAAGAACTGTCCAGCTGCAAATGAGAACCTTCCAGGCTTGAGGAAGCAGGAACTTCTACTGTTGGCAACAGGTTCCCGCTATCCCTCACTACTGTCCTCATGAGTTCGGTGACTTGCACTAATTTTACAAGAAGCACAGTCAGGCCCTTTGGACAAACTGTAGAAGTCCTGTTAGAAGAAGAACTGAGCATCCAAGAGTTTAGCTAATCAATACACAGCTAGTAGTGATTATTAAAGATACACTTCCAAATACACATACATACATATATATATATATATCTTTCAGACAAAAAAAAAAAAAAGTTTGCACTTCAGAAATATGGTTCAGATTAGATCCATGTTTCCATAGGTTGAATATAATTTTCCTCAAAACAAAGGCAAAGGAGAAAGGCAAAAGATGTACAGATTCCTGAGCAGCGTTCTCTTCCCATCAGAGGTATAAAAAGACCCGTGTTTTTCAAATGAAAAACATAATCATCATTTAAGACTGCTCCATAAAAAAAAAAGCACTTTTTGAACAGACCTGTGTTACAAACCTCTGTTCAAAGGACTTTATAACTGGGCAGCCCTGGCAAAACACAGTAATGTTCATGTATCACGATACATATATTCTAGGAATAATCAAAACATGACAGGTTCATACAGGCATCTTCTGTATTAAACTAGAATGATCCATGAGAATGGCAACTCCTGTATTTTCCTCTCTCCTATAATCCCGCTGCAATAGTTTTTTTGCTGGTAGTACCAATGGAAACAGGACTGGGCAACGACAGTTTAGCACAGTGTGATGGACTACCGTGATACCACACACCTGTACATGTGTCACTTCATTTGTCTGCCCGACAGCTGGCTCTCAGTATGGTATCAGATAGATGATTTCTGTTGTGCTTCAGCTGGGAAAACACATTCAAACGTGTCAAATGCCTTTCCAACACTAGCATAGGATATACGCTTGGCTCAGACTCAGACTGGCTCCCTCATGAAACTGGTGCTTGTGTAGACATCTATAGTTTTGCGATTCTGGCTGGGATGGGTCACAGGCTACTCTGCAACAGAACCAGGACATTCTAATTACATTTAATTCTGTCTTTTAATTTTAAATCAAAACTACCTTGTACTCTTTTAAGTACAAAATGAGACAGCAAAAATATGATGGGCTTTAAAATCTGCCTTACGGAACCACAGGATTTTGATGTGTAAAGATTTTAAAGCTGCCCACAACATTTAGGGAAAAAAAAAAACAAACCAAGAGAACAGTCTATTTAAGAAAATCTTTTAATTTTTATTACTTTCTAGTAGTCATTTTCTCATGTGTATGTTTGCATTCTAAACCAGCTAAACAATATACCCTATTGGTTTCTTCCCTGTAGGAAAAAAAAAGTCAAGGAAAAATCTTGGGGAAGAAAAGCTTGAGAAAGTACCATCATTCTAAATAGGCTGTATTGTTATTGCTTAATTAAGATAATGAAATGCTCAGGATTGGAGCAACAGAGGCTGGTGGTTTACACTTGGCATTTCCTTTCTGGTTTTGTTCCTTCTGCAGAAGACATGCCCCCTCGTGGGGAGAGGTTCAGGCCCATAAACCACGGGTCTCCCTTGACAGGTTTGGGTATCAGGCAAAAGAAACAGTTGTCACAAACCAGCTTTTTCCTTCTGAATTTCTCACTTTTCAGTCCCTCCTTAGATGCGTGATGCTTGGTGTACCTCGCATAAATCTCTTCTGTGGGTTGTGGGGAAGATGAAAAGCAGCAAGCCGTACGGCTCCTGAAGAGATGAGACTAGATGGCTAACACAGTAAAAATAGCGTGGAACCGGTTCCTTCAGCTGTGTCAAATACGTTAGTTTTAGCACCTTCATGAAATAGAGGAAAACTGCCCTAAAGAAAGCACTGCATAAGAGTTTGCTCATGACAAGGATAAGAGGACACAATTCCCTGGATCTAAGTGAGCATCCTACAAACCAAAAGCATCATCACTGTAGGGATCTCAGCACTGAACTCCTTATTGGCAGGCTCTTAACCCTTGTCTAAGCTACGGTAACACTGAAATAGTTCTGAAAATATTTTCAGGCTCTTAAAAGCCTTTTTCTCCTTTTTTGTAATGTCGATTTGGCCATTACAACCACAGTGCAGTTACCTATATGTTGTCCTTGCCCGTTCCTTGAATGAATTTTGTTATTTGTTAAAACTGGTCACTTCAAAACACCAAAAATGTAAGTGACGTGGATCATAAACATCCACTTACCATTACTACCATGACAACAGATCTTCAAGTAATGTGACAACTCCACTGGAGTTATGAAAACTGAGACTATCAAATTGCATTCAGTGTGAACACAGGGTGAGGAATACCAAACAATATGATACCTCGTAACTATTAAACACAGGGTGATAGTCTTCCTCCCTTCAATATTGAAAGCATATTAATTTTCACATGTGAGATACAAGCAAATGAACCGTCTCTCCAAAACAGATAATAGGCTGATAAAACAAACAAATGATCTTTCATTAGAAGTACAAGATAAAAAAGCAGCACATTAAAGCACAGAGACTGGTAGAGTGGCAGGAGGCCACTACACTTTGCTATGTAAAGAGAGGACAGAGAAAGGGCACTCAAAGCACAACATAACAAGACAGTAAGATAGCAAGGAAAAAGAAGTCTGTGCTAACAATGCTTCTATCTGAGATATTAGCATAAGACATGACAAAATAAACACCGTGTTTTCTAGATTCACATAATGTACGTTAACCCCTCCTGCAGCAGGTTCTTTCTGTCTCAAAGTACAAGAACCCCAAGATCCTCTCTCAGAAAACTGTTCCTCACTTCAGGGAGAAGGGGTTATTCTACACTGGTTTGTTCCTTATACCTCAGTATGCACCAAAGCCACTTTTCTTATCGCGACGGATACATCTGTCTGCTTTGTTGCTCTAGACATAAACAAGTGAAATTGGAGTATGCAGTAACCTGTCTTCTGGGTGCCGACCCTCATGGCAGACTACAGGGACATCCTCTCCACTTTCACTTGTGTGGAATCTTCATCTGACTTCTCTTGAAATGAGAAACTACAGAGCACATCAAATAAAACTTGAAACATGAGCTAGCCAGCTTGAGACAATTAACATGCTTCTGACTTAGCGATTCCTATTTCCTTTCAGTTCCACCTAAGAGGATTCAGCACTTGAAATACCTGAGAACTGTAAAGCATTGCAATGTTCATCACTCTTGCAGTTGACTAACAAAATAAAAATTTTAAAGTCAGTTGTTGGAAGGGTTCTGCCCTCTGCTCTCTTGTTCAACTGTTACATAACAACTGTACACAAACTATATTAGCTTTGTGTCAGAAATAAATTCGGGTAGAATCTCAAGCCTTCCACTGAATCATCTCTGCAAAGATGGCCCATCTTTTCAGCAAGCAGCAGCCTAGAGAAAGCAAAAGAAGACATGCTGTATTACTTGAGGACAACATGACAACGGAGGTATTAAACACAGCAATTATTACTTACCTTTCTTTGGCTAAGAGAACAGACATCCCCACCAACTTAGCAAACTCATCAGCTGTGAGAGAACCCTTTTCAGATACCTGTCAAAAACCAAACACACAAATAAACAAACTATGGCATTAAAAGAACAATGAAGTTCTCTCAGCTATTGAATCAGATCTAGCCTTGTGAAGTGATAAAACTGGTAGCAAATCCCTTGTGAAGACAACTAGTTTGTTTGCATTTTAAAAAAGTACAAATAATTATGAGTATTTCCCCTTAAAAATACCTCTTCTGTGTCCTGGGAAAATTGCCAAATATGAAAAAGGAACATAGAAAAAAGTTAAATCTGTTTAAAAAAAAAAATAAAAAAAATCACATGGTACCCTTTCCTTAGGATTTTTTTAAAAGATGCCTTAGGACAAAATGAGCGGAAACATTAGAATAGCTCAGACAGCAGTATACTATCCCAATCAGTATTTACACAGCCCAACTATACTAAGTGATTCTGCAAACGGTGAAGCCTAAATGAGGAAATAAAAGACCTGTTCAGGGCAGGTCATTGATTTAGAAATTTAAGTCATCTCAGATGGAAGTGGAGAATTTGAGTTTAACGGGATTTAAAATATCCCCACTGCCTATAGAAAAATCTGTACACCTTAGTACTCCACCCTATATTATGGCATACTAGAGGGATCAGTAAAAGCCACCATCACATTCAGTTGACACAAAAAATAGGTTCAGTCTTGGGACCCAAACTTTGGCCCCATTGTCTCAACCACGCTAGCTAATACATGCTAAAATGAAACCTCACACAGGTTAGGCATGTGGATGCTTAAAATATTAGATATGAAGTCTGGACTTATTAGTGCATTGAATTTTCCAGATAAACATGTTTTACTGCCCTACAAATTAATAATTCTTCCATTTCTCCATTGCTTCAGATTCAAGAAAACTTGTAAATCCAGATGTAGTTGCTGTTTCCTGCTTCCCACATAACTGAGGGGGGAGGGGTCTATTCTGCGTCATTCTCAGCAGTAGTCTTTTTACAGAAACTCAGATTAAATTAGTCCTAACTTGAGATTTTATGAAGCTAAGTGATCAAATCTGAGTTACGGAAGTCAGCTGTACAATCCGATATGCATATGGGTGATTAGTTATCTTTCCTCCCCAAACCACTATTCTCAACAAGGGTGACTTTGGGTTCCTTTGACTTCCATGTTGTTTCCTGTCTTCACCAGCCATTCAAAACTACATCTCTCTCCTGTCTGAAATCCTGTGACTTCCTTTCGCTTCTACTCAGAAGTTTCATGTAACTGTACGTTATACTTTAAGTACAGGGTGCTTTTGGCCACAAGTCTGATCTCATCCTCCCTTTCCCTTATGGGCTAGCCTTCCTCATTCAAAGCCTCTCCCTTACTTTTTTCTATGGAGTCAAAGTCTCACATTAAGAAAATAAAAGAAAAAAGGCACTTCAGTAATAAATCCACCATCTGTTGCTTTTTGCAGTTGACCTCATTTGTTATCAAGAAAAGGTTTTTCCTTTCCTTTCAAAGAGATAAGCACTCTTACTGAAGGCAACAAATTAATTAGAAACCAAAAATAATCAGAAAAAGACCTAAAATGGAGTAGGTATTTTTCTGTAAATATAAGAAAATAAACTGAAAGGATTAACATATATGAAAAGATTTAAGCATTTTAGTTTTGATAATTAAGGATGGAATCTTTTAGACAGCTACATACATTTCTCTTATCTAAAAATCTTTTTGGTAACAATCATGCAAAATGCACTGAAGAGTCTAAGTCATCTATCCAGTGAGAAGGTGTCTGTGATAGCTCTACTTTTTCTTGACTGCCCAAGTTAAAGTCCTCTTTGACTTTGATGTTTAACTTTGGATACAATGAAATCAGCCTTTACTCAACTTTATGAAAACCAAAAAATTACATCCCACTGAAAAAGACATAGGAAAATACATCAAACAATGGGATAGCAGGACTTCAAAGAGTCCAGAGGTAGCAAGACCATGAAGGTTTACCACACTAAGCAATATATACTTTTTTTTTTCCCTGATGAAGCTAGCTTAATTCTATATGCACTACTCTCCCACTGAGCACTCTTCACAGCATCAAACTCAGTACAAGATGTTACACACAGAGCGTGCTATTTTATGAAATAAACCCAAACCAAACAACTGCCTATATGAACATTTGAGATACTTTCACTACCTTCAAGCACATTGTGCACAGTGTCTGAAGTCCACTTCCGTTAAATTAAGTTCTTAATATATGCCGTGAATTTCATCCTACAGCGCAAAAGATTTGGAGGAAGGTTGAAGGTTAATGAAGTTTGAGAAGAGATGGAAAAGTGATTTATTCCTTAAGGAGAAAGCAATGACTAAGATTATTGCCTGCACAGCACTTTGAAGATGAAAAGTGCTATTTAAGTATTACTGTCAGAAGATCTGGAAATGGAATATTTTGTATTTCAAAAGCTCAAAAGGAAATCCTGGACCTCAAGTTTTTATACCTAATGTGTTTAAATTTCCCCAGCATGGTCAGAACACTGAAGGAAATGAAGTATACTTACTGTCTCTAAAGCAGAAGCTACCATTTCCTCTTCGTTATGAGACTGGAGTTCAATCACCATCACACCACTGTCAAATATCCGAAGCCTAAAATCAAAAGAGAGAGTCAAAGTAACTAAAAACCCTGTGCACATCACCTATGGTCGCATTTCTAATGCATCCATACCTATAACCACATTACAAAAGGAAAAAAAAAAAAAAGCTCTGTAAAATGAACTTAACATTAAAAGCACCTTCAAAATCCAAAGAGACTGAAACAAGCAGGGCGTATGTCTGGGCTCAGTTAAACACTGTTCCTATTCTGAAAAAACTGCATTGGAAGTGAAAAGCATGTTGTCTTCCTAGCAAAGTGAACCATGGTTAAAAATTCATATTTTAATATAGAGTGGATGTTGGTCCATACAGCAGCATCCTTTAAGCAAAGGATGACTTTGTTTAAAAAAAGCAAAAAACTCTACTGCAGGTAAATATCAAGTCATCCAAGCACCACGGTCTGACTTGCCAGTGCCATGTTTTATAAATATATCTGTAAAGCTCTTACCTTAGTGGTAATTTCAGTGACTCCAGCATCTTACAAGCATTTACTAAATCTTCTGGTGACAGCAACTATTAAAGTAGTAAAACATATTTATTCACAGCTTGCATTTCAAGTATACAGTCTAACACCAAACCAAACAGTTTTAATAACTACAGCTATAAAATATACCAGGCTACACAATACTATTAATTTTCTTCCTTTCTATTGTGCAGTCTATTTTCTTGGCTTTTATGCTCCTTTCTGTTCCCTTACTATGTATTCTATAATAATCCTTCTTGCCCTGTTTACAGAAAGAATTGATGTATTTTGTAAAATAAAATATTATCCAGTCTTTACTATTCTCTGTCCTTTCAGTCTTCTTTCCAGATAAGGATGGATTTTCCCTTTTATTTCATATTATAAAAAGCACCATACATTATGACAACTTATAGAGGATACATAAACAGTACATGGAAGAAAGAGAAAGGAAAAAGGTAAACCCCCCTAATTTTAATAAAGGGCTGATCACTTCATGCTGTTAGACAGGTAGAGTGAGCAATTGGTAGGGAACATTTTTACCCTTTTCCTTTAATTACCTTATCACTGAAGTACATTTTATAAAATATACAATAAAACCAATTTCTCACCTCTAATCCTCGTGCACGATTTACCAGGCAGTACACTTCTGTAAGTGACATGATCCCTCCTCGCTCCTGTGTTAAGCACAAAACTGGTAAGAGAAATAGCATTAATCTAGTAAACACAGTATCTCAACTTGCATTTGACTGATTAAACAGGCAAAACAGAGGAGCAAAATGATGGGCTTTAATGAAAAAAACTACCCAGGCAATACCACATATTTCTAGCGTGAGAGGCAAGTTGTTGTATTATACCTTTCTCTAATCATTTTAAAATGCGAAACACCGATACTACATCCAAAGACTGAATTACTTTTCTTTTAAAGCAGAGAATAAATCACAGTAACAAGGAATTTCAGTGTATTAAATCTATCAATCAATTTACTGTTTTTACTTTTCAGACACACTCATTTTTCCATTCTGATCATAATAAGTAACACATAGCTTTCACAAAAATACTGTAATATCTATGCTTTTTAGTAGACACATAGCCTTAGAAGTTGCAACATGAAATCTAAATTTTTGGTGAGAACCCTGAATTCTGTCATAGCTTCAGATAAATTAAAATATGAGATATTACTAAGGGGGGGTAATCTACGTAATAACTCTGTGCTATATTTGCAGAAAACATAATTTTTAAGCAGTTTAAGGACTGACTACTTATGTTTTCAAAGTCAGTGTTGTTTCACTCTTTCTTTAAAAAAGTAATATTCTGCAGCAAGGGATGAATACAGGGATGTTCAAATAGAAGAAAGACTGCTAGTATCATTTTCTAAATATCACTGATATTTTGCAAATTAGAAGTTGAGATGCCCTTACTACAAAGAAAAATTCTTACTTATATTTAAACTTCGTTATTCAGAAAGAGGATATATATTCCTTCCATAAACATTGAATATGAGGCTGTGCTGCTAAATCTGAGGCTTTAAAAAAAGGCACAACACTACAGCCAAAACACATGTACATCAAAATTCAGCAACACATGGAAAATGCTGGGGCAAAATAGGTACTTTACCTCTAATGGTGTCTGCAGTATTCCAGCTAGCTGCTTCGCCAGTTGCATGTGGTAATGTGTACCAGATCCATATGTTTCCCTAGTAACTGGATTAGCTATACCCATACTCAGTAGATAGGACTTGAACCTAATAGTCTAAACAAATACACAAATAAATTTAAAAGCACATCAGCTAGTGAAAATTCTCGTTTTTAAAAGTCTGATTTTATTACTATAAGACAGTTTTGGCGAATAATTCCATTCAGTTTATCACCAATAAAGTCAATTACTAACAAAAAGAAGGCAAGACTCAATACAATTTATTTTTGACCAGCAGAGGTCAAAAATACAAAAATTTACACAAAGGCAGTAAAATCTTTGCTTTTAAGAAAGGGTCAAAAGAAAAGCTAATACTAAACAAGTAAGTAACCTTTAATTTATGTAGAATTAAAACACAAAAAATACCAACCATGAAGTGTTCTTTATTAACATTACATGTATTAAGCGGATAGGTTTTTGCTTTGCATAGGAACATTTTTTGTTGACTTAAAAAAAATTTGATTTACCTCATCCTCAGTGATGTCACCTTGTTTTTCTTTA
Organism: Buteo buteo; assembly: GCF_964188355.1. Lineage (NCBI taxonomy): Eukaryota > Metazoa > Chordata > Aves > Accipitriformes > Accipitridae > Buteo > Buteo buteo. The sequence goes on along the minus strand of NC_134184.1, from coordinate 33,223,500 downwards.
ATCTTATTAGCTATTGACTTGGATAGCTCCACCATTTCCTTAGCCTATCAAGACAGACACATACATAAGTCAACTTTCAGCTCAACAGAGAAAAGCATGCTTAAAACTGAGAAAACAAGCATTGGTCTGCTTGGATAAGTTGATACATGCCATACCTTCTCCATTAGTTTGCTAAGATCCTCAAAAGCCTAAAATGAAAAGCAGACACTGCAGATCAGTATAATTACAGCATTCAGCTTCATGGATACAGCAAGCTGCCTTTGTCCACCTATCCAAGCTATTCGTCAGAGCTACTCTCCCTCTAGATTAGTATGTTACAATGTCAGATATTGTATGTAATTGGTTGATATATCTGTTTTATATCAGGTCTTAAAATCAAAATTATACAATCCATAATCAACAAAGAACAAAGAAAAGAATCAATCACACACTTTTCTGAACAGTAATTCAATATGATTTATGAAGTCCATATGATAGGAAGGAACCACGATATACTAAGGCCCAGAAAAGATTAAACTGTCCACGGTTATTATGCTCTCCTAAAATCTGGAGAAAGGTTTCTTGGTGGTGATGGCAGGTTTTCTTCCAACAGCTAACCCTCAGTCAAGGAGATCTATTGTTTCTGGGCAGCAGCAAGCCAGCTGTAAAGCTACAGAAGTACTCCTCCTGACAAGACAATTTTACTTTAATCAGTAGATGTTACTAAGTTAGTAAGAAACAGTCATGCCAAATCAGCAAGGAAGAGTGTATACGCTTTCACATGTATGCGTAACTGAAGAGACAAAACCTCTGAAAATGTGTGGCAACATCTCTTCATTTAAGTATCGCATACACAGTTACAGTGCTGCTACCACAATAAAAAAAATAGTTAAAAAATGAATAAAATAAGATCCATGAGACAAATGATCAGATTTAAATAAATTAAGATAAAGACTAGATAAAAAGCATCCTCTGAAAACTCTAGTTGTTGGACCTAAAAACCAAAATACCTGCTAGAGTAAGGGAAAAAATTATTTGTACAAACCAATTTTTTTGTAGGCTAAGAAACCTTTTAGTTTGTTTCCACAAAAAAAATATGTAATAAACTGGACATCCATCATAGGACCACCACTATATCAAGACTATTAAGCTTAGTAAACTGCTACGGTCTCAAGTACAACAATTCTGTAACAACCCACAAAGGGCATTTTTAGGCTTAAATAAAACATACTTTAAAAAAAAGGTGAAGGTATATTGAAATTCAAAATTTTAGTAATGATAACCAACTAGCATTAAAAAATTAATGTAAAAAAGAAAACAAGAGTTTGCAACGATATTAAAAAGTAACTCTCATTTCTGCCATCCTCAGCAACACACATTCAGCCTTCTCACCCGCTTCTCTCAAATACATGACAACATGCCCAGGTGCTCAACCTTTTCAAACGACCTTTTTTTAACACCGAGCGTGAGAAAAATTCCTGAACCTTTTGAGCTAAATCTCGCCTGACAGCAGCACCCAACCCCTCCAGCCACAAGTAAAGAAGGTTGTTTGGTTAGAGTATATCAAATGACCAGAGATACATCTTGCCTACAGCTTCTAGCCATTGCTTCTATGGGATTCCTAGCTTGTTCTAACTAATCCCCCATTAGAAAGACACATTTTAGCAGAATTTGTGCAGGAAGACCCAATTGACTGACTTAGAAGCTTACTGGTCTGAGATTCAACATGCAAAGAAGAGAAAGAGATGCCTCCAGGAATGGACAGGGTTTGCTTTTCGTCTGAATCCCTCCTAATGATGCCAGTGTTTCTCCACTGACTGGAGATGTCTAGATTCGTAATGTGGGTACCTACATTAGGTATCCAAAGTTAAGTGGGACAAAACTAGGTCCAAGGGGAGAAAAGAAAATATACCACCATGTAACAATAATCTACCACTATCAGAACAAAAGCTTCTCTTTGGAATATTTCTTCTTACTAGTCTGCCAAATTCAGTAATTTACAATAGATTTTCCCAATCTCTAGTGTAAATCAAAGTCCTTCTTCTGCACTTGTATATGATATCAACAAAAAGTTTTCTAACAAGGCTTTTCCCAGCTTATTTCTAATCTCTATAACCTGCATGAAAACATCATTCATCAAAAGAACCCTTGATTTAGCTAAATAAACAGCATGCTGTGTCTAACTCCTCCTCTGCCTGACTCACCGAGGGCAGGCCTGGAAACAAAGGGGAATGTGCACACACCTAACAGGAACTTCCTCAGATAAACAAAAGGGTAAAGAACTGGATTCTTATCAGCAGTGAACAGCAGATGCAGGAAGCCTTTTCCTGGAAGCCAGGGCACCATTTTTTAAATTAAGTCATTTATAACATTTAAAGCTGGGGGAAGGCAGGATTTTACAAGTCATGGTTTTCCTCCGTTCATACAACACGCATAAATGGATTTCTTTTACTCTCTGACAAAGCTACTAAAGGAAAAAATAACCAGACAATACCTTTTGAACTATATACGCACATGCATGTAACCACAATACCTTTTGAACTACACACAGAACTTCATTCATTACGTTCCTCATAAACAGAAAGGAAAAAGTTTAATGCCACCAGTATCTGAAACAGCATGAGGCCTGCAAAGGTACTGTAATTTTCCTATGTATCAGAGCAGTGAATGCCTTTTTTATTGTGGCACACTGAATCCCATAAAGCTTTGCCACAAGAATGAATCTGTTGCTTGTAGTTTATGAGTACTTCTGTTTTAATCTCTACTACCAAGACAAAACCAGACTATTTTTGAGAATATTGCTCCCATGGATATACAAATAAATTAATTGCCTCTGTTGTCCATCAGTATTGATATCTGGAATTCAACTATTGCGCTGTTTCTGGGGAAAAGGATGGTCTCCATCTATCCCAGGTATTTCGCAAAGATACTTGTAACATCTTGCCGATGCCTGGACTGCAGAACATTTTACTGTAATTATAAGCCTAAATCTAACATTTAAGAACTGAATATTTATAAGATGAATACCTAACTTCACCACAGTTACGTGCAGGACCTTGGATCAGCATATTCTTCTTAATATAAAATTTTCAATTGAAACCAAAATTAGCTGTAAAACAAAGAAAAAAAAACCCCAAACTTTTAATAGTCTCTTTCTGCAGATGCCTTTGTGTTCTGCTTCCCCTGACGAAAAGTCACTGAACTCAGATTTCTAATTCTACCCAAATTAATTTTATGAATACACACCATTAGTTTCAAACAAGTCTTCTTGAAAAGAACTGTTTAAATGAAGTACCTGTACATATATTGAAAAGCCAGTTAAACAAAGTAAATAACTGTAAATTATACACTCTTAATAAATTCAGATTTCTCAACAAAACCAATAAATAGTCACAGCTGCCCCTAAAAGAAAGTGTGAATTAATGTAAATGGCTCAGACAGGTGGTTGACCTTGAAACTTCAGTAGTATTTACCTCGGAAATGTTTTTGTCAGTCTCTTTTCTTTTTTCCTCTAATTTCCTTTCGATTCCTACAATTCCTACAGCCCTTATTCTTCCTGCCTGCAAAAGAAAATAATGAAAGGAATCAAAATAGGAAATGCTAAGTTTTCTCATCCGCCTCACTGTGAAAAACCTTACATGAGAAGGCAAGAAATGTTCCCCCAAAGAGCTGATATCATGCATATAGTATTTCATATATTTCTTTAAAGTATTTTTTAAACCAGTGTAAAAAAAATAAACAGTAAGTGTAAAGTATGCATGAATTTACTGTAGTAGACAGATAATAAATTATACTGAAGCTATTAAAATGAAGCTGCTTAATAGCCTGATCCAGACTGAGCATTCCAGCTCATCTCAATTAAAGCCTCCCAAGTCCGTGTGAACATCTATACTAGAGCTGTGGAAATGTGTGACTGTATCTAAGCATGATCACCTCAAGAAATCTAGCCTGAAGAAACATAGCCACAGAAACACAAGCTAGAGTGTAGTCTAATTTACGTTGCTGAGAAGTATCAGAATGGAGGCCATGGTGAACCTTTCATTTGATGCCAAAGGTGTTTCAGAAAGGCTAGTACCTAAGCGGCAGCGGTGCCAGCCCTCAAACCTCTGAGTGCAAAGCTTAGCACTGGTGTTAGTGATTTGCTATGACTTAAGAATAAGAACAGGAGGAAAGGCATTTTCATTAAGTGATTCTTGACGCAGGGTGCAGGCTTCCCCATTAGTCCAAATGCAACTATGTTTATAGGTACTACATTTACAAAGGAGGACATATGTGATCTGATGTTGAACAATCTTTAAATCATCCTATTTCATTCACATAGTACTGTATATTCAATATATTCATATATTCAACATATTCACATACAGAAACAACATCTGCATGTTATCAGTTTATAACCTCAAAGTATGCAGACGGATAAAGGCAATCTAACACATGACAAAGAGATTCTCCATAACAACTGCCCATTTAGAACATACCTTTAAATCAAACATACATAGTTTCCAAAGAGTTATATAAAGTTACATGTTATATATTTGACTACCAGCCACAAAAAATAAAATAGAAATCACAATTAAGACCAAAAATCTTTCAGCTTCATTAGATCTGTCATGCTGAATAAAATTATAAGCAAATATATATATATAAAATATTTGCATAATCATGTGTGTGTGTCTGACTACATTAAAAAATGGAGCTCATGATCAACTATTCAAGTCTAAACACACTCAAGGAAGAGAGGCCACAGTGTTCTGTATCAGGTGAAAACTGCAAAGGAGAAACTATTTCATGCCAGTGAAGAAACTGGCAAAGTAAAGCTGAATTCCCACATGTGCCCAGGGTGCTGGTTAGAGAGGCATGCCAGATGAAGTATACGGGGGCAGCAAAAAGTGGAAACAAGACATTACATACAGTTTCTGCCCAGAAGCTCTGCACTTACCTGTGGATCCTTGTTAACTTGAATGGTCTGCCCAGCAGGCATGTTCTCCCATCTCCTTTGTGTCATTTCTTCTGACAACCGTCTATAGAACTACAAACATTAAAGAGTGACAACAGATGTTTCATAAACTGTGCAGAGTACCTCTGGGTATTTTTAGCATCTTGGTGGTAGATGAAATAAACTTCACTGCAAGACAAAGCATGGTAACACCTACGCATCCACAGTACAACATTCATTATCTAGGAATTCTCCATGTCCAATCTTCAAAAATATACACATTAGAGGAGAAGCCATGTAGTTACTAGTTAAACTCGCATGAGTACTTCTATTGTAAAGTATTTTTTTCAGATATTCAAAATATCTGTTCTAAACCAAGCTAAAGTTAAAAATGTCGTGGTTTGCTCAAAGGCATGCTTTTAAAAGGAAGGAAAGTTCATAGAATCATAGAATAAGTTGCTTGATTCCTCTTCAGTAGAGGGTTAGCTACAAAGAAACATCTTTTACTCTGTTAAACATTTAACAGATTTCAGAGACGTCATTTTGGAAAATCCCATGTTCAATTTAAAAGACTGAAAAAGGAAGCATAAGATTATATTAAAACTCCTAAAATAAGGACAAAACCTAATAATGCCTCTTGACATTTTTGGAACTGTATTTGCATTATTAAACCAAAGTATAGAACCCTGAAGGCTCATAGTGTTTGTCTTCAAAAAGGATGTATTGAAAAAGCTCCACCTCAAAAGTAAACATGGGAAGATCATGGAAAATTATCACTAACACAGCAAGAGGAGAAAAGCATGTCCAAAAGATCTGACGTGCTGCGCTTGCACGGTACAAAACTTACCTCAATCTGCCCATGTTCTTTGAAAGAAAGTTTGATGTAGGAATATTTGCTGCTTTGGAAGGGACCAGGCTCTTTGTTTGAAGAAGCAGGATGAAGATGAACTACTATTTTGGCACTAAGAAAAAGTTAAAAGAAAGAGAAGAGGCAACTTTCTATAATATCTAAAAAAAAATATTTCTACAATCAGAGTTAACCATTTAATCAAAACCTCTATTAACTTTATCTCACATAAGAGCTAATGTACAGCAAATAATGCTTTATGCTTGTCAATCAACATTTAAGTATTTTGACTCAATATTCAATAATATAGATCTTGCACAGAAACTACTATAACCTTTAAAACCGCAACATCTCAAAATTTAAAATGTACCACCAATTCTTACAAAATAAACAAATTTTAACATTTCAAGCAATAATTTCTGAAAAATCTTTTAGTTAAGATAAAAACTAATAATCAAGTAGTCATCTGATTTGGCTTTTGACTTGCAATAACTACTGCCAAAATACACTATCTTTGTCACAGGAAAACAAAAGGTCTCAATATTATGCTTAATCTATCCCACTTGTATATGTCACTTGCAAACACTGTATGTGAATTTGTCCAAAACCAACATTCAAAGGTAACATGCATGGAAATAACAATCTAAAATGACAACTATCACCAAAACAAACCTTGAGATAGTATTATTTTAGGAACATAACAGACTGCTATCACAGCATGACTGCAAGTCTGCCATTCCCATTTCATTTTACTGATACTTTTTTCATGGGTCTTTATTTACTTGACTTCTCCAGCATTAGTGAATTACCTGATTTCTTCTGGACACCCCCAGCCTATTACCTTACCCATCTGACTGTAAGTTGCAAGCAGATGTCAACTACATTTTTTTTTTCTCTTTTTCTTGTGAAACTTCTTTATACACATACCATACTGAATTAGTTTCTCAAGTGAGTGGAAACACTGAAGTTCCTTCTAACCATCACTAGCATTTCCATGCTCAAAATGAATCATATGGTCATGAAAAGTTATATAACATGGGATATGGCAGAGTTTCTATCCCCAACCAGTTCTGTGGCACAAAAGACTAAAATTAGCTTTCAAATTTAGATCCAGCAAAATCACTGTTCATTTATGATGACTCAAATGAAAATGGCAAGCTAGAACACATACTTGTTTAGCGATTACACAACAGTTATTTAACAAATCACATCAAACACTGCTTTGTCACAACTCCCTTACACATTTGACCTCAAGTGAGGAAAGCAGGTCCTTGTGGCTGTCAATCTGGAAACTTAGACTGCAAATGGAACCTACCATGGATTAATATATAATCTTGGGTACCTCACGTAACATGCATGTGCAAACTATCCATCTGAAAAAGACAATGACTATCATCTTACCTTTTTCCTATACCAGCTGCTTGCTCTTCAATAAAGACAATCTGAGACAGAGGTATAGCGATGCAGCACTCCTGGAATAATCAACGCAAACACAAGTGAAATTAAAGCCATATCCTGACTATTCATTCTCTAAAAACACGTATTCTCTCTCCCCATTTCATAAACAGTATGGATTTCTACAGGCGCTGCCTGAGGCACTCCATATGAAATATAATGGTAACAATAGAAATAATGTATTAAAGACAATACAAAGTTGAAACTGAGTTCTAGTTAATCAAAAAAACAAACTTAAGTGTCAACTTATCAACTTTAGATACCTCAAGCTAGATTCATAGGACGACTCAGGAATTTAACAGATCTTTAGTATCTAAGTTCAAAATTTAAACAAAATTTCCACACTACTGCAGCTTATCCCTGTAGGTGCACAATGCTCATTGTTTTCTTAACATTTTTGCACTGATGTTACTTTGGGAGCTAAAACAACATCCAAAAGCATGAGCATTTTAAGTGTTGAACGTCTAAAAAACTAGACTATCCTCTGAGTAGAACAGGAATTTCTCCATCTATCCCACACCCAAGGACTTAATCCAGCAGTTGATGCATCTCAACACATTTATTGGACTGTGCTTTATACTAAACAAAGCAGAGCAAGAGACAACAGTGTATCCATCTGTGGAAGACTAACCTACCCAGGCTAAACTCTGTATGCATTTGAAACAGAAATTGCTCAAGGGAGCAATTCAAAGCAACTAATTAGGTGCCTGGTCTTGCTTTGGTGAATATCCTTTGGTGAACAGTCTTCTGCGCAATAGCTTAGTAAGTGACACAGTCACCCACAATACAGGCAACACAGGTTGCATTCTCTCTTTGAACCTCTCTTCCATCTGCCATGAGGGTGTGCCTAAGACCAGGTTACAGTGAACACTGCTATGGGGCCCTCTCAATCCCTACTACCAAAATTGTTCCTCTCTGCATAGAATAATTAAATACTCGTTAAATTGGAGATTAGAGAAGTACACATGCAGGAACTCTGACTAATGAGTAAATCTCTCATTGGGAAAAACATGGTTTGTACTTCCTGTTGTAAAAACTCTTAATACAAGCTATCTAGATTCTTCTACGGCTCCGGATTCTACAGCTATTATGTACAACTGCTACTGTTTGTAGAACACCCACATAGCTCTGGATCTAAATATAGGCAAAATGATACTTCTGTTAAAGAAAGTTTTTGAGAATGACAAGAGTCCATCAATATATAGTAGGTACACTGTCAAAATGACTGATTAATTTTGTTCACAGCTACAAAGTTACAAACTTATTGTAAACACAAGGACTTAGAATCACCCCCCTTCCTGGTGACCGAAGCGAGAGGAAGGGATACAAAGGAGAGATGTGTGAAAAATGCTGTGAGTTTATTTGGGTATTTTTTTCTAATATATCATGGTCACATTATGCATGATTTTATGATTTTAAATGTTGTACAAATCTAGCTATGTAACAAACTTAAAAGTTACATTTTTTTCCCTTTGGAAATCATTGTATTTTCTATACTGCTCAAATATAGATGGTACGTAAGAACAGCAGCTATAAAACACACCTGTCCATTTCTGTAAAAAGGTGTGCTATGTTAACCTAACGACAAACGCCCCATTTATTACTAAAGTTTGCTGACGAAATAAAAGGCGACCCTCTCTACAAGTTTATTCTAGGTAACCTAGCTAAAATTTCTAAGGCTGGTGTTATATCACAGCTGAGCGTAGCCAAGAACTCACCATGAAGATAAAAGGGCACTGTGCTCCCCATGTTTCAGTCCCAAGAGCTTGAAAAAGAATCAGCTTTATTCACCACACTAGCAAAGTCATTTATATTTATATCCGCCTGATGATAACTGCGTAATTTTTGCCAATCTCCTGGCCACATGTTTCTGTCCCTTCTGCTAATCAAGCCTGGAGCTTGCCAGAATCTTTGCCGAATTAAATTAATTTGTTAAAATAAAATTATTTTTCTTAATCTCCAAGGTTCTTCTCTGCTGATTTAGCAAATTCAATGATCTTGGAAGAGTACAAGAAACCATGTGGCCTAGGAGCATGGGGAGAAGTCGGGGAAAAGAGACAAATGTCATCCCTTAGTTGGGAAGGAGAGAATAGGGAGGGATATGGACAGCTGTAAGACTTGCTGAAGCCATAATGCTCAATGTTACTCCAAGCAAGCAAAAAGTCCAAGTGAGAAGATTAGAAGCACTGCATGTGCAGTACATGCCCACCTGTCAAAAGGAGATGCTGATGAAGAAATAAGAAGTGATTAACACAGACAGTTTAGCACAGATAATTTATCTCACGCTGACTGTGCCGAAAAAAGGTTAATTTATACAGAACAGCTCATGGTCTGGGCAATCAACCCCTGACTTGTTTACAAGTAGCCCCACGCTGGGAACCAGCTCTCAAAACATTTTCAAAAATTTGTGCTAAAAATGGTTCTGCTGTTCCCACACACAAACCCTAAAGAAAAAATATACTGCTTTGCCAAATTAAGAACATCCTTGGTGACCCCACCTTCAGAAGGCTCTTAGTAGCTCCCTGCTTTGCAGCAAGGATGTGACATTTGTTAGGGAATGGCCTTTGGGTGCAAGAGGTGCTTCAGCTATCCTTGCGCAAAACTCGTCCAGTGGAATATAATTCATCTTTGAAAAGTTGTCATCTGAATATGCTCTGTCTAAACTCTAGCTTCCAGGGCTAAATTTCTAAAATATTGTGTCCAAAACAAGCATAATCCAACCTGGTTCTGAGGAGGATTTCTTCAACTGCAACTATACAGTGGTGCATGTTGTCACAGTCTATGCTTAAGAGCTTTGTTTGCGTCTGTAGCCTTCTTCACCCATTTCTAACCTGCTGTCTCAGGCTGTGGCTTGACACAAAACGTTCCACAGCAGTATTACTACGCTGTTGTTCTGACACTGCCGCTTAACCTCTGAGTCAATTCTCCATAGCAGTATAGACAAATGTTCCGGCTTATTGAAGGGACAGTTCAGCGCAGGTACAGGCAGTTGGGAGGGTAAGATCTGTACAAAATAATACTGCCACCAAACACATCCTATTATCAAACCTTGGTCTGGGACTATATGGTGTGAGCAGGAGACAAGGAAACTCAGACTTGAAAACAATGAGAAGAAAAGGTCTTGCCAGACAAGGAGCATGGCAGAGGAGTTCACATTATGATTTGCATGTCACATTCAACTTCAGTCTCAAAACCAATTTTTGTTTAGTGCATGACACCAGACTCTTTTATCCTCTATTTTTGTGCCATAGAAAAGGAGAATTTACATGATTCATTCCCATCCCTCCTCATGTCTGCATGATTATTTTATTAAAGCAGAATTGGGTGAAAGAACATTCCTGCACATAATTTTTTTTCTACTGTGAGGCAAAAAATGGACTATACTTGTAAAACAAAACACACAGAAAGGAAAGAAAAATCTCTTCTCCATGTGTAGTCTTTTCATTGCAAGCTACCTGTTGTTTATTATGGAATTTAGAACTGAATGACATAAAAGAGACCAAAGTGTGACTTACGTGATTCTTCTGATCCCTCCAGATTAGTCTGTGTGTGCTAAGCAGTAATACTCCACTATCAAATTTCACCTAAACAGGAAAAATAAAACAGATGAACAACAAATTTAACCAGTGAGTTGCGTAAATACTGATCTTGGAAACATTACATACTACCACAATACAGCAATCAGACTCAACATGCCAGTGTTTTGAGAACACACTCTTTTTTCAGTAAACACAATAAATGAAGTTTAGGAAACAATGGAGAAAATTGGTATAAAAGGATTAGATGGATATACACAAACTTCCCTTTTCAACTGCATAAACTTTCCCCCAGGAAATCCTGAAGGATCCTCCCTCCATATGCTGTGCAAGATACACAAACATTCTTAAATATCATATTTTAAATGGGGCTATTGGTTTTGGAACGCTATCTGCTGACAAAAAAAAAGTTACGCCAAAAAGCAAAGTGAGCCTACTAAGCCGCTACGCGCAGTCTGAAATCTTCCGGCCTACCACACAGGAGCATCGCCTCTATCCGTTTTACTGTTGCAAAGGTCTTTATTGACCGGGCAGCCATCAGCACGGGGAAAGCCTGCGTTAGCGAACTGCTTCCTACGTGTAAAAACTTGAGGCGCGTTTTCACGGCTTTTTACGAGGGTGTGCAACCACGGAGGTGCGGAAAAACGGCGAGACGAAGGGCGAGTGCGGCGCAGCGGGCAGGCGCCGGTAAGGGCGGAGGGCAGGAGCGCACCCCCGACGGCTGGAGCCGTGGAAGAGCATCTTACAGCCACCGGGGGGGCCGAGGTGTGAGCGGCGAGCCCTGCCCGTGCGGGACACCGGAGCCCCAGAGCACAGACCGGTGGCCGGGCGAGCGCTGAGCCCCCGAGCCGCCGGCGCCGAGCTCCCGACAGTGACACAGGCCCCGTGGGGAGCCCGCTCTCCTTCCCTCCCCGGGGCACGCACCGCCCGAGGCCTTTCTCGGTCCCACAGCGCCCGGACCTCCTCCCTAACCACCGTCCCACACAGCCAAGCCCCGCCAGGCCCTGGAGAAAAACGGACTCGCCCTCCCGTGCCCCGCCCGCAGCCCAGACCCCTTCACGCCCCTCGCCTCCCGCCCGCCTCCGCCCGATACCACCCCCGGTCACGTCCCCTGCCTCCCTCCTCGGCCGGGGCCCGCTGCCGTGCCCCTTCCCCCGGCCGCGCCGCCAGGCCCCGCGCAGGGCCGCTCCCGTCACCTTCTCCTCCCCGTCGCAGAGGCGCACGCCGCGCTGCTGGACCACCAGCGTCTCCCCCAGCTCCAGCAACCCGCTGGTCCACGCGAATCTGTCCATGGCGGGCGCCCAGCCCCAGCCCCTTCCCCTCCCTCCCTCGCTGCTGCTGCTGCTGCCGCCGCCGGACCAGGCCGCGGCCGCCGCTCCCCGCCCGCCGCCGCCGGGCGAGGCGGGCCCATCCCCGGCCGCTCCGCGCCCCCTAACGGCCGCCTGAGGAGCGGCAGCCATCTTCCTTCCTGCCGCCTCTCGCTCCCGCCCCGCCCACCGGGCGCCCTCCCGCTCGCCATTGGCCAGTTCAAGCCCCGCGGCCGGACCAATCAGGGAGGCGCTTTGCGGCGCGGGCTTCAAACGGCCGCCGTCAGCCGCCTTGATACTGCGGGCGGTCATGGCGGCGCGTCCTTGTCCTCAGCTCCCGGCCAGCCGCAGGTCCGAGCCGGCGTACCGAGGTAAGGCCGCGGGGAGGGGGGCTCGACCGGGCTCTGCTCGCTGCCGGGGCTGCCTGTCGTTAGCGCTCCGCCTAGCTCCGGGGAAGGCCGCGGCCGGTCGAGGCAGGAGCCGGTGGGAGAGGGGAGCGGGAGGTGAGGGCAGCCGCCTCAGGCGGGGTCGGGGACCGGGCAGGTCTTGGCAGCCGCGCCCGCTGTCGCGGCCTCGGAGCTTGCGACGGGGTCTGTGAGACTCCATCCTCCTCCCCCCGCAGGGCCGGGGCCGGTGCTGTCCCCGCCAGGCAGGGCTCCTGGGGAGAAAGCCTTCCTTCGTGACGGAAGGCACGCCTTAGCTTAAGGGCAGCCTATTGAAACAACCAAATGCTCCGGCCTAGACCGGCATTCTTCTCTTTGTTATTTTCCGAGCGGTTTGGCTTCTGCGAGTTGTACAAACCGAATGGTTTTGATGGGGCTTTGCTGTTCGGAGTCGGCGAGAGCCGAGTTTCTGAAGCAGAAGGTGCCTGGGGGGGCTCAGGGTGCACGCCGAGCTTGCTGCTGCGCAGCATCTCTTGGCAGGTCCGCCGCTGGTGTACTAGCTGGTGTACGCCTTGGGGAGCCGGTGGTGTACGCCTTGGGGAGCCGGTGGTGTACGCCTTGGGGAGCCGGTGGTGTACGCCACCTCTCGGGCTTCGTTCAGCATGGGCTTGGACAGGTGTGCTAAAAAAGCACTATATCCTGAACAAAACAGAGCGTTGCAGCAAGCCTAAGTCTCAATCCACTCTGCTGGCTGTGTGTTTCAGGCTTTGGTGTGTCAGTGTGTGAGAAAGAACTTGCCTTTTTCAGCTCTCCCATACTAGGAGGAGGTCCTCAGGGTAATTATCCCATTCTGTGGGAGGACAACTTTTTACCACGGAGAATAAACAATCAAGCGCTTAATTCTTTTCAGGATTAACATTCAGGTCCTCAAAGACAATAATGTTTTAGCAATCTCTACAATCTGAACTTCAGTAATACAGAAATATCTCAGCAATAAGGGAGCATGTTGACAGACCTTGCAGAGATTTCTGAAGTGTGAATCAAGAATAATGGGCAAGGCAAAATATGAAGGACAGAGAACATGTGCAAAGAGATTCAAAAGGTGACTCATGCCTGCTTAGGAGGGGCAGAAGTTGGCGTTTATATGCAAATTCTTTGACGACTTCCACTGCTGAATGAGCCTGTCTGTGATGGAGAATGGTGCAATGCCATGAGTTCCCAAATGCCACAAAGGAATTGTTGTTCTGAGTCAAAGATAATGCTTTAACTTCTTCCTCTCGCATCCCACTGCATGTGAAACAGTTGTAAGACTTGGAGTCTTAACTGTCTAGACTGACTAGCTTGCCTTGGGTGGCAGGACCATCTTACCCCAGCTGCTTCCAGCAAGCCAAGGTCACTAGCTCCCTACAGGAATAAGGAAAGGCCTCTGAAAAAGATCAACAGTGTAGTCCTATGAAGAACATAAGTCTCTGGTGTGCAGTCAACCAGCAAAAACATGGGAAATAGTACCCTGTTCTGACTGACTTTCTATATTAAGACAGTGACAGCTGGCTTAAGACCTTTTCAGGATCGTTTTGTCCTGTTATTAACATTCCCATTGGTCCAACAGTTGCGCGGATGCCCAGATGACAAGGGAAATGATTTTGCATATGGTCAGTTGGGTTCACGTGCATGGTGTTTTTCATGTGTGGTATCCTTACCTTACTACTGTCACAAGTGAAAAGTGTGCTTGTTGAACCAACAGTAAGTATGTGAAATACTGGACAGGCATCCAGAAGATAACAGAGCGAGCCTGACTTCGTCCCATCACAAAATTATGGTTTTTAGCTTAATGCAGTGAAACAGCCATCTTGCATAGCTGTGAAATGACATTCAACTGTCCCTTGAAAAGAGCCTTTCTCAAGAAATGAGAGAATGTGTAAGACATCATAAAATGTGAATATTAAACTAAAGACTTTCTTAATCCACAGAGTATACTGCATAATGTCTTGCTTTTCTAATTGCATTTCTTTTTTTTGAAGAGACAAAGTTTGGCATTACTATTTTAGCTGAAAACATAATATGTCTTTTTCTTTTTTAAACCCACTAGAACAAAGACGACAAAAAGTTGAAGAATATCTATCAAGAAAAAAGACCTTTTCTACCGTTCCCATTCAAGAAAGCCAGGCATCGATCAGGTAGTATCTCTGTTATGGCTTATGTTCCTTTAGAAAGGTCTGTGGTTGGTGGGAAAAACACAAATAGCAGTTCTTGCAGAGAACCTCAACCAAAAGGTGAGACTATGCAATAGTCTGGTGACAACATGGATTTCCTAAAGTCCTTTTATTGTCAGCAAATACTAAAAGTTAGATGCAATTCATGAAGTATATTATCTGCTCCTCTAGACTGAGACTGGACAGGATACCTTCATGGCAGAGCTCTTATTTCAGATGCCACTTTGCTGTTTGCTTCTATAACCTTCCTTCTGCAAATAACTTCCCCCCCCGCCTCTCTTTCTACTCAGGCTATACTGCATATGTTCACAATGCGCTTGATCTAGCTTCATTGTGTTTTTATCGCTACTAATTCACTATTTTCTGCTAAAAGCAAATACACTGTAATAAAACCCAGCCTGTGTTATGGCCAGCAGGTTGACATAATGTTCTACAAACAGAATGTGGGCACCTATCACCAATTAGTAGTGCTTCTTTTTATTGATTTGTATTTAAATTTTCCTGCTGTTTCTAAAGTCTGGACACTTAATATAAGACCTTCTAATAAGCAACAGAAGTTTCTTTAGAGAAGACAGTGGTGTGAAGGATTACAGAAGGTTCTAGGTCTAACATTAGTTCATGGTGTAGCAATGTTTTTGCAAATAGTGAATTTCAGTCTGAAATTTGTTCCCCTCTAAATGTGAAGCTTTGCTTCCCATTTTGTATACTTGAGGTGGCATGGTCCCATGTTCAATAGCAAGAAATACTTGTAGTACAAATCTAACTGAACAATGACCTTTGAATATAAAATACACTTAAATGATAAGGATAAATATAATCTGTCAAAGACTTGCTCATGTAGCAGGAAAAGGCAAGTTCTTTCATGTTGTAGAAAGCTATCTTGTGTTAGAAAATTAATGCCAATTCATTGTAGCAATACTCTTGATTTAGAATTTGATCTACTTTACTTTTCCTTGTTTTCAGTTTCTTCTCTGGCTATTAAATTCTAGGGCTTTTCATAGTTTTAAGCAATGAATTAACGGAAGACTATAACGTATGTGGGTATGACTAATGCTTTTATTTTGCAGCTATTTCCCTTTTGTGAAGTTATCACTGTTCCACACTGTTGACTACCTGAAAGGAGGTTGTAGTGAGTTGGGTGTTGGTCTCTTCTCCCAAGTAACAAGTGATAGGACAAGAGGAAATGCCTCAAATTGTGCCAGGGGAGGTTTAGGTTGGAAATTAGGAAAAATTTCTTCACCAAAAGTGTTGTCAAGCACTGGAACAGGCTGCCCAGAGAAGTGGCTGAGTCACCATTCCCAGAGGTATTTATAAGATGTGTAGATGTGGCACTTAGGGACATGGTTTAGAGGTGGACTTGGCAGTGTTAGGTTTATGGTTGGGCTCAATCTTAAAGGTCTTTTCCAACCTAAATGATTCTATGATTCTCTAACTTCTGATCAGTTCCCTTAACATGTATTCTCCATCATAGGTGACATGGAGGTGATAGCATGATGCAGACTGCTTTTTGTGGCATTTCAAAGTCACTAATTATCTTTATTTTCACTAATTCACCTTCATTTTCACTCAGTTGGCTTCCAGAAATCTGATGCAAAGATAACAGTTGCTAACTGGAATGTTAATTTTCAGTCACATGCAATAGTGCCACATGTTTCATACAATGTATCATGAGGCATTTGAGGAAGAATTTGGATTTTTAACTTTAAACTGAGATGTATTGACAGCTCAGAAGAAAAACACTTTCATAGTTGCTAGGAGACAATACTGGTCTTTGTGGTTTCGTTCCTCACGGGGTAGTCTGATGCCAGCTCTGGTGCCTGACTGCAGGTTTTGGAACCTGTCAGTGTGGTAGGAACTATGTATCCTTGTTCAGACTGGCCTCAAATGGCCTGGCCTCTGATGATTGCAGTAGCTGAACTTCAACTCCTTGTGCTGCTTCCCCTTCCCCCTCAAATGCAGCATTTAGAAACTTGACCTTCTGTAGCAGATGCATCAGGCCAGACAGGTTTGTGCTCATTCTTAAACAGGAGAATGGCCCCTGCAGTAAATAGGGTCTGTTTGCTTTTCTTCCCCTCTGTTAGCCAACTCTTTATGGTATAAGAAGGGATGGTTTGCAGCCTGGGCCCTGATCAGTGGTTGCTTAGCCATTTATTTTTTCTGGAGTAAGAGTACAAGCTAAACAGAAATGCTTCAGCATGAATTCAGCCTGCAGACTGCCACCTGGACCATGTGAAGTTACTGTAAAAATACATTCCTTTGTTATGTTACAGGATGACTTAAGATATCTTCTTATTTTTTTTAAGCAGTAGTAGAACTAGAAGAGCAACTAGCAATAAACTGCAAGACAAAATACAGCTCTCAATATCTCCAAAGCCAGAAATGGTAAGTTTTTTGACTGATATTCAAATACTGGTGGCACTCTGTTTCTGTGGCTACAACATTACACTCACTTAAACTGTGTTTAAGTTATAGGACTCCCAGAGCATGAGAAGCTTGCAGGTGCAGAGGTGCAGTTTCTTAAGACTTTATTCAGTGACTGCTTATTATATGTTTTTTGGAGAGCTCTCGCATTACTGTATGTAACGGATCATACTGATATTCAGCTTGTACCTGAATGGAGACAGGGTTAAAGAGGATACCATTGTTGCTGAAAGAATTATTAAATTTTAACAACTTTCTTGAGACTCTCAGAACTTTTTGGATATATTTTCAGTCCTTGGGGAAGTTATTTAAAATCTGAGCAAGGTCTTCTGTCAGAGTAGAGGATTCTTCTATTGTACTCTGTTACTTGGGAAAAAAATGAAACAACTAACAAACTGTTGAATTTCTGTGGTGGTTTTTTTTAACCTAATTGGAATTCAAGGAAATGTTTTCCCTATATGATTTTGTGTCACTTTTCCAGAAGTAAGACACACATGGTTGTGCTGCTTAGAAATGGCAAAATAGAGATTCTTCTCCAGACCTGTTCTCAGGGACAGATGAGGGAAAAAAAAAAAAACTGGGCACAAAAGCCATGCTCATTAGATGGTTTTGAGTTTGGGTTCTGAAAGATGTGAGACACCTGGGGTTATTTGAGGAGGAAAGCAAAACCCTTAAAACTTCAAAACTCAGTGTTGAGGGGGGAAATTCAAAAAGTGAGAACAAAGTTGCTTTAGAAATTTCCTGAAGGGTGATATTTTAGTCTATCTTAATGTCTTATGTGATTTTTAAAATTGAGTTAAACTACATAGCTTCCTGAAACAACAGCCCTTGTACTCAAACTCTAGTTATTGGCTCGGTCAAATCTAACTTCTAAGCCTGAATGACAGACCTAGAAGTGGTGTAGTTTTCTTAAAGTTCATGGGCATCTTCCTTAAAGGAGAAGAGTATCAACTTCTGCAGATTTCCATGTGTCATTCACATTGTTTTTCCTGCCTTTGGATCTTTCAGTCTTCCATAAGCTGCTGCTTGGATGATGCTGAATTAGGTGCTGTAGAGCATCTTCTTTGGAGGAAAAGACTAGGTGCTACTTCTCATGGCATCTGGGCTAGAGTTATGCTGAGAACACAGGGTTGAGAGTTTCAGAGAGTAGTAACGCCATAAAAAACTCAAGTGTCTATTCTTAACTACAGTATCCTACAGCTCATTAGTAAGAAAAATTCTCCCTCTTCTGGTAACGTATCCTAATGCCCTAATTAAAGGCTTTACTCACTACCTTGTGTTAGGCTTTCCACACAAAGCAGAGGAATGGTGTCACCATTAAGCGATGGGGTATGCAAACTGCGATACTGTTTTTGACTATATATAGCCTAAAGCAAGTTTCTACTTTATGACTCTCCTTAGAAGGTGATTTTGGCAGTTAAAAGCCAGCAGTTGCTTTGAGAGTTTTGTTTCTGTAAGAAGACAGTAGCCCTCAGGCCTTCTTACTTCCAAGGCAGAGTTTAAACAACCATTATTTGATTTTTTTGATGTGAATTCTGCAATAATAGTTGACAAATACTCTCTCTACTCAGTATATGTACACTACTTCTGTAGATACTTTTAAAATGGCATTTACTGTTAATCACTTTAGTCCTGCAAATGAGTGAAAAACTCTTTGGAAACAAATAACATGCAGCATGAATGTACTTCTAACATATCTCCATGGATATGCTTTTGATTTCAGGAGAATAAAGAGAATGCTAATAAACTGTTATGGGACCAATCAAATGGAACCTCAGAGAAAAATGTTATTTTAAACTCTTCCACAATCACACTAACAAATTCCATATCAGAGACAAATTATAATCCTGAAGATCATGCTTCCAAGGATGAAGTTACTAAAATAAAATCTCAGCATGTGTCACTCAGCAAGACCTTCTTGCAAATAAAAAGCATAAAAGAGAAGCAATTGATGGCAGAAAAACAAAAGTCAACTATCAGCCTACCAAAGAAACCAGTGCTTGGTACATATCGTGGCAGAGTTATTCAATCCAAGATAAACTCCTTCCGAAAAGCACTAAAAAGTGAGGGTGAGAAGAGTTTGTTGCCAGACAAGAAGCTTCGCCCTTCTGCCACCAAACCAGCAGCGAGTTCTTTGTCCACCAGCAGCTGTAGTGTAGTTCTGAAGACCACCAAAGTCACAAACGACCCTAATTCTGTAAACCCAAATGGTGCCCTCCAATTCCAGAGCAAACCATCTGACAAAGCTGCTATTAACTCACAGTCCAGTCTGAAGAAACGGCAACCAACATCTGCTGTAGCACCAAAGAAAGTAACAGTCCAAAAAATGACTGGTAGAAGGGGACCACAGCCACCTAAAGCTGCTTCTAACAGTTCTGACTGCAGAGTGCTAGGAGTGAAGAAAAGTGCAGATTTTTGTGACGATGCAAAACCAGAAGCTCCAGCAAAACCAATTTCTGTTGTTCCTGATACAAAGTTGGGATGGAATTCTAAAACTAATGGCAACAGAAAATCTGTTCTGCCAAAAGAGTCAGCAGAAGTGAGAAGGTAACTGAATTACTGTTGTAGCTTGATCTTGGGAGGTATTTAGACCTTCTTTCCAAGAATATCTATTTTCAACTATTTCTTGGTGTAGATTTGCTGAAAAATAAGAGAACTGAGTGTTTGAACTTGATGCTCAAGGGCAGTCCACTGAAACTGTAGACTTAATACTGAGAAATCAGGATTCAGACTAATTGCAGCAGCTCTTCAGGCTTACAGCTTGTCCTGTGTGGTTATAAATAGAAAAGGCATATATTGCTCAAGCTGTCTAGTTTTTAGGCTAAGTGTTGAGACAGCCTTAGGCATGACAGATAATCCTGTAAGTGAATTGCATATGTATACCACTTTAAAAAAAAAAAAAAAGATGACTGATGCAGGATGTATATAGAAGTGAGTGTGTTTATGGACTGAAGGAGTGCACTTGTCAGTGATGTGTTTTTCAGCTTGGTGAATGCAGGTTAGGTGATGGGGTGAAGATTCATAATCTAAAAGTTATTTAGTATTCTTGGTAGTGCTCCTTGTAGAAAGTCACGTTTACTAATAATTGGTGGTCTAGGGGGATGGGGTTGAAATGAAATATATATGAAGACTGAATTACACTTATATATCAGTTTCAGATTTCAGAAGTTGTGTGTAAGGTTTTTCTGCGCTGCTTTCCATGCTTTGTGTCTTTAGAGATAGTTTCTAGTTTTCTGGTTTGAAGTGGGATTAGGGAAGGGAGGTGGCACAAATGAATAAATCAGAAGTACTTTTTACCCTCTCTTGAAAAAAAGGGTCTGTAGCCTAAGTCTCTCCTTGCTGCTGGAAAGGGAGAGATTGAAGTGTTCTGACCTGATAGCTACCTAAAGCAGATAGTGATATGTATGGTTCTGAAATTTCCATGCAGGTCTAAATGGCAGCTGTATTCTTTTTAGGATTAAAGGGGGAGGACTCAAGGACTATCTGGAAAGTACATCTTTGTATGACTTACCCTAGTTAGTGTCAGTCAATGTAAAAAATTATAAAACATCTGTCACTTCAGCTAATAATATTCTTAAATGTAGGGCTCGCCTGGATGAATGGAGGGCATCTAGAGGAAGAGTGATGAGGAGACCTCCTATATCTGTGCTTCTGAGACCTCAGTCTAAAAGTGAAGAACAACAACTCTCTTCTGGTGATTCTTTAGAGCATGTATTACATAGTGAAAAAGTCAACAAGACTCTTGCAGAATGTCTGCAGTTAACCGAACAGGTATTCAGTCCCTTGCCTACCAAGTTCTAATCATATAGGTCCCTACAACATGCAAGTCCTATGGCTGTGCTGGACCTGTGAATCAGATGGAGGGGACTAATTGCTCTCCAAGTTAAGCGATAGAGTAGTTTTTTGCTGACACCTGAAGAAAGTAGTTCTCGCTTAAGCTTCACTAACTTACTGAACTACCCAATAAGATTAGGCAATACCACAGTAATAATAGTAACATAATAAAGGAGAAAAGCTATAATGTAATGAGAGTAGCTATGAAGTAATTAATCTAAAACAAGTTTGCATTTGCAGAAACTTGCCTGGACTTCTGAAAAAATCTGTTTTAAGTAGTTCTGAAGATGTCTATGCATTCTACTATCCCTTCTTCTTACAATACCGTATAAATCTCATTTGGAAGAATAGGTGAATGACAATTCTTCTGCTGAAGTTCATAGTTCAGTCTTGGAAATACTTGCCATCTTCAGCTTTTGGGGTTACTCTCCAAAGAAAGAAAAAATACTTGCTTTCTAGTTCAAATCCAGCTAAAATACAGCACCTCAAAATGTTCACTGCACTTAAATCTCTGCTCCTGTGTTGACTTCAGGGATGTCAAGGCAATGAAGTACGTGCCATGTTGGAAGATCTGACACACAGCATTCCTGGGGCTAAAAAGCTTGCAAAATATTGGATCTGTTGTATGCGTCTTGAACAGATGGGCCCTCTTGAGAAGCTTATTGCTGTCTATGAGGAGGCCATTTTGGCAGGAGCAATGGTAAGCAGCTTGTCTGGAAGTTTGAGATTTAACAAATATGAAGGCATGAAAGTATGGTCTATATAAAATACAACTACTTCTGACTTTAATAAATCCTTTTATAGTAGGATGAGAACCATGTGACCCACTTGAAAATAAAATATTCGTTTGCTCTGTAACAGCTGTAGAAACTACTTCCAAGAAGAAAGGTTTAGGATCATCAAAATACCATATGATGTTCTGCCTAGAAGAAAGTAAGGACTGAGGCTTCTAGTATCACTAGAAACCCAGAACAGAACTTAAGTTTACATTCATTGATGGACTTAATTCCTGTGCTTTAATATCAGCAAGGTTTCAGGGCATCAAATACAGCCTTAGTGCACCAAATCTGGAAAATGCAGGATTCACTTGTGTTCTGACTTATGTCTGAACAGCATTAAAGGGTTTATAACATGAATATAATGTGCTCTGTACCACTTTCCCTGGAACTGTTACACCAAATAAGCTGAAATGATGATTCATTTTGGAATTGTTTTTCTAAAACAACATAACTTTTTTCCAGCCTAAAGATGAACTACGACATACGCTAATAGATACTATGAAAAATACTGAAAGCCTTTTTAAGTCTGAGGATGGTAAGTCCAAGTACTCTATTCTAGTTAAATGTCTGGCTGGACAGGCAATACAAGATAACTGTTTAAACTATTCGTGCCTATATTAAATTCTATTTCATGGAAACTTCTCTGTGATCGTTTTGTACTCAATTGTCTTTGAAAACAACCTTGACTAAACTAATCCTCTTCAATTGTGGGCATGTTAAAATGAGTAGTGGTGATACTTTCATATTCAAACTTTCTACTTAAACTCTATCAAAGCAATGTTGTCCAGCTATTTTAGCCTGATAATCAAAGAGTAAATAAAAACATTCTTGTGAGCTAAAAATCAGTTGCCTCTGACACACAAACTCCTGCACTAGCAGATGCATGGTTGTGTTATGGCATAGTGTCAGTTAAAGGTGCTAAATGCTCAAATTTTGGAAGCAAAGTAGTCATATACATTCCTGTTCAGTATAACATAACCTGACAAGTATTTGATCCCAGAAATTGACTGCAATACTTATGCAGACCTTCTGTGCTTGGGAGGGAAGAGAATGACTTCTCAGGATGTACTTAGCCTGAGTGTTCATGTTGCAGGTTCTTGAACATGACTAAGATAATTACCAACTTAAATTGCTGTGGCTCAGACTAAACACATACTTAACTTTCATTCTCATGTAAAGCTTTAAGATTTCAGAGATCTTTCTAAAACATTAACTTCTCTTTAGTTGTAACTAATCACACCTGTACTTTCTTCAATATTTCAATTTTAGGGGGAACTGTGATAGAAGGTCATTTAAGTGAGGTAGCGGAAGTCAGCAAGGAACCAAATTCATCTGTAGAGCAGGTTCAGGAGGCCTTCAAGGATCTTGGCTCTGATGATGACAACCAAAAAGCAGATAGTGATGACAAGAAGGTGGAGACTAGCAGCGAAGTGATCAAAAAAGAAGAAATGGATTTAGACTTGAAACCGAGACAAGAGATCTTGCCAAAAAAGAATAAAAAGCACAAGACTAAAGAACGTGCAAAAAAGAAAGGAAAATGTGAAACAGAAGAGCAGAATCAGGATGGGGTAGAAGATATAGCCATATCCTTCTCTCCTGAGAAGGAGAATGACACATCTTATTTAATGAGATATAATCCATCTGCCACGCCATACTTGGAAAGGTAAGATTATTTTGGGTAACTACGGAAAGTTTGCAGTGTCTGGGGCAACAGTAATGTTTGTATCCTGTTGAAACAGGGAGGCAAGGCACTACATTTGTGAACACCTAGTTAAGAGCTCTCAAGAACTTAGCTTTTTAGGATTGTTTCCTCTTCTTTCAGAAGGAAGTCTTTTTAAATAAATTCCTCTATCTACTCAAACTGTTTTGCTTTTTGAATGCCTCACTACAGAGTAATCAAACCTCTTTGTGGCAGAGACATAAATTCCAGGTTTAGGATCTCTTACCACAGCCCACATGGCAGTAGCAGTTCTACACTGAGCTAGGTAAAGAGAAAGCAGGTGTCTCCAGTCCTCCCCTTTTCAAATGTAGATGTGGTTGTATGTTGTACAACACAGAAGTGAACAAGATGTAACTGTCCTGTAAATATTATCTTAATTATATCTTCAGGCAAAAATCTGGGTAGTAATCTCAGGATGAAACAGATGACATTTACATTCTTCTTTGCCACAAGGCTTCTTCTAAGATAGGAGACTTAGGAAAGTTGTGCTCAGCTTTGGCATCTGATGAAGCTGGACTCCTGGCAGCTGTCTGCTATCCCTCATAGCAGGAAGGACAGTTTCACTCTGATGGAATGAGAGGGGGAATCTTCCTTTGGAAACTCTTTTCAGGAGGTTCTGCAGATTAAAATGTTTTGCCCAAGAAAAGAGTTTGTATATCTGGTTTTCACTGTATGAATGGGAAAGAGTTGAATAGGAATCATGACTTGCTGTTTCTGCTAGATGCTACAGAGGTAATTTGTTTGATGGTGTGCCTATGTTTAGTTGGGTTTTTTTTTCTTTTCCTAAGTGTGAAGATGCACCATGAGGCAAATGAGTCCAGTGCTAAAGACCTGAAAATTGTAACCCCTTTGCGATATTCTCAACGCATTCGGGAGAAGATGTGCAAGCTGTTGGATACTGTTAAAGATCAAGATCAATGTGTCTCTTCATTTGAACAGCTGGGAGAATGGGAATCACAAGCCACTGAATTTATCCACAAACAGAGCATTGTGCTCAAAGAAACAAGTGCTGAAGTGGAAGAGTAAAAAATAGCATTAATGCTCCAGGGGGGTTAAAGATTGGATCCTTTTAAGGGTAGCTGTGGAGTGTTTGTTTTTAGTAGCTGTGAGAAAGGAGCTATCTAAAACTTGCATGGATGGCTTAAGATGAAATTTGGCTGCCTGAGTTAACTTCTGAATTTATGTATCTGCCTTTTAAAAATTGTGGTAAAACTGATTTGTTTTAGTACTTATAAACATCAGTGTCTTCATGTTAAATGTGATTCATTAAATTGAATTAAGGACTAGATTTAACACTTCATATAACAGTTTGCTTTTAATATATTGCTAATATCTACTGTTTTCCTGTTGCAATTAGAATTGCATAATCTAACTTTTAGTTTAAGAAACAAAAATAATGCAGGCATTCTAATAGGGTAGTGTCCACTACAGCACATTCTGTTTTGAAAACTGAAACCAGCTGCTAAGGCTTACACTAAGTTTAAACTGTTGTATCCGTTTTTAGGGGGTATTTCAACAAAACTGAGTTTAATCCCTTTAGTTACTGGGATTATTCACTACCAAGTACTCTCCCCTAGATGAGGTCTGATACACTAATTACTATGTGTGACTTCTAATGTTGGTTTGCATTAGTCTGTAACATGGTAGATTTATTAAACTAATCAACTGAGTTGTATTTGTTTGTTCTTTATGGGCTTTAGGCAGGAAACTCGTGGCTGTAAGCCTGAAACTAGAATTCTGAAAATTATTTTAACCCGTTTTCGGAAGTGAACTGTCAGAGCAGAACATCATGAAATTTTTCCACATTCAGCAGAAGCAGAACGTATGAGTGTTGCCATATCTTCAGTACGTGGAGTTTACATGAACTGTAACTTAAACCTTAGCAGAGCATTCTGATTTCAGCGCTTAAACAGCCCTCAGGTCCTCAGGGCTAGTTAGAATCTTCTGTTTGCGGAAGGGACGCGCTCTCTGCATCTCCATTACGTTTCCGTCTGTGGGGAGTGCTGTTTATTGTTAATAAATACCAGGTACAAGCCCTATTGGCTTGTTCTGAGGAACAAAAGCGGGAGAGCCTCCCTGGAAGGCGGGCCTGTCATGGCCGCCCCCTCCCTGCCTCAGAGGCCGGGCGGGGACGGAGAGGGGGCGCCAGGAGGGGCGCCCCGCCCGCCGCCCCCTCTCCGTCCCCACCCGGCCTCGGAGGCCGCGGCCCGTCCTCCTGCCCGGTGTGGGGAGGCCGCCAGTTCTACCCGGCCGGGCCGTGGAGCGAGCGCCGGGCTTGCCTGAGGGCCTTTCCCGGAGGCGCCGGCGGTTCGCGCGGCCCTCTGAGGTGAGTACCGCCTCACGCCTTGAGGGCCCGGCGGGGCTTGAGGGGGGGTCGGGGCGGGCTTTGGCTTCCCGCCTCCTGCCCAGCAGGGTACAGCAGCCATCCGCCATCCTTAGTCATCACTTAGGTGCCTTCAGAGTTTTCAAGTAAATGAATCGGCGTGTTTATTTTTCAGCCTCTGAGTAAATCAGCGTTTTATCCTCTCAGAAACAAGCCCTGCCATGCCTTCTAAAGACAACTCATCGGCCAGTTAAAACACTGTGTGCACACAGCTGTATATGTAAAGCAATGTTTGAGTTGTGGATAACTAACTTAAAAGTACCAACGTTTTGAAGAAAGCATATAGTCTGTAAATCCAGCGATAGGATGTGTAGGAATGGTTCGAAGCTGTGTCGGGGGGGGGGGGGTGCCAGATTTGTCATTGGGAAGCATTTCTTTATCGAGAGGGTGGTCAGACA
Organism: Buteo buteo; assembly: GCF_964188355.1. NCBI lineage: Eukaryota > Metazoa > Chordata > Aves > Accipitriformes > Accipitridae > Buteo > Buteo buteo. The sequence goes on along the minus strand of NC_134184.1, from coordinate 33,197,309 downwards.
TTGGAACAGGCTTCCTAGAGAGGTGGCTGATGCCCCAAGCCTGTCAGTGTTTAAGAGGCGTTTGGACAATGCCCTTAATAACATGCTTTAACTTCTGGTCAGACCTCAGTTGCTCAAGCAATTGGACAAGATGATCGTTGCAGGTCCCTTCCAACTGAACTTTACCATTCCATTCCATTTAATTCCTTTCTAAACCTGCCAGTTGTTGAGGTCTTTGTGCATGAACACCAGTAACTTTTTCCAGTTTGATCCTGCTTATGCTGTTTTAGGTGAGAATTGTCACTGGAAGCTTGAAGCTTTTTGTTTATATTCTTGTGCCTGCGAGTTTTGTTTAACGTTATAAACCACCTGCAGATGTGCAGGTAGCAAAAAGAAGGTGCTAAGTTGTACAGCTGTAATTTACATTTTCAAAGCGCCTTAGCATTCAAAATAAAAAAAAATTGCATAGGTGGACTGTACAATACTTTGAGTTGAACTTTCCAAAGGCCTTATTTTCAGCAAAATCACAATAAAAGTGGTTGGAATATATTTTTGGTAATGCTGAACAGTTGTAGGTACCCACATACTACATTTTTCACCTGTTCTCATTATTTTGTGGGGGTTTCTTCTCACACATATTATATTAACAACAAATTTCAAAAAATGAATTGAGGTAGTGACAAAGTTTAGAAGATCATCCTGTGAAAGAGAGTGCCTGAAGAGAAGCGTTGGACCTAGGCTTATGAAGCATGGAAGAATACAAAGTGTTGAAAGTACTAGGAGAGGGATCCTTTGGCAGAGCTCTCCTAGTTCATCATAGAATCAGTGACCAGGAGTACGCAATGAAGGAAATAAGACTTCCTATGGTAAGTGTGACATGTACATCACCTCCCCCACCACTTAAAATTTAAAAAAAAAAAAAAAAAAATCATCATTCTGGATTTAGTTTTGAAGTGCTGAACACTTGCTGAGAGTTTAGTGTATGGTATGGTATGGTATGGCTACTATATAGCTCTGTCTGAGTCGATGTTGATAATAAGTAAAACAGCAAAATCTGATCTGTTTCAGAAGGTGTATGGTTGCCTTTTGGGAAATGCAGCACATAGGAAGACACTCAGAATGAAACCCCTGTTCTGATGACCTTGGCTGGATTTCCATTGATTTCACTAGAATGCAGATTTCATCTGCAATACCTAGTAATGAAATTAACCTCCTATTATTGCTGGTAATGTTATTCCGATTACATTCTCTGTACTTAGCTAACCAAAAAATCACAAAATGGGAGGCACTGGCTTTATTGAGGCTGAAGCTCAGTTAATACCTGGACACTTGGCTTTATAAAGAGTTCATGCAGTGTAGACTGTCAGCTGTTCCAAAGCCAGTGTGTGCTGCTTTGTTACATGGCTCTGGGTTGTTAAAATAGCAAAAATCATTAACTGAAGTAGGAAAGTACCCTCTCAAATTAAAAAAACCCAAACAAACAACCCCCCAAAAACCAAAGAAGTCTTCAACTAGTAACAAACCATAGATTAAAAAATGATGGGGTTTTCAAGTTTCTGAATTACTTTTTAAAATAACTGAAGACCAATTCTTAAAAATATTTTCCTTTTGGAAAGTGAGGTGCATCATGTGTATATATGAAAATCCATTAGTGTGACATTTATATAAGTGTGCTTACATTTTCAGTCTTCATCTGATATAGAGAACTCTAGGAAGGAAGCAGTTCTTTTGGCTAAAATGAAACACCCAAATATCGTTGCCTATAAAGAATCGTTTGAAGGTAAATGTAAAACTTAGAATATCATTATTTTGTTTAAAATTGCACACTCCTGAGGGATCAAGATTACTTTTTGTGTTTGTATATAGTACATGTTATAAACAAAATACATGTTTATTATAATACATAATACATAGCATGTATTCGGAGCTTTATAGTAACAATAATATACTTACCCTGCTAATGAAATTACTAATTATTCTTAAATTACCTAAAATTTAGCTGATGGACATCTGTATATAGTGATGGAATATTGTGATGATGGAGATCTAATGCAAAAGATTAAACACCAAAGAGGAAAGTTGTTCCCTGAAGATACGGTAAGAAAAGACATTGTTTTGATCCGAGGACCTAGGAATCCTTTTTCATATAAACTGAAGCACACTACACCACACCACATAAAACAAATTCTAGATATACTAACACCTTAAAGTACCTTAAATGAAACCAAGTCACTTATAGATAGATTAGAAGCATTATTTCTTTGGTAATTTCCAGCACAACCAGGTGAAAATTGCACTGAAAGGAATAAGAAATTGCTGTCTGTGTCTGAGAAATGTGCAGGCAGTGTGAAAAATACAGTCAAGTTTGCATGCATAAATTTATGCAATTAAGTAAAAATTTAACACAAACTTCAGCCTTCAGGATTTAAAGCACAGTAAGAGGTACTGCAAATGAAGAGTAAATAAAGCACTCTGGTAAGGTAAATGAAACTAGCCAGGAGACTAAATGCCTGCATATTATGTAGCAATTAATTGTTTAAATCATTCAGCAGGCATTAACTCCTTTTGTCACAAAGGCTATAAAATTACTTAAGAGAAGGTCCAAAGTGACATTGTAGTGATTGAAAACTACTTCCTGCCACAGTTAGAAGCATCATCTTAGTTAAAATGAAAAGACCAGAATCCTCACCTAATCTAATATTTAGATTGGCCAAGCATCTCTAAGAACTTTATTTTGTACTTTTAAAAGAATACGTTTCCTTTAGGAAAATATGTTATCTCATTGTGGTTTGTTTTTGTTTTTTTTTTAATTTCCTAATTTACTATGAAATTGTAATTGGCATGCTTATAAAGTGCCATGTAGTGACTCCCTATCTTTGTAATTGTTACATATTATTAGGCTTTTCTAGACACAGGCAGCAAACATTCCTTCTGCTGTGTTAAAATATATTTTATCTTAAAGAATTCAGCCTTTCATGCTGACTGGGGGCCATTATGCTAGAGTTACTTTTAGCTCCTAGATATTCTGAACATGTTTTGGTTTGGTTTTTTTCCTTTCTTCATGGTTTTTCATCTGTTAGTAAAGTATTCATTATATACAGCATTGAGCTGTTATAACTCTTAGTTACTCTTTTCAGATCCTTCACTGGTTTGTGCAGATGTGCCTGGGTGTGAAACATATTCATGATAAACGTGTGTTGCACAGGGATATCAAATCCAAGGTGAACAGAGCATGTTTTGTTGCCATTAATAAACTCTCTTCTGCATGCAAAAGTTCAACTCCCTCTCATAATTTCCTGTTACTGCTACATGCTGCGTTTTTCAATTAGGCTGAAAAATATTAGGTAAATGAAATCGTTGAGTGTATGGGATGATGTAATATTGTGGGCGTAAACATCATCTAAGTATAGCTATACCCTTCATATCTACACTGCTGATAGAGCTAATTGCTTGTGACAGACTGCATATAATTTAAAACAATAACAGAAGTATAAAACGTGTATGGAGTATGCAGTTTGTAAATATCTCGCCTCTCTTTTTTTCTTTTTTACTCTTTCCTAGCAGAAAGATAGAAATTCAGAAGGAAGTGAGAAACTTAGTAGTTTGAGTACAGCATAGAGATTAAGACATTTCTAAGTTCTTATTCTTCCTCTGCTACTGATGCTGGAGCTTTAGGTCCATATAACCTTTCAGTCTCCCTTTAAACGCAAAATAGTTCTTAACCTTTTTTTGGTAGAAGTATTAGGAGAAGCAAGTAAAAAGAAATATAAAGATAAAATACCAGAAGCGATTGTCAGTGTGTTTTCTGTATACACAAACTACAGAAATGTTTCCTAGACTATTTAAGTATGTAAATCTGTCTTTCTCTTGAAATACAGAATGTCTTCCTCACTCAAAATGGAAAAGTCAAATTGGGAGATTTTGGATCTGCACGCCTTCTTGCACAGTATGTGGATATCTCCACTGATCACAGTGGTGTAAAGTTTTATTTTACCATTGATAAATAGTACAGATCTCTTAAATAATTAATTTTCATCTGGTGTTTCTTCTTTGTCGTTTCACTAGTCCAATGTCATATGCTTGCACGTATGTGGGAACTCCTTATTACGTACCTCCAGAAATATGGGAAAGCATGCCGTACAACAGCAAAAGGTATCTGTGTTTTCAGTGGTCACAAATAATGCTTGACTGATGTATGTCTTGTTATTGTTGTCTCAATCTGGCTTTGTGGCTTATCCATATTTGGTTTGGAGAAGATACTGAGCTGAAGAATATTTAGAAAAAGGTAATTACAGGTTTTTTAAGATGAAAACGCCTAAATTCCTCTTTACTTAGGTAACTGAGTGTACAATATCTTCAGTCTTAAAAGTTTGAAAACTGGTGTGCAGACCTCCCTGTGCATTTGGAAGAGTAAATATATATGTATGCACATACATATGTATGTGTTCATGTCTTTTGGATGGTCTTATTTTTTAAGCTCTTCTTGCCAGTCCTGGTAATGTAAGGATAATGGCTACAGAACTGATGACTTAAATTTACAAAACCCAGTTATTCTGGTCCTTATGCAAGAGCTGAGAGCATCTTGATAGTATGGTATTTACAGCTGCCCCCCAGACTCCAAAATACTAAGTCATTTTATATCCCCTCCCTAAGATCTGTTTTGTGACCCTAATTGTACCTGAGCCAAGTGACTCATTTTCCACAGGAGGGAAGAAACCTTCTAGTGCTTAAGTTTTTTCTACTCTTCTTGCAAGAAAGGCATCAGTTGCTTCTTGTGCAGGTGGCAGTAATCACTTTGGGTGGAAGATGATGGTTTTTTTCTCAGTAGGAGAATTCTCATTGACAAGGCCAGAATTCCAACTCTCAGAATTAGGATTGTGTGTCTGCTCTCTGATGTTAAGGGCTGTGGAAGACAAAGGCTTTGAAGTGTGGAAGGATAAATATTGTTGCAGCAAATTGCTTAGGAGACATTCTGGGAATAAAAAGCCAACTACAGTTGTATGACAGTCATCCTGCTTTACATCAGGGTGGACAAAATAAGCAAGATCATTTCCACTGGAGAGGTTAAACACATAATGGTATTGTCTTTTATGGTTACTTATATTTATTTTACTTATATTTATTTTTAGCTTATTCAATTCAGTTATGTACACATAATGAATTTCACTTTTTCTAGGCAGGATATTAAATTGTATTTTTGGCTCAAAATGTCTCATCTTTCTCTATACCTACAGTGATATATGGTCTCTGGGATGTATTCTATATGAGCTGTGCACTCTGAGACATCCAGTAAGTACAGCTTTATTGCTATGAGAAAAGTTTTGGAATTGCTTAATTAGCAGTTAGCTGTAGTTCAATGGATTCACAGCCAATTATTCATTTGACTGATGTGTTTGCTGCTGCTTCTGAAAAAGGGAAGTGTTGCTCCATCCTCCCCACCCATCCTCCACTACATGCCTTCTGTTTTTTCAGCAGCTCTTGGACCTATTGGACCCTTCTGTGAAACACTCAATTTTCTAAATTTTTAGAAAAAAAAAATATCTTTTTTTTTTCTTTCTTGGTTCATTTTCATCAATATCAGTAAGGTGATCTGGGGCTTATTAAGGAGTTCAGCAGGTGCCAGTCTGGTTCCAGGTATCTGCAGGAATGTTGCAGTGAGCATTGCATTTTACAGGATCAAGATGATGACTAAAGATGGAGGCAAGGACACTCAAAATCTTTGCTAAACAGCATATATTGTATACAAGTATAGCAAAATAGAGTAAGCAATAAGCAGTTTTGTTCCTCACATCAGTGGTACATCTGTTTGCTGATTCTTCAAATCAAAGTCCAAGCACTGTCCTATTGGGACAGTGGGAACCTTGATGGGCAGTTCCATCTCTCTGTTATTTCTGGGACGCTGTCTTTTATGGTGTTGATGCTCTGCTTCTTATGTGTTAACTTTCTCTGGCTTCTGTATACAGACATATGGCTAACACAAGAGCCCTTGTCAGGATATGTTTGTTTTGCAAGAAAATGAGATCCTCCTAATTTAAGGTCATTTTGTCTTAGTTTTTTGTAAGCAGAAGTTTCCTTTCATGGAGCTGATACTATACCTTGAAATCCTGTGTATCAGCAAAAGATCCTCGACAGCTGCAACTGCTAGCAGTACAAGAGTTTAGAAGTTTATACTGTACGTGACTGAGTGATAAGGAGTCTGTGCGTAGGCGTGTGTTAGCCTAAGTAGGTCTGTGGCAAGGCTTTGGCAGTGTCACAGGTATTCAGGCAGTGCTCAGAGCTGGGATGCCAAGGAGTGGAGTATTCTTCCCTTTTTAGCAGCAGTGAAATGTTATGTATCTGGTTTTATGTGATGGTCACATATATTCTTGCATAATCTATCAATCAGAGATGAAATAAAAGGATGCCACATACCATGGATGCTTGGCACTCCGCAGCTAAGCCAGCGCAGTGTACCGTAAGAAAACGTCCTGCATGGAAATAGAAGTTCTCAGCCATTTTCGCTCAGGCTGTTGCCATCCGTAGTTGTAGCTGTCCCTGCTGATATTGCAGTCGTCCAATGACTTGTACTTGGAAGCAGTAATTCCTGACTGAAGACTGGTTAACGGTCAGCTGAGGAAAGTAACAACTTCAGCCATTTCATGTAGATTTGCAAGAGGATATTTGTGCCTTGATAGGCTACTTTTGATGATTATTTTTTTTTTAATCAAAGTCTGCATCTTTCCTGGCTTACAGTTTCACTCTTGCAGTTTGATTCTGATCTCAAGTATATGAAGTAAAGGACACTAAGATGATCCAAATTTTCTCAATGCTATATTCCTACAAAAATAAAATTTGAACAATCCTAAATTTATAGGAGTAACTTCCACCTGGTTTCCAGTTGTACAGATTATTATTTGCAGTGTCCATTATGATCTGGTTTTAGTCAGACTTTTTATGCAAAATGTGATGTTTTAATTCTCAGCAAATTACGTTTCTGTCATTGTTAACAAATAAATGTCATAGCCCTACAAAATAGAAAGGAAAGTTACCGATGTGTTCAATCAGGGTCATTATCCTGCACGTCTGAATTGGAGCCCTGAAACTGTCAAACTGGGAGCCAAATCAGTATGGTAATAGTGAGCCTACATAGATACATACCATGCATTTTTATATAATAAATGTTAAAGTTGTTCTTAAATTATATCAGCTTCTTTTTTACCTTATGCTTAAGGTAACTTTGTGCTCTAATGTTCATTTATTTTTAATGCAGTTTCAAGCCAGTAGCTGGAAACATCTCATCCTCAAGATATGCAAAGGGTCCTACAATCCACTACCATCTCACTATTCTTATGAACTTCATTACTTAATAAAACAGATGTTTAAGAGAAATCCCAAGAATCGTCCATCAGCCAGTACTATTCTTGCAAGAGGTTGCTTAACCAAACTTATAAAAAATTGTTTGCCTTCTGAGGTATGGTATATTATTTGTCTCTAGATGTAAATAATAGTATCTACATTTTAGATACTAAATCAGTTTCTTTTGTATTTTGTTAGTGTGTAACAATATGAAGTGTAGTGTTTAGCTACTTTTATTTAGCTACTCTAAAAGCCATAAATACAGTTGCAGACTTCTCAGAAAACTGAGTTTTTATAAGGGTTTGTTTTGAAAATAGAAGTTGAATATTGACATGATGCTGCTAAAATTAGATATTGTTAGCTGTAAGAGTGCTTTTGTATAGTAAGTCTGTTTTTATCAACTAGCATATACAGTAATTTGAGAAAGGTTAAAAAGGTACAGTACTTGAATCTCTTCATACACATTCCAGATAACACATGAGTTTGAGCAGGTATTAAAGGAAACCAAGAAACATGAAGGCAATGCAGCAAGATCAAAGGGTAAGTCAGCAACTTTTTTCTTGATGTAAGGAATAACAAAATGACTAGGAATTGTACAATCTTAAATACTGCTATAAAACATTAGTATTATATGTTCAAATCTAATTCTAATTATTTCAAAATCTAGTATTACTGAACTTGTATGGAAAAATGCTTGAAGGGCGTAAATTATATTCCAGCATGAGAAGTACAGTGCAGAGCTACAATATGTGCATTGCAAGTCTTAAGACTTGTGCTAGAATTAAACCTTTCCATTTTAAAACAAGCAAAACTTCTAGCTGTTGCATGTATTTTAAATATGACAGTGCTTTACTTCCCAGAATATGGTGAAGCACGTTATTTTAATTATTTAATTTTTAGAGAGAATGTTGGATTTTCCTCTTCTGAATAAATTTAGCTACACCAAAATTTGTACACATTTGGAACTGAATAGTAGAGGGACTCCCTGTTGAGAATGAGCTACGTTGACAGAAGTGTGAAGAAGCTTTCACATAATTGTCATTGCTTGGTTCAGTGGTGTTGCTGTTACACCTCTGGAATACCACTTTACCACAAGTGTTAGCTAAAGGTATTAACTCTTGAACCTGTTCCTTAATGTATCAGGTAATGTCATGGCTGGTGGAAGCTCAAATAATAAGAAAGAAAATAGGGTAAGTATTCAAATATAAATATAATATTTGTATTTTAGTAATTTAGAATGTTCTGTATTATAGAAAAGTTAATATGGAAAATTGCTAGTATGCTAAACCATAGATCAGCCTACTAGGTCAGCTGTTAGTTGTCATCTGTGTTCAAATTGCAGAGTTTTCCTGTGGATTTCCCACCACTGTAACTTTTTGATGCTTCCCACATTTAGTTTAGTTCCAAAGTGGATTTCCTTATAGTCCTGTCAAAGAAAAAAACCAAACCAAAAACCCCTCTCCTGTTTTTCTAAGTTTTGGGATACTGCAAAAATTGATGCATTTTCATTGCTTTAGGGACACATTTTGAACAGCCTGCTGTGGAAACAGTCTAGTCTGGACATAAGTCTCACTAGGTTTTAGGGCCCATGTGAGATTTCAGGTGAGGAGTATTAAGTCACAGGTGGCCAAGAAGTCACCTATGGGTACATTATAGCACAGCTTGGCTCAGCCATATTAGGTATATTTTTCAAAACATGTTGCCAGTAGGGCTTATTTTTTTTTCTTTTAATAGACCTGTCAATCTGAGAAGCTTAATATTCGGGTGCATCTTGTTTTCCCTGGGAATATGATTCATTTATCTTTATATTGCTTCTGTTCTTACATGTAAAAAAATAAAACCACAAATTGCATCAGGTAATTACATATGTGCTTAGCTTCAAAAACTGAGATTGTCTGTCTAAAAAGGGCGTGCAGCGCGAAGTGCAGTGCAATAATGGATACAGTGCAATTGCAGTTGGCTTCATGGTGTCAGTGGTTTAGTTTTCAGATTTTTAGGCCAGCCATTTAATAGCAAAACTGAAGTAATTAATGCCATGTTAATATTACTGCTTTGTTTTTCTCGGCAACAAGGATAATGATTAATACAGTCTTTATTCTTTTAAAGCAAAATAAAGATGAAGGCAAGTGTAGCCCCTTAGAAAGGAAAAATATTACTAAGGATTTGAGTGAAAGCACAAAGGAACAAAGGAAATCTGATGAAGAGGGTAAGTTTCATAGTTTTAAGGCTGATGCATTTCCTTCTGTGTAGTGATACCTAAATGTCAATGATCCAGCCATTTAAATAGGCAGAGCATACACATCTGCACCTATAGAAAACCATGCCACTGTGTTACTTCTGCAATTATATTGATTCTTACTGCTTATCTGAGATTTAAAAAAAAAAAAAATCTTGGCTGAAGTGTTAAAAAATGACTTTGAAAACATTTGGCATAAAGTAAACGTATGGGAAACTCTTACCAAGTTCAGACTTGTACCCACAGAATCAAACGTCACTGTTAGTGAAGTGCTGTACACTTAGAACTAGTTTGCATGGACAGAGAATCAAGTTAGATGCTCGTTATCATCCTTTTGTTGTTGTTGTTGTTGTTGTTGTTGCAATTACAGTAGAAACTTCTGATGTCCTCCCAGGAATTACTGATTTGTCACATCCCTATAGGAAGCAATGGGAAAAGAGGATATCCAGTACCGTAGTGGATGTCCTGGAAAATGCATCCTTGCTTTCTTCCAGTTTTACATCTGAAGAGGCTAAAAGTAAGATTTAATTAAGTGTGCTTTAAAGTAATTTTAAGTTCAAGTAATACCAGTGGTTCTTTACAGATTTTAAAAGCCAAAACTTTACAGGGCATATTTAAAAGGATGTAAAAATAATTTTAAAATATTTTATTAACAAACACTCAAAGTCCACTGTGGTGAAGAGAATTTCTTAGTGGTCTTGTGTGACAGGAGGATTGCAAAGAGTGATGAAAGCCACAGATAACATTAGCAACCCTAAAATTATCATCATCACTAAGAAATTATCCTACCAACCCTCATCTTAATATGCCGTTTGTGGGGGTAACACAGAGGAATTCATTTGATGCAGAATGCAGCCACCTGTCTTTCAAGGACAGCATACTATTGGGAGCATGGAACATCCGTACCTCTACTTCTGTTGTCATTTCACATACAGATAATGCCAATGACAAGAGCTATTAATGAGGTACCTCAGATGTGAGGCAGAGATTCTTCTTCCACATCAACAGCTTTTAATTAGAACACTTAACACGAGGTTTCTTCTGAAAAATGTTTCAGTTTTAAAATGCCCCACACTGTATGCAATTGTTATAATTATTTCATGTGATTATGGATATGTATTCTAAATAAATGTCAGTAGATGCTATTGAAATAAATAATCAAGATACGACTAGTCAGAAAATTCCCAAGCTGTGGTAGGAACATTACGTGATAATTACATGCAGGTGTCCTCGTTTTGGCTGGAATAAAGCTAATTTTCTTCCTAGCAGCTGGTATAGTGCTGTGTTCTGGATTTAGGATGAGAATAATGTTGATAACACACTGATGTTTTAGTTGTTGCTGAGCAGTGCTTACACCAAGTCAAGGACTTTTCAGCTTCTGATGCCCAGCCAGCAAGAAGCCTGGAGGGGCACAAGAAGCTGGGAGGGGACACAGCCAGGACAGCTGACCCAAACCGGGCAAAGGGATATTCCATACCATGTGATGTCATGTCCAGTATATAAACTGGGGGAGTTGGCCGGGGGACACTGTGGCTTGGGGATTGGCTGGACATCGGTCAGTGGGTGGTGAGCAATTGTATCATGCATCGCTTGTTTTGTATATTGTCATCATCATCTTCTTTCTTCTTCTTGTTACTATTATTATTATCCCTTCTTTTTCTGTCCTATTAAACTGTCTTTATCTCAACCCACCAGTTTTCCTTCTTTTTTTTTTCCATTCTCTCCCTCATCCCACTGATGGGAGGAGTAAGTGAGCAGCTGCGTGGTGGTTCATTGCCAGCTGGGGTTAAACCACGACAGCAGGGCAAGGGACGAGGACAGAAGAATGCATGTATTTAGGTGCTCTGCTATTAAAAGGCACAAAAATGGCCCCAGGGTCTGTTTTGTGAGATTTATAGAGCCACCAAATAAGCTTGCAGAGACTCTGACTCCTCCCACCCTGCAGCAATTTTCTGCTGGCTCCCTGATAGCAGAAGGCTCCACTGTGGCATTCTGTAATTCCCTTTCCTCTTAATGCTGATAGTGTCAGCCTCAGCACATTGAGAGGTCAGCAGTGCTACGGATGGAAACATCTAGACTATTTTCTTCCTGTGTTTCTCTCTTGAATGTGATCTTTGTAATCCACACTGCTAATGCAATTTTGTCTAAATAGTATTTATTAATGATTTTATACCTAGGTGGCTGTGTTATAAACTACAGTGAAAATAAGCCACGTAAGCAGTGGAACAAGGAAACTCCTCAGACCCTGATGAACATTCTCAATAATGCAGATGTCAGCTTAGCATTTAAAACATACACAATTTATAAACCAGGTAAATCCCCAGTGCGTGGGCAAACTTTTGGCAAACAGGTTTATTAATAAAGACATTGGGGGTTTTTTCCTACATAGCCCCTACGTATAGAGCTTGTGCACTCGGAGTTCATGTCACAACAGGCTGTTTTGTTTTATTTAAAGTTTGCCAAATGAAATTTGGGATTACAAAAATCCAAGCTGGGAATTCACGAGTGATTGTACATCTCCACTACATCTCTTTATGAAGAATGTTCGCTTGCAGCTCAATAGCTGAATAAGGTTGTGACAGAAACACAGGGACTGCAGAGCCGTGCGTTCTCCATCCTGCTAAGCAGCCTGGTGCATGTGTTAGGGAGGTGCAGTAAATGGGCTGCAGCCCCGTCGGGTAAATCTGCCTTCACTAAGTGGGTCAGTAGTGCCTGGTTTGAAGACAGGATGGTAAGATGGCACAGCAAAAGATAACTGCAGTTTATAGATGTGCACAGCTACAGTCATAAATACTTGGTCTGCACTTCAGTTGCATTACTGGTTTATCTCCCCACTTAAAATAGGTAGCAGCTTGTACTGGAATCTGCTAAGAACTGGGGACAAATTAGAAGGACTATATTGTATTTATATTCTTAATTTTATTCTTAAAATTAAAGTATTTTGGTGACATTTTCATATTTTCAAAGCTTCTGAAAATCCATTAAGAGGTCCGCTTTCTGATGGAACTGAAGCATCTGATGAAGTAGATGGTGAACATGAAGCTGTTGTCGTAGATTTGGAGAGACTTGAGCCTAGATCTGATGAGGATGACACGTACGTTCAAATGACATCCTTATATTTTTGTTTTCTTTGGTTCCTCAAAGTGATTTTTTCAAAAAGACATTCCCCTGAAAAAAAAAATTTTTCTCAGCATCTAAATCCATCCCTCTCTTGCATACCGATACTAAAATTTATTAGCGCTTGATATCTTACAGGTTTTCTGTGCTATATTTATAGTTATTGATGGTGTTGAGATTAAGCAGGTTGCTTGTTATTAGCAGATATGCTAATAATTTGCTGATGACTTTACAAAAATGAAAGCATGAGATGAAATTAGATCCATAGTAAAGTGCAAAACCTTCTTGCAGGAAGTATCTTTGTACTCTGACCTTGAAATCAGATAACCAGTGGCAAAACCACTTGCCTAGTGGTATGTTTGCTGTGTTTGTGTATTATTCTTCCTACTCGTTCATGCATAGTGCAATAAAATCACTTTGGTAACTATTTACTGAGATGTATTTGTAGAAACTTTTTAACTTCTATGTTCTATTTATGTTAGTGGCCCACTTCTGGTTTTGAAAGTGTACATCAACACATTCTGACAGAAATACTGTATTTTACAGATGTGTGTATATTTTGGGGGGAGTTTCTTGGATTCTCAGAATCTCAGTTTATGTCATTGCTTATTTTTGTGGCACTTGGAGACAAACTACTTGAGCATGTATTACTGCAGTTTGGCTGCAAGCCATTAATATCAGCACATTTGCACTGTCTTAGTGTATGCATTTGTTTTTGCTTTTGATAAAACTTACTTGGGTAAATTCAAGAGAGAACATCTAGTGATTCCTTAAACACAATGGTGCAGGAAACAAGTCTCGTGTTGATATTTTTAACATAATTTCTCCTGGTTGTAGGGTAATTGGGGGGTATAGGGGGAGCAAATAAAGATTTATAAAGTCATATTTTGCTTTGCAAAATTAACATTTTGAAACCTATTTTCAGGGACTTTGAGGAAGATGACTCAGACTGGGTGTCAGAACTGAAAATGGTATTGAAACACAGTGACTGAAAACTTGAATTTACCTACAATAACTGAAGTTAGGCTTGCCAGTAGTTATAATCCAAATCATTGTTAATAGTTGTAGTTATTAATAAAATTATTTCGGTCAAAAAATTCTGAGTGGGCATATTTTCTGTATCACAAAACTGAGGGTGGAAAATGCATAACAAACTTTTTTAGCTAGAATACTTGCAAATAACTAAACAAGTCTAGATATTAAAAGTACTTGGAGCAGGTAACAGCTTTGCAGAAATGTTCAGTCAAAAGCATTAGTGCTAATAGCATCGTTCACATTGCCCCCTTATCTGGTTTCAAAGAGATGGTGTAACACTATGAGAATGTGTAAAGTTTTTCTTCCTGAGTACATACTGAAACACTACGTTGTGGTGGGCTGACCCTGGCTGGAAGCTGGTGCCCACCAAAGCCGCTCTGTCACTCCCCTCCTCAGCTGGACAGGGGAGAGAAAATAGAACGAAAGGCTTATGGGTCATGATAAGGACAGGGAGAGATCGCTCAGCAATTACCGTCATGGGCAAAACAGACTTGACTTGGGGAAATTAGTTTAATTTATTGCCAATCAAATAAGAGTAGGGTAATGAGAAATAAAACCAAATCTTAAAAAACACCTTCCCCCCAGCCCTCCCTCCTTCCTGGGCTCAACTCCACTCCTGATTTTCTCCACCTCCTCCCGGTGGCACAGTGGGACGGGGAATGGGGGTTGGAGTCAGTTCATCACACTTGTGACGCAGTTGTCTCTGCCACTCCTTCCTCCTGTGGAGGGGGAGGACTCCTCACTCGTCCCCTGCTCCACCGTGGGGTCCCTCCCATGGGATACAGTCCTCCACAAACTACCCTGGCATGGGTCCTTCCCATGGGCTGCAGTTCTTCACAAACTTTGCTGCCGTGGGTCCTTTCTGTGGGCTGCAGTCCTTCAGGCACCGACTGCTCCAGCACAGGTTTTCCCATGGAGTCACGGCCATCTTGGCGGGTATCCACCTGCTCCAGCGTGGGCTCCTCTCTCCATGGGCTGCAGGTGGAGATCTGCTCCACCGTGGGCCTCCCTGGGCTGCAGGGGGACAGCCTGCCTCACCAGGGTCTTCCCCACGGGCTGCAGGGGAACCTCTGCTCCGGCACCTGGAGCATCTCCTCCCCGCCTTCTGCACTGACCTGGGCGTCTGCGGGGTTGTCGCTCTCACATGTTCTTGCTCCTTCCTCCCGGCTGCAATTTCTGTTCTGCAGCAACTTTTCACCCTTCTTAACTCTGTTCTCCCAGAGGCACTACCACCGTTACTGGTAGGCTCGGCCTTGGCCAGCGGCGGGTCCGTCTCGGAGCCGGCTGGCATTGGCTCTGTCGGACATGGGGGAAGCTTCTGGCAGCTTCTCACAGAAGCCGCCCCTGTAGCCCTCCCACTACCAAAACCTTGCCACGCAGACCCAATACATACATAGTAGGAATAACTGATCTTGTCTGAAGGGCATATTATGGAAAACATTTAGCTATGCTAAATATTTGAGGCTTTAGTTCATGCAGTTATTAATCTTCTGAAAACTCTTGGGTCTGAGCTTTTGCCTTAATTACTTCGATGAAAAGGCTTTTATAAACGCCATTGCACGTGTGGAGTGAAGCTAATTCGTCCATAAATAGGGGTGAATTTTCCGATTTTGATAAGGAGACACACTTCTGCTGCAGAAAGCGTTATGGGCAATGTCCCATTTGGGGTCTGTGCCGGCTGCTGGGTACTAAATAGTCATTTTGCAAGAGAAGCATGGCAGGGGAGAGCAGAAAGGCTCTCAGCAGAGTTCTCCCGGGGAAGCTGTTCCAGATGGTGTCCACCTAATTAGAGAATAATAGGCAAGAAAAGCTTTAGGACACCTGTAGCTGCGGTACGGAGGCATTTTGCAGCGCGCCTCCGCCAAGGCCTCCAGAACCCGAGGCGGTCCAAAAGATTCTCCCGCGGGCCACCCCGCTCCTGTTCCTGACCCCCCAAAGCCGAAGCCCACGGCCCCGGGCGGATGGTGCCCACGGCCCCGGGCGGACGGTGCGCTCTGCCCGCGCGAAACGCGGATCCCGCTCCTCCCCACGGGCCCTTCGCCCTTCCCGGCCTCGCCTGCGGGCTCCGCCGCCGCTTCCAACGCCGGACCTCCGGCCGGGGCGGCGGGGGGAGCTCCGGAGGCGGCTGGGCGCACGCAGGTACCGCGTCCCACCGCCGGCGGGCCGGGCCGGGCCGGGCCGCAGGGGAGGGAGGCCCCGGGCCAAGGCCCGCCCGGCCGGCTCGCCCCGTCGCCACGGCGACGGCACCACAGCCGGGGCGGGAAGGGCGGCGGAGAGCGGAACCCCGCCGGCGTCGGTGCCTCCGCCCCCCGGCCGGAGCGGGCAGCCCACCGCCCGGGACTCGGCGCAGGTCCCGCTGCGGGGGGGAGGCGGTGGCCGCCTCCACCTGCCCGAGGCCTGGCCCCGCCGCCAGCGCCCCCGCGGCAGGCCTGGGTGCGTGGACGGCCGACACGACACGACACGGCCCGGCCCGGCCCGGCCGGGGGGGGCAGCTCGTCGTGGCTGCGTGAGAGGCCCACCTGGGCCGTGACTGGGAACGGGGGCGGGCTGCGGCCCGGACCCCCGAGCGACCGATGCCCGAAGGCCACCCTGGCTCGGTCGCAGAGCCTGGCTGGCCGTCCCGAGAGGGAGAGCCGAGCGCCTCAGCAAATCTCCCGTGCTAAAACCGCGGCCGACCGACGGGAACGGCTTTGTGGCGTGGGTTTGCGGAGGGGTAGGTCGCGGGCCGCCGGTGACGTGACCGTGGCTGCCAGAGGTTTCCGCGCTGGGCCGCCGTCTCCTGCCAAACGCCGTGGCTTCTCGTCTTGCTGCCAACGCTAGATCGCGTTAGTTTAAGCTAAATCGACGCGAAATAGGTTGTAGTTTTGTTTTTTCCCTTAAAAGAACAATTCTGCCGTATTGTTAACTTACAGAAATAGCGAGTCGGACTTTCCAAAACCATACCGTAGTCTTGCATAGTACCCCCTACTGCCTTCTCGCACTTCAGCTGTAGGGTGTACTAGGACTAAGAGTCAGGCTTTTCCTTATGAGACACTCGTAAACTTGCTGCTTGTTGAAAGTTCAGATCCACAATAATTTGCAGACTTCCAGGAGGTGACATTTTTAGGAAGAAGCAGCACCGGTAATAAAAATGTAATAAAATGTAGTAAAAATGTGATAAAAATGACAGTCTTAAAAGGTAGTGTCTATTTCAGTAGTACAGGCTCGGATGTTATGGCACTGACTACGTGCAATACTAACTTGGGGACTTTTTTATTTTAGACACTGCTGTAAGACGAAGGCGTCATGGATAAATATGAAATCATTAAAAAAATTGGGGAAGGATCTTTTGGCAAAATATTCTTGGCAAAAGGAAAAGTAGGTAATGAGCAGTGTGTTATCAAAGAGATCGACTTAACTAAGGTAAAACAACAAAACCTGGATGATAACGGTAGTCATTTACCTGATTGTGCTAATTGCGTTTAGCTAGGGTGTGAACTTGGGTTATATCTCCTTTGTAGTTCCATCTCCATTATATAAACTTTCCAAAGACAGTACGCTTTCCTAGTTCAGAGATTTTACGGGCATAGACGAAATAGGTATTTTGATACTAACGGTGTTTACTTTTTACTGCTTTTTTGTTCTTTTCAAAACCTCTCTCTGCCTACAATACGTGACACTACCTAATTCAAATTTTATAACAGATGATTCATCTACAATGAAACTATTGCCACTGAAACAACAAATCACAATTTTGTGATACATTTCTCTCATCTTTTTCATTTCCTTTTTTTCCCCCACATCCGTATTTTCAGGCGTAAGTAATTCACAACAGAGTCTTTCCAATTCTCATTTATGTTTATGGCAGTTTGGTTTATCTCATCTACTTCTAAATTTCCATTCTGTAGCTGTCAGCATCTGAGCTCCTCGGCTAGACACCCTTTCTAGGAGAACAAGAGAAATACTACGTGTGTTTTTAGGAAGCTGTTGATCGTGTGTGTTTTAGACTTCTGTTTTAGAATGAACTGAATCGGGCCATAGAAGTGCTCTCTTTCTTTCTGTTGGCTGCAGAGGCAGGTTAGGGTCACGAGCTCAGCTATCAGAGGAACACCGCTCCTGTATCTAGTTCCAGAAAGACAGGCAATTAAACGCCTTGTGATTTCAATAGAGGGGTTTCAACAGTCAATTTCAGTGAGTGCCTACATGCTTTTTACAGGTCTTTTGCTATTCTGGGCCACACTAGTGAATTTCTAATATATTAGAGAATTATAATAGAAGAATGAATTTTTATACGTCAGTTCTAGAGAGCGCTGTGTAACTTCCAGATTCAAACCCAGAAAAATTGATACACTAGTAATGACAGCTAAATAAAACATAGTTTCTCCCTATACTCATGACCAATAAAACCCATGCACTTCTAATCTTAGATTTTGATGTATGCAAAATAGAAAAATGGAAGTTAGTAAAATATTGTTGTGGATCCCACATGTTCTAAATCAGGAGCTGGATACAGAAAATTACGACTTTGAAGTCATAAGGGTTTTTTTATGTGGTAGAGTATGTTTCATTCACTTTCTGGTTTTTGAATCTTTGAGGATTTCATTTCAAAATTATTTCTTAAGAATGAGGGTAAGAAACTTTCTATAAATACAAGTGGACATTTTGATGGATGGCTACTCAGAGACGTGAATTTTTAAGAAGTAATATTGATGAAAGTTTGATCACAATGAACCAAATAGAAGTTTTCCATTTAATGTAACAGGGCAAAGAGTTTGCCCGAAATGTTGCAAGAACTTGTAACACCAGTAAAATGAAGGAGTTTTTTTCTTTTTGCTTTGTTCTTTCGAGATCACCCATATTAAGAATACAGAATCATCTAGACCTTATTCTTCAGATACTTAAGGGAAGTTTAACTTTAGAGTTTAACTCTATTCATCAGCTAGCTTAGCAATAGCATTTGTGTAAAAAGTTAAAAGGTATACATTTGCCTGTTCGTTTGACCGGTAATGTTCCAGTATGTTTCCAGGCATACACTGCAAATTGATATTTTACATTGTATGTGCTTCGTATTTTATAATATTTCTGCATCACCTTGGTACACACTCTTTTTGTATTTGTGGGAATGGTTTGATAATGATGTAACTATTTTCAAAAAGAGTTAAATATATTATTGCTAGCATATAGTTTCTTAATTCATCTTAGATGCCTGTGAAAGAAAAAGAAGCCTCTCAGAAAGAAGTAATTCTTCTGGCCAAGATGAAGCATGCAAATATCGTAACCTTCTATGCTTCTGTGCAAGGTTTACTTTTAACATTTTTGTTTTATTTGTGATTATAGGAGTGGAAGGCAGCAAAACCTACCTTGTTAATATTGCCCAACCTTAAGCCCGTCCCCAGCCCCTTACCAGTGGGGACAGGTCCCAGCTCCTAAAAATGAACATGAGGTATCCAATTCAGTCATCACTTGGCCTTTTCACGTGTGTGGGTGGGACCTAAGGTATTGTGGCATGAATGCTAGATCCTGGGATGTCTGCATGGCTTAAGTTGAACTTTAGTCTTGATCTTCAGTAGGAGTCCAGGGTTTAATGAGACTTTTCTAGGAGTTTCAATAGAAGAAGAGAGCGTTTGAGTACAGCAAGAAATAGGTCCTGTTGGCCTTTTGTCTTGAGCCTTGTTTTGAGGTATCACTCAAGGATACGGAATTCTTCAGGACCGAAAGAGGTGGAAGGAAATCCGTTC
The DNA here is from genome assembly GCF_964188355.1 of Buteo buteo. Taxonomy (NCBI): domain Eukaryota; kingdom Metazoa; phylum Chordata; class Aves; order Accipitriformes; family Accipitridae; genus Buteo; species Buteo buteo. Next base: position 33,177,890 of record NC_134184.1, on the reverse strand, counting down.
TCCATAAAAGCTAATTCCCTATATTTATTTTTCCTGCTGACATCTGTCATAAGCAACGCCTTATGTAACGAATGCTGTTGTTACAGCTTGTGCTCAAATTGTTTTCTGTGATCAGGATGTTTAAATATTTTAAGGGACACATAAATCTGGTAGTCTTCTGGACCCCAGAGAGGTAAGAATAGGGTGAGTTTCCATATTAAGTAGCCCCTGCTGTTTATTTCTACTGTTTGGACACTGTCTGCTTTAACATTTTTCCTAAGCCTAACTGTATTCTTAGTTGTTATTGGGGAACAATCCCAACTATGAAGCATTCTGCTAAGCTTTGCCTGTAAGAACACCTGTTCTTCTATCAGTGTGGTCTCTTGAGGGTTTTTAATATTTTAATATTTGTAATATTTTGGTGAATCTCCATTAAAAATATATTTTCATGTCAGTTTTGCATCAGGTTTCACTGGAATTGTCCATTTTTTCTCAGTTACTCTTTGAAATGTAGGAGTAGGTAGAGCATTAACTACGCCCTTTTGGAAGAAGGGCCATATAAAATAAAAATAATTTATTGCTGTATTAATGAGTAATAAAGGAAAACTTATACTTTTCCTTTTAGAAAAGAACAAGCTCTATATTGTGATGGAATACTGTGATGGTGGAGATTTAATGAAGCGGATAAATATGCAGCATGGAGTGCTGTTTGACGAGGACCAGGTGAAAGAAGTTATCTTTAGAGGAGAGGACATATTATGTAAAACACATGGTTTGAATTATCCAGTACTAGCTACTGTTTCTTTTCTGGCCTGTTAAAGTAATTGAATGTTTTAAAGAAACTTCAGTGATTTTAATGGCAGTTTAGAGTTTGCTTTTTACATTGCTTTAAGATCTTAAATGAATTCATTAGCAGTATTTTGATGCCATTTTTATCCCCCCTCCCTCCCATTGCTCCTTCCATTGTGGATGCACTTTTTCTTTGTGTTAGTAGTATACTTACTAAGCCATAAAGACTTTCTTTTAAATGGTGTTTTAGAATTATGGGAGGATATATTATATATGAATTCCTCATTTGTTTATGCTGTTTGCATTGTGGCATATCCTGCTTTATGCTGGACACAATGGTAAATCTCTCATTCATTTAATTTGGGTGAAGACTTCTCTGATGCTATTTAAATGGTTAAACCAGCACAGAGAAGCAAGCCCAGACATCTGACTGCTTTTGGATCAGGTTCATATATATTTTATTTTGTAAATAGGTGAGTATGGTAGGTATTGCAATTCACAGAAACAGAATTTCCCACTGTTCTTTACTTATACCTTTATTTTTTTTACTAACTCTTAGCTTTCTGAAGGAAATTTTGTCTTATGTGTTGGACTTAGTGTACTGAACTCTGAGGTTATTTCTGAGGTTATTTAATCATGCATAGTCTTCTACTTTTGCAGGTAATTGCAATGAAAATTTGCCTAGAAACTACATAGATAGTATCCATCCTGTTAGTGGAATTATATTCTAAAGCATAAAAGTGGAAAAAAAAATAAAAAGAAGTATTGTCACTTTTCTTCTTGCTTTAGTAGTAAAAGAAGTACTCCTTAGTGTAGAAGTCAGTTGGAAGGAATTACTGTTCAGTAATAATCAATTTTAAGATCCTATTGGGAGTCATAATAGAGGTAGAGAGAACCTGAGAGAAAATAAAAAGAGGACAAAACCACAGATCATGAAAACACAAAAGAGAGAACCAGCATACACAAACCCCTTGACAATGAGGCAGAATAATACATATCCAAAGAGAGGCAAAGGAATTACAGACAGAAGAATGGATTATAGAAACTAAAGATACATCTACGAATCAAGAAAGGAAAGCAAGTTGCCCAATTTAACATAACATTGTTAAAGTATCTTTACATTTTCAAATGTATGTCTAAGAAAGTCTCATTTGTGGCATCAGCCCTAATCAGGAAATCATCTGCTTAATGTGAAGCATTACTAAATGAAAGATTATTACTTGAATCAAAGTCTTTCCTGACCATCAATTTTCCTAAACAGAGAAGCATATAAGCACATTGTACTTTTGTTTCTGAGCTAAGTCCAAAGGCCCTTATTCAAGAAAACACATGTATATTTAAAGTTAAATATATGTTTAAGAGCTGTACTGGGTCAAGGATAAAGGACATATCTGTGTGCTTACTTATTATGCAAGTTCCTTCATAGCTCCCTTCTTTCACCACATTTCAGTCCTTCATCCTTTTTTTCTGTTTTTTTTTTTCTGGACCACTTTCAGTAAGACTGCAAATATGATAACTGGGTGGTATGACTTCCACCACTGAGGATTAAGAAGACAATTCTCAATTCTGTGTTAGTTGTTATTCAAACTCACTCATTTCTAAATAAAGTTCTAGTATTCTTACTGTCCTTTGATGTGATTCTTCAGTCCTTGTTCAAGTACTCATCCTGTCACAGTCAGTGAACACTTGATGGGGATAAGGAAAGTGGAGCAGGTATCTATTTCCATTTAGTTTTGTGATAGCACTAAAAAAAGAAAGGAAAGATCTATGGCATTAATTTTAAAAGTATTGTTTCTTACTATTTTATATTGTATATGCTCTACATATTTTAGATTTTGCTGTTTTTATTTTATGTATTTCAGCAAGATGCCCCATTGGACATTAGAGTCACACAAATTTATAAATATCTGTGCCCTTTATCTTTCACTGCAGATTCTGAGTTGGTTTGTGCAGATCTCCTTGGGCTTGAAGCATATTCACGACAAGAAGATTTTACACAGAGATTTAAAAGCACAGGTAGTAAAACTGGTACTGGAGAGGGGGTGATTTTTGTCTTGTAAAAAATATGCTTAGGAAGCTGTGCTGTGTTTCATTTTTGCATACCAGTTTTGTTTTTATTTGCAGAACATTTTTCTTAGCAATAATGGAAGGGTAGCAAAGCTTGGGGACTTTGGTATAGCAAGACAGTTGAACAGGTAAGCGGCTTTTTAATTAGTCTGTGACCTACACCAAATAGGACTGTTTCTGAATGTTCAGAATGCAGCCTG